>NC_086124.1:36761080-37061080 GCF_963921235.1 Mobula hypostoma
CCTATCTTCTATCAAGCATTAGGGTAAAAATATATGGATAGCTTAATTATGCCGTGTGGAAAGAGAAGGGGGACATTATGGTCAAGAGATGACACCAAACGTCGTCGGAAAGTGGCAAGGAGAGGGAGAGAAGAAGAATCGGATGAAGCCAGGGCCGCACGACTCCAGGATCAAAGAGTCAGGACAAAAAAGATGGGAGAAGACGAGACAGAGGAGGACAGGCATGCACGTCTCCAAAATGACAACAATAGGCACAGACGGAGGAGAGAACAAGAATCCGATCGGGCCAGGGCCGCACAACTCCGGGATCAGAGAGAAAGAACAAATGGTAGAAGAGATGAAAAGACGAAGGATGGAAGGGCTGCGCGTCTCCAGAATGACAACAACAGGCACAGGAGGAGGAGAGAGGAAGAGACGGGGGAGAAAAGGAAAGATCGACTTGAGAATATGCGGCAAAGACTAATTATTGCGAGAGTTGCTGAAGATGACAATGCCAGGTTTCAACGACAATACCTCGACAGAGAAAGAGCAAGGCAAACTGCACGACTCCTACGCATAACATTTCTGCTGATGTTGGTAAGATGACCAGAGTATGCCCTCACTGTTGTGCCTTCCTATTCACTGGAGAAACCGTAAATTTCTGCTGTATGAAGGGAAAGGTCAGGATAGGCAATTTGCAACCCCGACCCAATGAACTCCTCAATTTATACAGCAATGATGAACCTATTGCAAACAAGTTCAGGAAGAACATCAGACAATACAATTGCCTCTTCCAAATGACATCCTTTGGTGCCAAAGAAGTTCTTCCAAGGAGGAATGGATGGAATCCTTCTGTGATTATTCAAGGCCAAATCCATCATTACATCAGACATTTAATGCCAGACCCCAAACAGCAAGCCCAATTCCTTCAAATTTACTTCATGGATCCTCAAGACAGCGTAGAATTGAGAATGGGGATACTACAGAATGAAGGAATTCAACGTGAGATTGTTGAATTATCAGAAAACCTATGACAACGAAACCCTTCGACTTGCAAAAGAACAAATTTGAGGCATGCCAGAGACGTCCACTGTCATTGATCCTGACCGGAGACCGGCATTTGAACATGAGAGAAGACTTAATGCACAAATTGTCAACGAAGTCGCTGTCATTATACCGAACAGCACCGAACCTGAAGCAAGATCACTGCATCCCATCATTTCAATGAGGAACTGGGATCCACCAAGGCTTTGCAATGGAACACGAATGATGGTGGAAGAACTGCACGACAATCTCATCATAGCAAAGATAAACATTGTTGCGTTCAAAACTGACATTGTCATGATCCCAAGAATTACTCTCAGTTTATCAGAAGGGGAAGATGTCCCTCTTCAGCTGAGCCAGTTCCTGACACAGTCATGCTTTGCTATGACTATACACAAGGCCAAACCATGGAGAATATGTTCATTTATCTGGAGAAACCGGTGTTCCAGCATGGTCAGCAATATGTGGCTTTAAGCCAGGGAAAAATAAATAAAAACATTAGAGTATTCTTGAAGGGTGGCAGATCAACCAGAAACGTTGTCATCAAAAGTGTCCTTCGTTAAGCGAGGAGAAGCTATATTTGTCTTGCTACGTGTCTATCTTCTTTAAAAAACTGAGTTTTTCTTTTTAATTTCCAAAACAAAGCAATAGCATTCAGGAAAATGTAATGTTCATTCTGGTCACATCAGACTGCACTATCTTTCTCCCAGCGGGTCATCCGGTTGTCTAGTATCTTGCTAAAGTCTTTGTAAACAACATCCACTGCCTTGCCTTCATCCACTTTCCTGGTAAGTCCCACGAAAAACTCTCTAAGATCGGTTAGACATGCACGAAGCCATGCTGACAATCCTTAATCAGTCCATGTCTATCCAAATACTCATATCCAGTCGCTTAGGAACCTTCCAATAACTTTCCCACAACTGCTGTCAGACTCACCGGCCTACAATTTCCTGGTTTATGTTTAGAGCCTTTCTTAAACAGCGGAACAACATTGACTGTCCTCCAGTTCTTTGGAATTTCACCTGTGGCTAAGGATCTCTGCTCGGGCTCGATCAATCTCTGTACTTGCCTCCTCCAGACCCTGAGCAAACATCTTCTCAGGCTCTGGGGATTTATCCACCCAGGTAGCAAACACCTCCTCCTCTGTAATCTGAACAGTCATGTCACGAAGTTGATATCGCTTTGCCTCACTGCTAGAGACTCTGTGCTGTCTCCTGAGTAAAGACTGAATAAATAAAAATGCATTTAAGATTTCCCCATCTGTTTCGGCTCCACACATGCATTAACATTCCAGAGGAACAATTATATCGCTTGCAATCTTTTTGTTCTTAACATATTGTCTGCTACTGAACTTGTAATAAAGTTATGTTCTATGAAAAGAAAAACAAAAGGGTCAGGCACAGAGTGAAGCCCCCTCCCACTGTCCCATCACACTACTGGGACGAGGAATTCTCACCTCAATCTTGCTGATCCGTGGGTTGATCACATAGACTCGGTTCCTGTAGCCACACCAGACCCGTCCGAAAACGGCAACAGCACACAGCACTGGGTATCGAGGAGACCCCAAGTCCAGAGAGTGAGGGGCAGTTGTGTCCCAGAGTCCTTCTGAGAGAGAGAGAGAGAGAGAGAGAGAAAGTGTGGGAGTGGGGGGGAGGGGAGAGCATGAGAGGTGTCTGAGAGAGACGGCGAGGTGACGGGCTAGAGAAAGTGAAGAGGTAAGAGGGAGGGAAGAGGGTGGGAGATGGGGAGGGGGGAGAGAGAGAGAGAGAAAAACAGGGAGGGGAGACGGGGAGAGAGAGATGGGCAGGGGAGAGAGAGAGATGGGGCAGGGAGAGAGGGGGAGGTGGGAAGGGGTTGGTGGGGGAGAGAGGGGGGAAAGGGTGGGGAGAGGATAGTGGGGGGAGAGGGTGGTGGGGAGAGGGGAGTGAGGGGGGAGTTGAGGGGAGAAAGGTGGAGAATCGGGGAGGAAGGGTTGGAAAAGGGCAGCGTTGGTGGAGGGAGGGGAAGAGGGGTTGTTTTGACTCCAACAGGCCTACCTACACTCCTCTTGAAGATGGATATGGTCCCGTTGGCCAGAGTGACGATGACAAAGCCACGGACATAGCTGAGAGTTTTGGGGGAAGGGGGAAGGAGATGAAACGGTCAATTTTACCCATTTCCAACACGTACACCGACAATTTCTCTCTTGCCCACTTTTCCCCATCTCCTTCGTGCTCAGTCCTCCTCTCTCCCCCGTGCACACTCTCCTCCCAGACCACCTCTGCTCCCCGTTCTCAGTCCCCAACTCACACGATGCTGTGGACAGCGTCATTTAGTTGTATGGAGTACAGACATCTCTCGGGAAGGTCCGCGGAGTGGACAAACACCCTGAAAAGTAAACGGAGCCAGGAGACTGAGGTGGCTGCAGTTCAAAGACACCATCAGGAATGTGGTCAGTGGCAGTGAATGGGAAGTGATGGGATCCCATTGGGAATGTGGACGGTGGGAATGAATGGGAAGTGATGGGATCCCATTGGGAATGTGGTCAGTGGCAGTGAATGGGAAGTGATGGGATCCCATTGGGAATGTGGACGGTGGGAATGAATGGGAAGGGGTGGGGTCCCGGTGGGAGACAATAGGAATGAGTGGGGTCCAGTTTGGTGTGTGGACGTTGTGGGTGGCTATAAAGAGGTCGGGTCTGTTGGTCGTATGTGTGTAAAGATGTCGGGTCTGTAGGTCGTACGGGCGTAAAGATGTCGGGTCTATTGGTCGTACGGGTGTAAAGATGTCGGGTTTGTTGGTCGTACGGGTGTAAAGATGTCGGGTCTGTTGGTCGTACAGGTGTAAAGATGTCGGGTTTGTTGGTCGTACGGGTGTAACGAGGTCGGGTCTGTTGGTCGTACGGGTGTAACGAGGTCGGGTCTGTTGGTCGTACGGGTGTAAAGAGGTCGTGTCTGTTGGTCGTACAGGTGTAAAGATGTCGGGTTTGTTGGTCGTACGGGTGTAAAGATGTCGGGTCTGCAGGTCGTACGGGGGTAAAGATGTCGGGTCTGTTGGTCGTACGGGTGTAAAGATGTCGGGTCTGTTGGTCGTACGGGTGTAAAGATGTCGGGTCTGTTGGTCGTACGGGTGTAAAGATGTCGGGTCTGTTGGTCGTACGGGTGTAAAGATGTCGGGTCTGTTGGTCGTATGGGTGTAAAGATGTCGGGTCTGTTGGTCGTACGGGTGTAAAGATGTCGGGTCTGTTGGTCGTACGGATGTAAAGATGTCGGGTCTGTTGGTCGTACGGGGGTAAAGATGTCGGGTCTGTTGGCCATACGGATGTAAAGATGTCGGGTCTGTTGGTCGTACGGGGGTAAAGATGTCGGGTTTGTTGGTCGTACGGGTGTAAAGATGTCGGGTCTGTTGGTCGTACGGGTGTAAAGAGGTCGGGTCTGTTGGTTGTACGGGGGTAAAGAGGTCCGGTCCGTTGGTCGTACAGATGGCGGGAGTTGACGGGACTTACCATCCACTCTGGGTCCCCAGCCAGACAGTGGTCGAGTGTTCTGTGTCCCGTTCACCATGTTCGGGCTGCTCCCCTCCTCCTGGGGATTCCTGCCATTGAGAATTCTGGGACCCATCACCGTCTGGGGCCTCTTGCCGGTCATCCGAGGAGGCATGTGCTGAAATGGAGAAATGTTTTATAAGGACAGTTGATGCAGGACCCTTCACAGTGCTGATGTACAGAGGGGTCTCGGATCCAAGTCCCCAGCTCTGTGGCCGCACTAGTCGAGAGGGCAGTGAAGATGCATCGGTCAGGGTGTTCAGTATGTGAGTCGGCAAGTCACGTTGCAGCCGTATAAAACACTGGTCAGACCACACTCGGAGTACTGTGTGAAGTTCTGGTCTCCCCGTTACAGGAAGGGTGAGGGGGGTGTGTGGACAGGTTGCAGGAGGTTCATCAGGGTGCTGCCTGGATTAGAGGGCATGAGCTACAAGGAGAGGCTGGACAAACTGGGGTTGCTTTCTCTGGAGCAGCAGAAACTGAGATGGAGGTTTGGCAGAGCTGGTGTTTTATTGATTAGTTTGACAATAATACATTTTGACTTGGGTAGCCTGCAGGTAACAAACTGAAGATGGGTAGACTCTTTCAATTTTCTGTTGTATACTCACCATGTTTTTCTTTGCCCAATGTGCTTTATTTTGTGCGGTGAGTGGGGGGGGGGGAATTGTTGCTTTTCTTCATGTGCATTTACATGGTTTTCTTTGCTTTGTCTGTCTGTCTGAGGGGGAAGATGAATCAGGGTGCAGACCACACATACTTTGATCCTGCTGATGTCTGTAAGGAGTTTTTATGTTCTCCCCAAGACTGTGTGGGTTTCCTCTGGGTGCTCCGGTTTCCTCCCACAGTCCAAAGATGTATCAATTGGTAGTCCAATTGGTCATTGTAAATTGTCCTGTGATTAGGCTAGGGTTGCATCGGGAGATTACGGCGTGGTGTGTATCGAAGGGTGACAGGGGCCTGTTCCACACTGTATACAGTGGTATGGTGACAGGGGCCTGTTCCACACTGTATACAGTGGAAGGGCCTATTCCACACTGTATACAGCGGGAGGGTGACAGTGGCCTGTTCCACACTGTATACAGCAGGAGGGTGACAGTGACCTGTTCCACACTGTATACAGCAGGAGGGTGACAGTGACCTGTTCCACACTGTATACAGCAGGAGGGTGACAGTGACCTGTTCCACACTGTATACAGGGGGAGGGTGACAGTGACCTGTTCCACACTGTATACAGGGGGAGGGTGACAGTGGCCTATTCCACACTGTATACAGCGGGAGGGTGACAGTGACCTGTTCCACACTGTATACAGTGGTAGGGCCTGTTCCACACTGTATACAGTGGTAGGGCCTGTTCCACACTGTATACAGTGGTAGGGCCTGTTCCACACTGTATACAGCGGGAGGGTGACAGTGACCTGTTCCACACTGTATACAGTGGTAGGGCCTGTTCCACACTGTATACAGTGGTAGGGCCTGTTCCACACTGTATACAGTGGTAGGGCCTATTCCACACTGTATACAGCAGGAGGGTGACAGTGACCTGTTCCACACTGTATACAGCAGGAGGGTGACAGTGACCTGTTCCACACTGTATACAGGGGGAGGGTGACAGTGGCCTATTCCACACTGTATACAGCGGGAGGGTGACAGTGACCTGTTCCACACTGTATACAGTGGTAGGGCCTGTTCCACACTGTATACAGTGGTAGGGCCTGTTCCACACTGTATACAGTGGTAGGGCCTGTTCCACACTGTATACAGTGGGAGAGCCTGTTCCACACTGTATACAGTGGGAGGGCCTGTTCCACACTGTATACAGTGGAAGGGCCTGTTCCACACTGTATACAGTGGGATGGTGAATTGCTGAAGACCAAATCTATTGTTGGTGAATCCGTTTACTATTATCACATATACTGAGAGACAGTGAAGATCTTGTGTTGTGTACAGTTCATTCAGATCAGATCATTACATCAGTGCATCGAGATAGAACAAGGGAAAACAATAACGGAGTGCAGAGAGTGGCTCACGTTGCTCCGTTGTTTAAAAAAGGATCGAAAAGTAAAGTAAAAGGAAATTATAGGCTGGTAAGTTTAACGTCGGTAGTAGGTAAGTTATTGGAGGAAGTACTAAGAGGCAGAATCTACAAGCATTTGGATAGACAGGGGTTTATTAGGGAGAGTCAACATGGCTTTGTGCGTGGTAGGTCATGTTTGACCAATCTATTGGAGTTTTTCGACGAGGTTACCAGGAAAGTGGATGAAGGGAAGGCAGTGGATATTATCTACATGGATTTCAGTAAGGCCTTTGACAAGGTCCCGCATGGGAGGTTAGTTAGGAAAATTCAGTCGCTAGGTATACATGGAGAGGTGGTAAATTGGATTAGACATTGGCTCGATGGAAGAAGCCAGAGAGTGGTGGTAGAGAATTGCTTCTCCGAGTGGAGGCCTGTGACTAGTGGTGTGCCACAGGGATCAGTGCTGGGTCCATTGTTATTTGTCATCTATATCAATGATCTGGATGATAATGTGCTAAATTGGATCAGCAAATTTGCTGATGATACAAAGATTGGAGGTGTAGTAGACAGTGAGGAAGGTTTTCAGAGCCTGCAGAGGGACTTGGACCAGCTGGAAAAATGGGATGAACAATGGCAGATGGAGTTTAATACTGACAATTGTGAGGTATTGCACGTTGGAAGGACAAACCAAGGTAGAACATACAGGGTTAATGGTAAGGCACTGAGGAGTGCAGTAGAACAGAGGGATCTGGGAATACAGATACAAAATTCCCTAAAAGTGGCATCACAGATAGATAGGGTCGTAAAGAGAGCTTCTGGTACATTGGCCTTTATTAATCAAAGTATTGAGTATAAGAGCTGGAATGTTATGATGAGGTTGTATAAGGCATTGGTGAGGCCGAATCTGGAGTACTGTGTTCAGTTTTGGTCACCAAATTACAGGAAGGATATAAATAAGGTTGAAAGAGTACAGAGAAGGTTTACAAGGATATTGCTGAGACTTGAGAAACTCAGTTACAGAGAAAGGTTGAATACGTTAGGACCTTATTCCCTGGAGCGTAGAAGAATGAGGGGAGATTTGATAGAGGTATATAAAATTATGATGGGTATAGATAGAGTGAATGCAAGCAGGCTTTTTACACTGAGGCAAGGGGAGAAAAAAACCAGAGGACATGGGTTAAGGGTGAGGGGGGAAAAGTTTAAAGGGAACATTAGGGGGGGCTTCTTCACACAGAGAGTGCTGGGAGTATGGAATGAGCTGTCAGATGAGGTGGTAAATGCGGGTTTTTTATTAACATTTAAGTATAAATTGGACAGATACATGGATGGGAGGTGTATGGAGGGATATGGTCCGTGTGCAGGTCAGTGGGACTAGGCAGAAAATGGTTCAGCACAGCCAAGAAGGGCCAAAAGGCCTGTTTCTGTGCTGTAGTTTCTATGGTTTCTAATAAAGTGTTACAGTTACAGAGAAAGGGCAGTGCAGGCAGACAATAAGCTGCAAGGGTCACGACGAGGTAGATTGTGAGGTCAAGAGCCCATCTTATCATACTGGGGGACCGTTCAATAGTCTGATAACAGCGGGGTAGAAGCTGTCCTCGTACTGGGGGACCGTTCAATAGTCTGATAACAGTGGGGTAGAAGCTGTCCTCATACTGGGGGACTGTTCAATAGTCTGATAACATCGGGGTAGAAGCTGTCCTCGAGCCTGGTGGGACGTGCTCTCAGGCTTTTGTATCTTCTGCCCGATGGGGGTGGGGGGGGGGGAGAGAGAGAGAGAATGTCCGGTGTGGGTGGGGGTATTTGATCACACTGTCTGTTTTACTGAGATAGTGGGAAGTGTAGACAGAGTCCATGGAGGGGAGGCTGGTTTCCGTGATGTGCTGAGCTGTGTCCACAACTCTCTGTGGTTTCCTGCGGTCCCGGGCGGAGCAGTTGCCGTACCGAGCCGAGATGCATCCGGATGGCTCAGGGGCAGGAATGGCTACTTCAAGTGCCAGGCTTTAGATGTTTCAGAAAGGACAGGGAGGGAGGCAAAAGAGGTGGGGGCGTGGCACTGCTGATCAGAGATAGTGTCACTGCTGCAGAAAAGGAGGAAGTCATTGAGGGATTGTCTATGGAGTCTCTGTGGGTGGAATTTAGGAACAGGAAGGGGTCAATAACTCTAGAACCATAGAACATGACAGCACAGAAACAGGCCTTTTGGCCCTTCTTGGCTGTGCCGAACCATTTTTCTGCCTAGTCCCACTGACCTGCACCTGGACCATATCCTTCCATATACCTCTCATCCATGTACCTGTCCAAGTTTTTCTTAAATGTTAATTTAAATTTAAAAATGTTTGATCACTTCTCGGCCATTTGGCCAAGATCAAAAAAACAAAAAAAAAGTGAAAAAATATTTAAAAAAAAAATTAAACGTAAATTTTCTTAAATGTCTCTACTGCGTGTTTTTTTACAGACCACCCAATAGTAACAGGGACATCGAGAAGCAGATAGGGAGACAGATTCTGGAAAGGTGTAATAAGAACAGGGTTGTTGTGGTGGGAGATATTAATTTCCCAAATATTGATTGACATCTCCCTTGAGCGAAGGGTTTAGATGGGGTGGAGTTTGTTAGGTGTGTTCAAGATGGTTTCCTAACACAACATAAGCCTACAAGAAGAGAGGCTGTACTTGATCTGGTATTGGGAAATGAACCTGGCCAGGTGTGATGTCTCTCAGTGGGAGAGCATTTTGGAGATAGTGATCACAATTCTATCTCCTTTACCATAGCATTGGAGAGGGATAGGAACAGACAAGTTAGGAAAGTGTTTAATTGGAGTAAGGGAAAATATGAGTTTATCAGGCAGAAACTTGGAATCATAAATTGGAAACAGATGTTCTCAGGGAAATGTATGGCAGTAATGTGGCAAATGTTCAGGGGATATTTGCGTGGGGTTCTGCAAAGGTACGTTCCAATGAGACAGGGAAAGGATGGTAGGGTACAGGAACCCTGGTGTACAAAGGCTGTTGTAAATATAGTCAAGAAGAAAAGAAGACCTTCCTGCTAGCCTTATAATCTTATAACCTCAGAAGATTATAAGGCTAGCAGGAAGGAGCTTAAGAATGAAATTAGGAGAACCAGAACAGGCCATGAGAAGGCCTTGGTGGACAGGATTAAGGAAAACCCCAAGATATTCTACAAGTATGTGAACAGCAAGAGGATAGATGTGAGAGAATCGGACCAATCAAATGTGATAGTGGAAAAGTGTGTATGGAACTGGAGGAGATAGCAGAGGTACTTAATAAATACTTTGCTTCAGTATTCACTACGGAAAAGGATCTTGGCAATTGTAGGGATGACTTACAGCAGACTGAAAAGCTTCAGCATATAGATAGTAAGGAAGAGGATATGGTAGAACTTTTGGAAAGTATCAAGTTGGATAAGTCACCGGGACCAGAAGAAATGTACCCCAGGCTACTGTGGGAGGTAAGGGAGGAGATTGCTGAGCCTCTGGCGATGATCTTTGCATCGACAATGGGGACGGGAGAGGTTCCGGAGGATTGGAGGGTTGTAGATGTTGTTCCCTTCTTCAAGAAAGGGAGTAGAGATAGCCCAGGAAATTACAGACCAGTAAGTCTTACTTCAGTGGTTGGTAAGTTGATGGAGGAGATCCTGAGAGGCAGGATTTATTAACATTTGGAGAGGCATAATATGATTAGGAATAGTCAGCATGGCTTTGTCAAAGGCAGGTCATGCCTTACGAGCCTGATTGAATTTTTTGAGGATGTGACAAATACATTGATGAAGGTAGAGCAGTAGATGTAGTGTATACAGATTTCAGCAAGGTATTTGATAAGGTACCCCATGTAAGGCTTATTGAGAAACTAGTAAGGCTTACAGGGATCCAAGGGAACATTGCTTTGTGGATTCAGAACTGGCTTGCCCACAGAAGGCAAAGAGTGGTTGTAGACGGGTCATATTCTGCATGGAGGTCAGTGACCAGTGGTGTGTCTCAGGGATCTGTTCTGGGACCCTTCATGATTTTTATAAATGACCTGGATGAGGAAGTGGAGGGATGGGTTAGTAAATTTGCTGATGACACAAAGGTTGGGGGTGTTGTGGATAGTGTGGAGGGCTGTCAGAGGTTACAGCGGGAGATTGATAGGATGCAAAACTGGGCTGAGAAGTGGCAGACGGAGTTCAACCCAGATAAGTGTGAGGTGGTTCATTTTGGTAGGTCAAATATGATGGCAGAATATAGTATTAATGGTAAGACTCTTGGCAGTGTGGAGGGTCAGAGGGATCTTGGGGTCCGAGTCCATAGGACACTCAAAGCTGCTGCGCAGGTTGACTCCGTGGTTAAGAAAGCATATGGTGTATTGGCCTTCATCAATCGTGAGCTTAAGAGCCGAGAGGTAATGTTGCAACTATATAGGACCCTGGTCAGGCACCACTTGGAGTACTGTGCTCATTTCTGGTCACCTCACTACAGGAAGGATGTGGAAGCCGTAGAAAGGGTGCAGAGGAGATTTACAGGGATGTTGCCTGGATTGGGGAGCATGCCTTATGAGAATAGGTTGAGTGAACTTGGCCTTTTCTCCTTGGAGCGATGGAGGATGAGAGGTGACCTGATGGAGGTGTATAAGATGATGAGAGGCATCGATCGTGTGGATAGACAGAGGCTTTTTCCCAGGGCTGGAATGGCTAGCATGAGGGGGCACAGTTTTAAGGCACTTGGAAGCACGTACAGAGGAGATGTCAGGGGTAAGTTGTTTTTTTTTAAACGCAGAGAGTGGTGAGTACATGGAATGGGCTGCCAGCAACGGTGGTGGAGATGGATACGATAGGGTTTTTTAAGAGACTCCTGGATAGGTACATGGAGCTCAGAAAAATAGAGGGCTATGGGTAACCCTAGATAATTTCTCAGGTAAGGACATGTTCGGCACAACTTTGTGGGCCGAAGGGCCTGTATTGTGCTGTAAGCTTTTCTATGTTTTCTAAAAGAGAAGTGTACAACTCAAGGAACAAGACCCCTCAAGGCTGCTGGCCAGAGTTTTCCCCCAACATTGATCCCAGGATCAGACGAGAGGGGGCGGGGATCTTACCTGGTATACAGGCCACGCAGAGGAGGCAGTGGTGGGGCAAGGAAAAGGCTGCCAGGGATCGGTTGGCCCGCAGTGGGTCGACGACGGTCACCTCGGCCCCTGCAGGTCCCCCAGCGCAGATCCACAGCGAGCAATCAGGGAGGGGTCCAAGCTGGAGGGGGTGAGGAAAAGGGAGTTGGGGGAAGAGACACAGTTATTCTGCTGACATGGATCTCCTGTCACAACCCAGACCAATTGACCGTTTGGACACTCCCATGCTTCCCCTCCCCCTACTCCCCTCACCACTGCTTATCTTCCTACCCATCCCTCTCTCCTCCACCAAACTGCACCCCTCCACCCCACTTCCTGCTCCCATGTAGACGCCTGCTCGAGTGGTTAGCCAGGAATGAGCATCTGGCAGGGGTCAGCGATGGTGGTGAAGGCAGCAGGATGGGGTGAGGGCACGGCTTCCCCCTCAAACACACACACACACAGACAGACAGACACACACACACAGTCACACACACACACAGTCACACACACACAGACAGACACACACACTCACACACACACAGACACACACACACACACACACACACTCACACTCACCTTGGGCCGTGACTCCGCAGACTCAACAAGTGATGCTCGCCCTCTCCTCTCCAGCAGTGGTCCAACCAGACGGACAGGCGTGGCACAGGAGAGCTGTGGGGAGGGAGGGAAATGGGTGGGGGGGCAAGAGAGTGGGGGAGAGAGGGAGGTTGGGCGAGAGGGAGGGTGAGAGAGGGGGGAGCGAGAGAGAGGGGGCGAGAGAGAGGGGGCAAGAGGAGGTTGGGCGAGAGAGGGGGAGGGGAGAGGTGGTGGCGAGGGGCGAGAAAGGGGGGCGGGGGGGTGAGAGAGGAAAGGCGAGAGGGGGGAGCGAGAGAGAGGGGGCGAGAGAGAGGGAGTGAGAGAGAGGGGGCGAGAGGAGGTTGGGCGAGAGAGAGGGGGAGGGGGAGAGGTGGTGGCGAGGGGCGAGAAAGGGGGAGCAAGAGAGGGGGGTGAGAGAGGGGGGCGAGAGAGAGGGGAGCGAGAGAGAGGGGGAGGGGGAGAGGTGGTGGCGAGGGAGGAGAGAGAGTGGGGAGAGGGGGGTTGGGCGAGAGGGGGGGTGAGAGGGGGGGGCGAGAGAGGGGGAGCGAGAGGGGGCGAGAGAGAGGGGGCAAGAGGAGGTTGGGCAAGAGAGAGGGGGAGGGGAGAGGTGGTGGCGAGGGGCGAGAAAGGGGGGCAAGAGGGGGGGTGAGAGAGGGGGGGCGAGAGAGGGGGGGCGAGAGGGGGGGGCGAGAGAGGGGGGGCGAGAGAGAGGGGGCGAGAGGAGGTTGGGCGAGAGGAGGTTGGGCGAGAGAGAGGGGAGGGGGAGAGGTGGTGGCGAGGGGCGAGAAAGGGGGGCGGGGGGGTGAGAGAGGAAAGGCGAGAGGGGGGGAGCGAGAGAGAGGGGGCGAGAGAGAGGGAGTGAGAGAGAGGGGGGCGAGAGGAGGTTGGGCGAGAGAGAGGGAGAGGGGGAGAGGTGGTGGCAAAGGGCGAGAAAGGGGGAGCAAGAGAGGGGGGGCGAGAGAGAGGGGAGCGAGAGAGAGGGGGAGGGGGAGAGGTGGTGGCGAGGGAGGAGAGAGAGTGGGGAGAGGGGGGTTGGGCGAGAGGGGGGTGAGAGGGGGGGGCGAGAGAGGGGGAGCGAGAGAGAGGGGGCGAGAGAGAGGGGGCAAGAGGAGGTTGGGCAAGAGAGAGGGGGAGGGGAGAGGTGGTGGCGAGGGGCGAGAAAGGGGGGCAAGAGGGGGGGTGAGAGAGGGGGGACGAGAGAGGGGGGGCGAGAGAGAGGGGGCGAGAGGAGGTTGGGCGAGAGGAGGTTGGGCGAGAGAGAGGGGAGGGGGAGAGGTGGTGGCGAGGGGCGAGAAAGGGGGGGCAAGAGAGGGGGGGGTGAGAGAGGGGGGTGAGAGAGGGGGAGGGGGAGAGGTGGTGGCAAGGGGGAGAGAGGGGGGTTGGGCGAGAGGGAGAGAGGTGGTGGCGAGGGAGGAGAGAGAGTGGGGGAGAGAGGGGGGTTGGGCAAGAGAGGGGGAGAGAGGTGGGGGCAAGGGGGGGTGAGAGAGGGGGCATGAAAGAGGGGGCGAGAGAGGGGGTGGCAGGTGTTGAGAGAGGGGTTGTCATTGAGAGGGAGTTTTTAGAGGGGGTGGTTGTTGAGAGAAGGGGCAGAGGGGAGTAGAGGGTGGACAGAGGGGGGTGCAATGAAGGGGTGCAGGGAGAGGGGGTAGAGTGGGAGGGGCAGCAGCGTTGGGTAGGGGAAGGTTGGGTAGAGGGGGTTTGGGTGGAGAGGTTAGGGTTAGGGTGAGGACAGAGGGAGAGAGTGTGGGGGAGGAAGGTGGAAATAAATAAATGGTGAGTCAGAGGACAGGTAAATCAGATGCACGCACACGGGCACGGACACACACACACAGAATTGAGTGTGGAGTGAAATCCCCTGTCTCTCCAGGACACCCACCTTGAAGCCAGGATTCCTCTGGTCGAGCAGACGGACGTGGATCAGAGATGGGGACGGGCCAATTGGGGTCCGCAGACCAGCAGCCTGGCGACCGTCTATGATATCCTGCAATAGAGCATCGAGGATTAGGGTGGATGTGGGGGGAGGGTGTGACGGTGATGGGGAGAGGGAGACACAGTGGCATGACCGAGAGTGGGAGGTGCAAGAGGGAGATCAACAAAATGCAGTGAAACGTACGTCGAAACTCAGTGAAACGCACGTCGAAAAGCGCAGTGAAACACACAGTGAAACGCACGTCGAAACGCACAGGGAAACGCATGTTGAAACTCAGTGAAACACAGTGAAATGCATGTCGAAACTCATGGCGAAACATACGTTGAAAGGCACAGTGAAACGCATGTCAAAACGCGCAGTGAAACGTACATCAAAATGCACAATGAAAAGTATGTCGAAACGCAGTGAAACTCATGTTGAAACTCAGTGAAAAAATGTACATCGAAATGCAGTGAAACATGTCGAAATGCACAGTGAAACGCCAGCCGAAACACGTAGTGGAACATATGTCAAAAATGCACAGTGAAACGCACGTTGAAACGCAGTGAAACATACGTCGAAACGCACATCAAAACTCACAGCGAAATGCTCAGTAAAACATACGTCGAAACGCACATCAAAACCCTGAACTCGTGAGTTCAGGGCGCAGTGAAACGCATGTCAAAATGCACAGTGAAATGTATGTCGAAACCCACTGAAATGTACGTCAAAACGCAGTGAAACACACGTCGAAAGTCATGGCGAAATGTATGTCAAAACTCACGGTGAAACGTACATCGAAATGCATGGTGAAATGCAGTGAAACATACTTTGAAACGCACGGTGAAACCCTGAACTCATCACCCTGTAAACAACCTCTCCCTTAATGTTACAAAAACAAAGGAGCTGGTTGTGGACGACAGGAGGAATAGAGACAGGCTAGCCCCTATTGACATCAATGGATCTGGGGTTGAGAGAGTGAACAACTTTAGGTTCCTCGGCATAAACATCACCGAGGACTTCACGTGGTCTGTACATACCGGCTGTGTGGTGAAAAAAGCACAACAGGGCCTCTTTCACTTCAGACGATTGAAGGAGTTTGGTATGGCCCCCCAAATTCTAAGAACTTTCTACAGGGGCACAATTGAGAGCATCCTGACTGGCTGCATCACTGCCTGGTATGGGAACTGTACTTCCCTCAATCGCAGGACTCTGCAGAGAGTGGTGTGGACAGCCCAGTGCATCTGTAGTTGTGAATTTCCCACTATTCAGGACATTTACAAAGACATCTGTAACAAGGGCACGAAGGATCATTGGGGACCCGAGTCACCTCAACCACAAACTGTTCCAGCTGCTACCAACCAGGAAATGATACCGCAGCATAAAAGCCAGGAGCAATAGGCTCCGGGACAGCTTCTTCCACCAGGCCATCAGACTGGTGCTGATACAACTGTATTTCTGTTATATTGGCTGTTCTGTTGTACATACTATTTATTATAAATTACTATAAATTGCACATTGCACATTTAGATAGAGACGTAGCATAAAGATTTTTACTCCTTATGTATATGAAGGATGTAAGTAATAGTCAATTCAATTCACTGTTTCAGGTGCAAGTCATCCCCTCTGTGCACGTCCCACCTTCCCTGGAAGAGAGCCCAATGATCCCGAAACCTTATGTTCTCCCTCCTACACCAACTCTTTAGCCATGTATTAAACTGTATTATCTTCCTAGTTCTGGCCTCGTCGTCATGGCTATCCCTCGAGATCGAGGATGATGGTCTTCGTTCTGTTGATCTACTTATGGGCTCTCAAGTGGCTTATGAGTCCAATCTTGGCTTTGAAAGTGGCCTCACTAGCATGTGTCACAGGTAGCAATCCTGAGATCACAACTCGAGGCCCTCCCCTTTAACTTAGCACCTAACTCCCTGTGCAGAATCGCATCACTCATCCTAGCCATGTCATTGGTACCTACATGGACCACGACTTCTGGCTGTTCACCTTCCTACTTAAGGATGCTGTAAAGGCTCCCTTTCTTCCCACTGTTTGGCTCCTGCCGACCAGCCACTGCTTTATCCATGATAGAACCTTTCTTATAATACCATGGGCTGTTAATCATCTCCAGTTTCAATACATCCTTTCTGACCCTGAGGGACACAGATAGAGTGAATGAGCAGTCTTTATCCCCAGGGCTGGGCAATCAAGAACCAGAGTGTTATATTTACAACTCTGAAACATAAAACTAATTCCAAGAAAAAGTTGGGAGTCCAGAATGTGCTAACTTTGTTTTTACTTTAAGCAAGGCACATATGTACGATGTGGTACGATGTATGCAATTCACTTACTTTTATGTATTACCCGTAATTAATTATTTAAACAAACAAGAACGCTTAATCAAACAATATACTCACAATATTACTCCAGGACTAGAGGGCACAGACTCAAAATTGAGGGGTGACCTTTTAGAACAGAGGTAAGGAGGAATTTTTTTTAGCCAGAGTGGTGAATCGGTGGAACGCTCTGCCACAGACTGTGGTGGAGGCCAAGTCCTTGCGTATATCTAAGATGGAAGCTGATCGGTCAGAGCATCAGAGGATATGGTGAGAAGGCAGGTGTATAGGGTTGAGTGGGATTGGGGATGAGCCATGATGGAATGGTGGAGTAGTCTCCATGGGCTGAATGGCCTAATTCTGCTCCTATGTCCGATACTATTACTGAAATATTAAATTCATGGACCATGGCACAGGTTTAAGGTGAGAGGGGGAAAGAGATTCAATAGGGATCCGAGGGGAACTTTTTGGCCTGAATATGGAATGATCTTCCAGATGAAATGGTTGAGGCGAGGGCAATAACAGCATTTAAAAGGCACTTGGATAGCGGTAGAGAGCATAGGGAGCATGTTTGGCCCATCTAGTCTGCCACAACACACGCAAACAAGTCAGCCAGTATCGACAGTGTGGAGTGGAATAACGAGTCGATGAGAGGTGGGGAGGGAGAGAGCAGGGGGCTCCACAGGAGCACTGGGTTGGTGCTGCCCTCCAGTGTTCGCTCCTGGAAGACAAGCTCAGTGCCGACAACTACAGGCCATGCCACTCAGGAGCTGGGGCTATACATGTTTTTGCGACTACGTTTTCTGCTATTGTAACGATACAAGCTGTGTGCTGTTGGGAATGCGTTTTACACCTTGGCGGAACAACTCTGCTTTGTTTGGCTATATTCATGCGCACAGTTCAACTGGAACTTGAACTCAACGTTTCAGACAGAGACCCTTCATCAGCAGCTTCTTCAGCACTTTGTGTGTGTTGCTCTGCGGCAGCTCTTCTTGTTGTGGTCCGTGACAGCCAGGTCTAAACGCTACCAAAGGTAGAGCAGGGGTTCTGACCTTTTCTTATGCCATGGACCAATCTCAGTAACCCACCTGACCCCACCTCGGTACTGACCTGCACGGGAAGACTCCAACCCTGGAGCTGAGCTCGTCCATGGTGCTCCCAGATGTAGGACCTGGTGTGACGCCAGCTCTCCCTCTGCCGGTCCCTGTGGGGGTCTGAGAGAGGGCTGGTGGGGAGGAAGAGAGAGGGTAGTGGAGAGGGGAGGGGGGAGAGAGAGAGAGAGAGAGAGAGAGAGAGAGAGAGAGAAATTAGAAGCCTGTCCAGTTTCCCAGCATAGTCTGAGTGAACAGGCTGAGGCAGAGAGAGACTCACTCGATCAACTTCACACCCAGTGTTCTCCCCCTCCTTTGACGGGGGACCAGTTCCAGGCCTGGCAGCATCAGTGCGTGTCTTGCAGGTTCCAAGGGGAGGTCGTCCCGTTTCTGGGACAGTCCCAGCAGACGGTGAAACCTGTGGAAAAGGTAAAGACAGGAGTCATTCCCTGCACAGTTCCCCTCTCCGTAACCCCCTGGGTCAGACCCACACCGGGAGCACCGTGCACAGTTCCTGTCTCCGTAACCCCCTGGGTCAGACCCACACCGGGAGCACCGTGCACAGTTCCTGTCTCCGTAACCCCCTGGGTCAGACCCACATCGGGAGCACCGTGCACAGTTCCCGTCTCCGTAACCCTGGGTCAGACCCACACCGGGAGTACCGTGCACAGTTCCCGTCTCCGTATCCCTGGGTCAGACCCACATCGGGAGCACCGTGCACAGTTCCCATCTCCCTATCCCTGGGTCAGTCCCACACTGGGAGCACCGTGCATAGTTCCTGTCTCCATATCCCTGGGTCAGACCCACCCCGGGAGCACATTGCACAGTTCCCGTCTCCCTATCCCTGGGTCAGTCCCACACTGGGAGCACATTGCACAGTTCCCGTCTCCCTATCCCTGGGTCAGATCCACACTGGGAGCACCGTGAACAGTTCCTGTCTCTGTATCCCTGGGTCAGACCCACATCGGGAGCACCATGCACAGTTCCCGTCTCCCTATCCCTGGGTCAGTCCCACACTGGGAGCACCGTGCATAGTTCCCGTCTCCCTATCCCTGGGTCAGACCCACCCCGGGAGCACCGTGCACAGATCCCCTCTCCCTATCCCTGGGTCAGTCCCTTACCGAGGATTGGTGTGGGGGTTGGGAGGGGTCAGAAACCCAGTCTGTTACTCACCGATCCCAGAGCGTGGACCTTCCCGACGGACTCTGGGCTTGTTGCTCCCGCATCACCCTGTGGATGGACGATGGAGAGAGATGGGTGAGGTGGGGGCAAGAATTCAGAATTGTTACCCTGTCATCTAACACATGAGATTTTGGAAATGCAGATCAACACCACACACAAAATGAAGTGAACAAGCGAGGCAGCGTCTATGGAGAGGAATAAGCAGCCGATGCTTTGAGCTGAGTCTTCTCAGTCCTCATTTATCCCTCTTCATTTGACCTTGGTGTTCACACTGCACTCTCTTGTCCATTCATCAAGCCCTCACTGTGGTGACCCTCTGCCTCTGAATCCTATTTTCCAAACAAAGAGCTGGTTATGAGCTCGGGAAGGGGAGCAGTACACACACTCCTCCCTACATCAGTGATACTGAGCTCCAGGTTCCTCTGTGTGAACATCACCAACAGCCTGCCCTGGTTGTGTGGCGAGGTGGAGATATGTCTCCACCAAAGGAGGTGCAAGGTGCTCCTTTCTTCCACTAGCCTGCAGGTCACCCTCGGGCAAGCTGTAGCACCTGCTTAGCCTCCCCGTCAGGGTCACATGAAGACATGTGGATGGTCGTACCAGCAGCTGGTGCATGTCTTGGTTATGTGACCACTGACGCCAGGCAGACAATCTCTGAAGGGTATTGATAATGGCTGGGGAAGGGTCACCTGTCTTGTGAAGACACTCTCCTGAAAGAGGCAATGGCAAACCACTTCTGTAGAAAAAATTGCCAAGAACAACACGTCATACGTCGTGGCACACAATGATGATGATGGTCACAAAGACTTCATGGCCAGGAAAGCCCACCAACACCTCTACTTCCTCAGCATGTCCCCGTCGACCCTCACCAATTTTCACCGATGCACCACAGAAAGCATCTGATCCGGATGCATCATGGCTCGGTACGGCAACTGCTCCGCCCGGGACCGCAGGAAACCGCAGAGAGTTGTGGACACAGCTCAGCACATCACGGAAACCAGCCTCCCCTCCATGGACTCTGTCTACACTTCCCACTGACTCAGTAAAACAGACAGTGTGATCAAATACCCCCACCCACACCGGACATTCTCTCCCCCCCCACCCCCACCCCCATCGGGCAGAAGATACAAAAGCCTGAGAGCACGTCCCACCAGGCTCGAGGACAGCTTCTACCCTGCTGTTATCAGACTATTGAACAGTCCCCCAGTACGAGGACAGCTTCTAACCCGCTGTTATCAGACTATTGAACGGTCCCCCAGTACGAGGACAGCTTCTAACCCGCTGTTATCAGACTATTGAACGGTCCCCCAGTACGAGGACAGCTTCTACCCCGCTGTTATCAGACTATTGAACGGTCCCCCAGTACGAGGACAGCTTCTACCCCGCTGTTATCAGACTATTGAACGGTCCCCCAGTACGAGGACAGCTTCTACCCCGCTGTTATCAGACTATTGAACGGTCCCCCAGTACGAGGACAGCTTCTACCCCGCTGTTATCAGACTATTGAACGGTCCCCCAGTACGAGGACAGCTTCTACCCCGCTGTTATCAGACTATTGAACGGTCCCCCAGTACGAGGACAGCTTCTACCCCGCTGTTATCAGACTATTGAACGGTCCCCCAGTACGAGGACAGCTTCTACCCCGCTGTTATCAGACTATTGAACGGTCCCCCAGTACGAGGACAGCTTCTACCCCGCTGTTATCAGACTATTGAACGGTCCCCCAGTACGAGGACAGCTTCTAACCCGCTGTTATCAGACTATTGAACGGTCCCCCAGTACGAGGACAGCTTCTACCCCGCTGTTATCAGACTATTGAACGGTCCCCCAGTACGAGGACAGCTTCTACCCCGCTGTTATCAGACTATTGAAAGGTCCCCCAGTACGAGGACAGCTTCTACCCCGCTGTTATCAGACTATTGAACGGTCCCCCAGTACGAGGACAGCTTCTACCCCGCTGTTATCAGACTATTGAACGGTCCCCCAGTACGAGGACAGCTTCTACCCCGCTGTTATCAGACTATTGAATGGTCCCCCAGTATGATAAGATGGACTCTTGACCTCACAATCTACCTCGTCGTGACCCTTGCAGCTTATTGTCTGCCTGCACTGCCCTTTCTCTGTAACTGTAACACTTTATTCTGCACTCTGTTGTTGCTTTCCCTTTCTCTGTAACCGTAACCAGGCTCACTTCCCCGAGCTCACTCTTGGTACCTGAGTTGCTGACTACGGTGAAGGGCCTCCTGAAGTTCCATCAGACGCTCCTTGTACAGGTTACGCTCGGTGAGGACGCGCGACATCTCGGCCCGGGTGAAGCGCCCCATTTGGGACGGGTCCTGTGGTGATGGGTGGATTAAATGAGGGATCAAATAGCTAAAGGAAAAATCTCCAGGGCAGATACTTTATGGGTGGGGGGGGATAGTAATGCAGTGGGAGGAGGGAGCGGTAATGGGGGAGAGAGTAGAAAGGGGGCGAGTAGCGGGAGGGGGAGATAGGTGGGGGGTGGGGCGTGGGGGGAGATAGGTCGGGGGTGGGGCGCGGGGGGAGATAGGTCGGGGGTGGGGCGCGGGGGGAGATAGGTCGGGGGTGGGGTGGGGAGATAGTACGGAGGGAGTTTTGTACTGGTAGTGGATGGAAATACATTCACCTCTTGCCCTTGGCTCTTGTTCATCGCCTCGGCCCTGGAGACAGAAGAGATGATCAGTGCCCCCTCACTCGTCTCCCACCTTTCCCTCACTCCCTCTGGCCCTTCCCCTGCTGACCCAAACACTCCTCCTTTAGCCCCTCACCCTCTCCTACTCAATCCGCTCCTGTCAGCCCCTTTCCCTCCCCCTCCCCCTCCCCTCCCCTACCAACTCCAATTTACACCACCCTCCAAGACCCCTCCTCTCTCCTCACTCCCTCCCTCCAGAACCTTCCCTTCCTCTCCATTAACACTCGCCCACACATTAGGAGACTGGACTTCATCCCTTATCTCAGTCGCCGCCTCTTACTCCCATGGCCCCGTCCCAAACAATGTCCCCTCTCACCAGGGGCCCCCCATTCCAATGTCCCCTCTCACCCCAGCCCCCCCAATCCCAATGTCCCCTCTCACCCCAGTTCCCCCCCCAATCCCAATGTCCCCTCTCATCCTGGTCCTGCCCCTCACCCAGCGGATAGTACGGTACCAAACTGCCCAACACAGGCCCCAGGCCCCTCCCTCACCCACCTGCTCAGTGCTGCCCCCAGCTGGCTGATGCGCAGCTCTTGGGCAGTGCTGCTCTCCTGCAGCCTCCGCACCTCCTCGCGGAGTTCAGTGCGTGCGCGAACTAATTCCTCCACCCGGGCCAGCAACGAGCGGCGTGCACCCTCCAGAAGCATCCTGCAGGTGACGAGGGGGAAGAGCGGACGTGAGAAGAGCATGAAGTCATTGCGAAGTACAGCATAGATACAGGCCCTTTGGCCCCTCTAGTCTGTGCTGAACCATTTAATCTGTTTCGTCTCATTGACCTGCACCCGGACCTCAGCTCTCCACAGCCCTCCCATCCATGTACCTATCCAACTTCTCTTAAACGTTGACATCGAGCACCACTTGTTCTGGGAGCTCCATCCTGACAATTCGCTGGGCTGCCTTCACCAGGCGATACAGGTCTTGTCGCTCAGCGGCTGTGCAGCTGACATACCACACGGTGGCGCTGTTGGTCAGGATCGTTTCAATTGTGCTTCTGGAGAAGTTAAGCAACAGCTTCTGTGGGAGTTTGGCCTGTTTCAGCTTTCTGAGGAAGAAGACTCTTTGTTGTGCCTTCATTACAAGCAGCAAGGTGTTGGTGTTCATGTCAGCAGTTTTGACAACATAACTCCAAGGGACTTTAGGTACCTCTCCATGTATACGGAGGCGGGTGTGTACTCTGTCCTGTGATCTCCTGAAGTCGATGGTCATCTCTTTTGTTTTAGAAGTGTTAAGGACCAGGTCGTTGTCCTTACACCACTCAGTCAGATGATTCACCTCAAGCCTGTAGGCTGTTTCATCCTCGTCCGAGATCAGGCCGACCACTGTGGTATCGTCTGCAAATTTAATGATGGAGTTGGAGGTGTACATGAGGGTGCAGTCATGTGTGAAGAGTGGGTAGAGCATGGGGCTTAGCACACAGCGCTGCGGGCTGCCAATTTGTAAGATGAGGGTGGTGGAGGTGTGCTTACCAATTCTGACTTGGTGTGGTCAGTCTGTGAGAAAGTCCATGACCAATGAACACAGGGAGGAACCAAGGCCAAGAGTGTTCAGTTTGCTGACCGGTTTATGGGGGATGACTGTGTTAAATGCAGAACTGAAGTCCACAAATAACAAATAAGTGTTCGGTTCCTCTAAGTGAGCCAGAGCAGTATGGATGGCTGTTGTGATTGCATCCTCTGGAGCGGTTTGCCTGGTAGGCAGACTGGTGTTTGTCCAGATTAGGGGGGGATTATAGCCCTAATGTGTGAGAGCACAAGTCTCTCAAAGCACTTCATGGCTGTGGGTGTCAGCGCTACAGGGCGACAGTCATTTTAGTCATTCAGGCACTTCACAGCTGATTTGTTGGGCACTGGGATGATGGCGGAGGTTTGAAGGCATGTTGGAACAACAGCTTGTTGCAGTGAGAGATTAAATATACTTGTAAACACCTCAGCAAGCTGGTCGACACATGCTCTCAGTACCGGGCCGGGCACTCCGTCTGGGCCGGCTGCCTTACTCACATTCACTTTCCCCAGGGTGGATCTCACCTGATGTTGCTTAAGGACCCGTGTGGACTCATCGTCAGGTGGGTGGATGAGTGGGGCAGCCTCCTCCCTCTGGGCAAAAAACTCGTTCAGGACATCAGGCAGTGTGGCGTCGTCATCTGGCAGCAGATTATTGGTTTTGTAGCCTCGATGCCTTTCCACATACTGCGGGGGTTGTTGTTACCAAACTGATTTTCAGTGCGCAGTTTGTATTTGCGCTTTGCATCCCTGATGCCCCTGTGGAGATTCCCCCGTGCTTCACTGTGGGCTTGTTTGTCTCCTGACCTGAAGGCTGCATCGCGCTCCCTCACATCACTGTTAATCCATGGCTTTTGATTGGGAAACAGCTTAATTGTCTTTTGTGTTATTACATTTTCTGTGCAAAATTTAATATATCCTAGGACTGAACCAGCATATTCCTCCAGGTCCACTCCCTTTGCAAACAAGTCCCAATCTGTGTTGTCCAAGCAGCCCAGTAGCATTGGGGTGGCTTCCTCAGACCACACATGTACTGTCTTGATAGTTGGTTTTACTCTGCAGATCTGTGGTCTGTAAACTGGGGTCAGTGTGAGGGAAATATGGTCTGATTGTCCTAGGTGTGCAGGTGGGGTCGCTTTGAATGCCCCTGGAATATTTGTGTCGACTTGGTCTAGTACGTTATTTTCTCGTGTCGGGAAATTCACATTTTTGTAAAATTTGGGCAAGACCAGTTTAAGATCTGTGTGATTGGAGTCCCCTGCTACAATGATCACTCCGTCTGGGTGAGCCATGAGCTGTTTGTTGGCGCTATCACGTTTGCTGACTTAGCTTCAGCTTGCGGGGGAACGTATACAGCCGTAATCATTATCGTCGTGAATTCCCTCGGGAGAAAGAACGGTCTACACCGTACCGCGAGGAGCTCCAAGTCCGTGCAGCAGTGTTTATCCACAATGTTCACGGCTGTGCACCAATTATTGTTTACATAGACACACAGTCCTCCTCCCCGCTCTTCCCGGAGTCCTTCGTGCGGTCGGCCCTGTGAACAGAGCAGCCGGCCAGCTCGATGACAGCGTCAGGTACGTTTGGGTTCAGCCAGGTCTCCGTGATGACAGTTGCACAGTGAGAAATGGTTCTCACTCTGATCTCATCCACCTTATTGGTGAGGGATCTGGCGTTAGTGAGAAACAGGCTTGGTAGTGCTGGTCTGTACAGGTCAGCCTTTAGCCTAGCCAGTAACCCGGTGAGGGATCTGGCGTTAGCGAGAAACAGGCTTGGTAGTGCTGGAGCAACACACATCAAAGTTGCTGGTGAACGCAGCAGGTCAGGCAGCATCTCTCGGAAGAGGTACAGTCGACGTTTCAGGCCGAGACCCTTCGTCAGGACTAACTGAAGGAAGAGATAGTAAGAGATTTGAAAGTGGGAGGGGGAGGGGGAGATCCAAAATGATAGGAGAAGACAGGAGGGGGAGGGATGGAGCCAAGAGCTGGACAGGTGATTGGCGAAGGGGATATGAGAGGATCATGGGACAGGAGGCCTAGGGAGAAAGACAAGCGGGGGGGGGGAACCAGAGGATGGGCAAGGGGTATAGTCAGAGGGACAGAGGGAGAAAAAGGAGAGAGAGAGAAAGAATGTGTGTATAAAAACAAATAATGGATGGGGTACGAGGGGGAGGTGGGGCATTAGCGGAAGTTAGAGAAGTCGATGTTCATGTCATCAGGTTGGAGGCTACCCAGACGGAATATAAGGTGTTGTTCCTCCAACCTGAGTGTGGCTTCATCTTTACAGTAGAGGAGGCCATGGATAGACATGTCAGAATTCCCATTGTGCAGGGAACAAAAGGAAATGGACATTGTGAAGTTACATCCAGCACAGACATTATGGATTTTTTCATGTGAGATTGACCCCTGCCCGACTATCCAAACACTCAGACCACTGCCCTCCCTCTGACAAGATGGAGAGATGCACGTCTACTCACTGCCTCTCCCGCAGCTCCTCGTTCTCCGAGACGACTGAGGCCATCCGGGCATCTGCTGTTGGAAGGGTGGAAAGGGGGCACAGAGAGAGAGAGATGGGTGAATGGCCTGTGTAACCACAGCTCACCACCACTGCCCCTACCTTCCAAGACCCTGGTACAATACCATTGCCTTCTCTCTCTCCCTCTGCCTCTCTCCATGTCTCCTTTCTGTCTTTGCCTGTCTCACCGTCTCCTTTTCATCTCTCCCTCTGCCTCTCCGTCTATGACTCCTTTTTGTCTGTCTCCCCACCTCTCTCTATTTCTCTCTCTTTCTCCCGCTCCTCCCCTCCACCCCCCGCCTGCACCTCCCTCACTCCACTGTCCTGACTCATTCCTTCTCTCTCCTTCACGTAGTGGATTCACTCAACAATTCAGGAACAGCTTCTTCCCCTTTGCCTTCACATTAGAATCATCTTTAATATCACCAGCATATGCTGTCACATTTGCTGTTGTACGACAGCAGTACGTGGCAATACAGTAGGGAGTTGGTGTTCATGGGTTCAATGTCCATTCTGAAATATGATGGTGGAGGGGAAGAAGCTGTTCCTGAATCACTGAGTGTGGGCCTTCAGGCTCCTGTACCCCCTCCCTGATGGTCACAAGAGAAGGGTGCATGCCCTGGGTGAAGCGGGGGGGGGGGGTGGTCTTTTTGAGACATTGCTCCCTGAATATGTCCTGGATGTAGGCACATAGAGGGGAGGCTCCTGCAGATCTGTATCACTCCTATACAGTTTGTGTACACACACACTCTCTCACACACACACACACACTCACACACACACATGTACACACAAACACGTACACACACACACACTCACACACATAAACAAGTATACACACACACACTCACACAAACACACACTCACACGTACACACACACACACACACACTCACACAAACACACACTCACACATACACACACACACACGTACACACACACACACACACACACTCACTCACGCCCCACCCCCCAACCAGGTCAAATGCAGCCACTCCGAGTCCGAGACAAACGCCTGCAGGCCTACCTGAGATGTTGGCCCCACTGTCCAACTCGCCGATGAACTGAGATCCCAGAGTCTGTAACTCCTCAAGGATTGAACTGGTGTTCCTAGCAGCCTCCAGGTCCAGGGCATGATTCGGAGTGCTGGTTCGGAAGGAAAAAACTGATCAAAGTTGACCAGTAGTTAAAGGTCCGTCCGTAGTGTCCCATCAGACACACCCGGGGGCCAGACAGAGTGAAGCTCCCACTACACTGCAGATGCTGGAAACCCAGGCAACATACACACAACGCTGGAACTCAGCAGGGCAGGCAGCAACAATGGAAAAGAGTGCACAGTCGACGCTTCAGACTGAGACCTTCATCAGCAATGGCAAAAAAGATGAGAAGTTAGAACAAAGTGGGGGGAGCGGAGGAAGAAGTACAAGATGGTAGGTGATAGGTGAAAGCGGGAGAGAGGGAGGGGTGAAGTAAAGAGCCGGGAAGCTGATAGCTCAGGGTCTTCCACCTTATATTCCGTTTTGGTAGCCTCCAACCTGATAGCATGAACATCGACTTCTCAAACCTCTGGTAATTGCCCCCCACCCCCTTCAGCATTCCATATTTTTGTTTTCCTCCTATCTCCTTACCCCCTTCTTTCTTCCATGGTCTTCTGTGCTCTCCTATCAGGCTCCCCCTTCTCCAGTCCTTTATCTCTTTCACAAGCCAGCCCCCCTCCCAGTTTCACCTGTCACCTATAACTTTGTACTTCCAACCCCCACCACCTGCTTACTCTAACTTCTCATCTTTTTTTTCAATACTGAAGAAGAATCGCAGCCAAAATGTCAAATGTTTATTCATTTCCATAGATGCTGCCTGGCTTGCTGATTTCCTCCAGCATTTTCTCTGTGTGTTGCTCTATCCACACCGTCCCATCACACACCCCCAGGGTCAGACACAGAGTGAATCTCCCTCCACACCGTCCCATCACACACTCCCGGGGTCAGACACAGAGTGAATCTCCCTCCACACCGTCCCATTACACACTCCTGGAGTCAGACACACAGTGAAGCTCCCTCCACACCGTCCCATCACACACTCCCGGGGTCAGACACAGAGTGAAGCTCCCTCCACACCGTCCCATCACACACTCACGGGGTCAGACACAGAGTGAAGCTCCCTCCACACCGTCCCATCACACACTCCCGGGGTCAGACACAGAGTGAAGCTCCCTCCACACCGTCCCATCACACACTCCCGGGGTCAGACACAGAGTGAAGCTCCCTCCACACCGTCCCATCACACACTCCCGGGGTCAGACACACAGTGAAGCTCCCTCCACACCGTCCCATCACACACTCCCGGGGTCAGACACAGAGTGAAGCTCCCTCCACACCGTCCCATCACACACTCCCGGGGTCAGACACAGAGTGAAGCTCCCTCCACACCGTCCCATCACACACTCCCGGGGTCAGACACAGAGTGAAGCTCCCTCCACACCGTCCCATCACACACTCCCGGGGTCAGACACAGAGTGAAGCTCCCTCCACACCGTCCCATCACACACTCCCGGGGTCAGACACAGAGTGAAGCTCCCTCCACACCGTCCCATCACACACTCCCGGGGTCAGACACAGAGTGAAGCTCCCTCCACACCGTCCCATCACACACTCCCGGGGTCAGACACAGAGTGAAGCTCCCTCCACACCGTCCCATCAAACACTCCCGGGGTCAGACACAGAGTGAAGCTCCCTCCACACCGTCCCATCACACACTCCCGGGGTCAGACACAGAGTGAATCTCCCTCCACACCGTCCCATCACACACTCCCGGGGTCAGACACAGAGTGAAGCTCCCTCCACACCGTCCCATCACACACTCCCGGAGACTGACACAGAGTGAAGCTCCCTCCACACCGTCCCATCACACACTCCCGGGGTCAGACACAGAGTGAATCTCCCTCCACACTGTTCCATCACGCACTCCCGGGGTCAGACACACAGTGAAGCTCCCTCCACACCGTCCCATCACACACTCCCGGAGTCAGACAGAGTGAAGCTCCTGGCATGGAAACGGTTTCACTCTGAGAGCAGGAAAGGAAACACTGTTGTTCCCCTACTAACATCAGGGCAGCATCTCTCTCTCCTGTGTTGTCATGTTTCTCGTTCAGTGTGGGTGTCGATGTGATTCAGATGTCATGCCAAAAAGTACTGTCGAGTGCTGAGTGCCTTCCTACTGCCACATAAGATTCCTCTTCATTCCAGCTGGTTAAGGGGAGTCTGCACCATCTGCAACGTCTCTCTGCTTCTCGGGACCCAGAACGCTGGGGCAGCACTGACAGGATTTGTGGCAAACGGAAGTTCCAAACTCGCTCCAGGAATTTAACAGCGGACATCACTACATACGTTTCTCGTTTGATTCACAGGGAGTTCCAGGGGGTGAGCAGCATAGGTTTGAAGTTGTCCCATCTGCTAGAACACAAGGAGAGGAAGATGGAGGCTCTATGTGTAGTGAGGGTGCAGAGGGAGACGATGGGTATCCTTAGCCCTCCTGAGAAGTCCCTGTTGATCCATGTTGAGGAGATCAGAGAGTTTATTCTAACCTCTGAGAGTGCAAAGCATCAGCCGAAACTAGTCTCCCTATGCTGGTCTAGCGTGCCGAGACTTGTTAAGACCATAAGACATAGCAGCAGAATTAGGCCATTTGGCCCATCGAGTCTGCTCCACCGTTCAATCATGGTTGATCCTTTTAAAATTATTTTTATTTTAAAAAAATCAAAAAAAATACAGCACATCCACAAAAAACACAACCATAACATAATCTAATTAAATATTGAGCAGCAAAAGTGAGAAAAATATAAAGGCAAAAGTAAACATACACGGCAGAGGTGCACTGCAGCAAAAACCCTCAGTCCCTACCCCGTGAGAAAGTCCAATATAGGGCTCCATATCATTTCAAAGATGTCCCCTCTGTCCTCATTACATAGTCTCAGTCTCTCCAAATGTAAAGTATTTGCCAGTTCTCTCAGCCACAGAGTCTGTACGTAGGCACAGAGTCCATTTTCCACATTTGCAGGATTAACTTCTTAGCATCACCATTCCAAATGATACAGCCATTTTTTCATACTTATTGGCTGAAGATAGGGATCTTGTTGCTCCAAGGATGGCTATGAGCGGGTCTGGTTCCCACCGCTTCCCAAAAGCCTCAGAGAAACAGTGAAAAGTACTTTTCCAGTATGCATAAAGCTTACAACATGACCAGAATAAATGTGACAAGTTACTGTTCACAAATTTACATCTATTACAAACTGGTGAAACATCAGGGTAGAAACTGTGCAACTTTTCTTTGGAATAATGGAGTCTATGTAACGTTTTAAACTGTATAAGTCTGTGTCTGACATTGACTGAACAATCATGTCTACTCTTTAAACACTCATCCCAGACCTCCTCTGTCAGTTCTATGACCAATTCATCCACCCATGCCTGTCTAAAACCTGCAGTATTCACCCGAGCTCCATTATGTAGGATCTGATAAAAATAGGATACCGCACAATGAGTAACAGGATCAAATTTATTTATTGCCTCCAGGGACTCATGTTTGTCTGAAACTTCTAAGTTAGGTATATATTTCCAAACATAAACTCGAATTTGTAAATATCTAAAAAAACTAGGTGCAGGGATATTGTAAACGGCTTGTAACTGAGCAAATGAGGCAAAGTTTCCATTAATATATAGGTCACCTACACTACAGATGCCTCTCTGTTTCCCGGTAGAAAAAACAGTATCATTCAGACCAGGCAAAAAGGAATGATTGTCACAAATCGGAGTGTCAATATTTTGGGGCCTTAATGTGTAGTTGAATCTGCTTCCAAATTCTTATAGTGCTGCCAACCACGAAGCTGTTACGGAAATGTGACTTATTAACTGCAGTGGGGCTATTAAGGAGAGCTGGTAAGGAAGTCTTCTTACAAAGCACTTGCTCTATGAGTAACCATGCTGGGCACGAGTCTGAGGTAGAGGGTGGGCCTTTTTCCACCATGCGAGAATGGATAGGTGAGCAGCCCAGTAATACATTTTAACGTCCGGTAGGGCAAAACCACCTGCTTCCTTAGGCTTTGACAAGTGCTTTTTAGTAATTCTAATGGCTTTATAATTCCAAATGAAGGGTATAATAATTGAATCCAATTGCTAAAATATGACAGAGGAATAAAACATGAAATTGACTGGAAAAGATGAAGAAATCGTGGCAGTACAATTATCTTGATTGCGTTAACCCTCCCCACCAAAGAAATTGGAAGGGTTTTCCAAAAGTCAATACTGCGTTTAACCTGCTCAGCTTTGTTTCACCAATTCACTTGCAAAAGGTCATCTGGGTTTTTTGTAATAGTCACACCAAGACAGGAAAAATGATCATAGGTTATTTTAAAGGGAATGGACTGTAAATACGCTGTATTAACCACTGCAGTGACTGGCATTAGTTCACTCTTATCCCAATTAATAGAGAAACCTGAGAAACTACCAAAACTATTAAATAGAGTCAGAAGGGCGGATATTGATGCTTGTGGGCTGGAGATGTATAAAAGGACATCGTCAGCGTATAACGAAAGGTGATTTTTATGTCCCAGCATATCAATGGGAGATATCAAAGGGTCCTGTCTGATGCTAACAGCCAATGGCTCAATGATAACTGCAGACAAAAACAGAGAAGGGGGCAGCCTTGACAAGTCCCACGATGAATTGCAAAAGGGGAGGAAGTATTCTGATTAGTGATAATAGAAGCAGATGGGTGTGAATAAATTATCTCAATCCATTTAATGAAAGATGGTCCAAATCCAAATTTCTTAAGTGCAAACATCATATACGGCCATTCCACTTGGTCAAACACACATTGCGCATCTAATGAAATGACTGCAGCCTCTTCTGCATGTTTTGTATGTAAAATATTGAAAAGACAACGCAAATTAAAATACATACATCTAGCTGGTATAAAGCCAGTTTGATCTGGATAAATAATAGAACAAACGCATTCCCTTAACCTATTGGCCAGAACTTTCCCAAGAATTTTGGTTTCAGTGGGCAGCAGCGAAACCACCTCAGCATCACGGCCTGGTTTTGGAACCAGAGAAACATTAGCTTTACATAAAGTGGGTGGCAATCTGGAAGCTATCCTAGAGTGATTCAACATTCGTAAGAGCAGAGGTGACAATTCTGGACCAAATACTTTGAAGAATTTCACGCTAAATCTGGACCCGCTGCCTTATTATTGGGGAGGGAAGAGATGACCTTCTTGATCTCATCTAGTCTTATATTAGCATCAAGCGTATTTACTGAATCTGTTGACAGCGTGGGCAGATTCAGATTATCAAAAAATGCTTCCATAGCTTCAACGTCTGGACCGCCTTGCGATTGGTAAACATTAGCATAGAACTCCACAAAATACTTATTAATTTTTTCCAGGTCTGTCAATAAAAAGCCATCTTTCGCCTTTATACGATGTATGGCCCTGGAGGCCTGCATCTGTCTTAACTGATGGGTTAATAACTTATGGGGCTTTTCACCAAGCTCAAAATACCTCTGCCTGACTTGTGTCAGTAGTTTTCAAACACACTTGGACATTATAGAATCATACTCATACCGTAAGGTAGTAATCTTATTAAGTAATTCTGCTTCCTGGTGTACTTTGTAAGAAGCTTCCAAATTTGCCAACTGATCATCTATTGGTTGATCCTTTTTTCCCTCCTCAGCCTTCTCCCCAGATGCCGTGTTCAATTAAGTACCATTAAGCTCTGTCTTAAATACACCCAATGAACTGGCCTCCACAGCTGCCTGTGGTAACAAATTCCACAAATTCACCACCCTCTGGCTAAAGAATTTTCCCTACATCTGTGCTTTAAATGGATGCCCCTCTATCCTGAGGCTGTGCTAGACTCTCCCACCATGGGAAGCATCCTTTCCACATCTACTTTGTCTAGGCCTTTCAACATTCGGAAGGTTTCAATGAAATCCCCCCTCATCCTTCTGAATTCCAGCGAGTACAGACCCAGAGCTATTAAACGTTCCTCGTATGATAACCCTTTCATTCCCAGAATCATCCTTGTGAACCTCCTCTGGACCCTCTCTAATGTCCGCACATCTTTTCTTACATGAAGAGCCCAAAACTGTTCACAATACTCAAGGTGAGGTCTTATAAAGTCTCCCCATCACATCCCTACTCTTGTATTCCAGACCACTTGAAATGAATGATGACATTACATTTGCCTTCCTCACCACTGACTGTACTTGAAAATTAACCTTAAAGATGTTCTGCACAAGGACTCCCAAGTCCCTTTGCATCTCAGATTTTTGGATTTTCTCTCCATTTAGAAAATAGTCTGCACATTTACTTCTACTACCAAAGTGCATGACCATGAGTTTTCCAACATTGTATTTCATTTGCCACTTTCTTGCCCATTCTCCTAATCTGTCTAAGTCCTTCTGCATCCTACCTGTTTCCTCAACACTACCCGCCCCTTCACCAATCTTTGTATCATCTGCAAACTTGACAACAAAGCCACCTATTCCATCAAAGTCGCTGATATACAGCATAAAAAGAAGTGGTCCCAACACCGACCCCTGTGGATCAACACTGGCCACTGGCAGCCAACCAGAAAAGGATCTTTTTACTCCCACTTGCAGCCTCCTACCAATCAGCCAAAGCTCTAACCACGCCAGAACTTTCCTGTAATACCATGGGCTCTTAACTTGGTAAGCAGCCTCATGTGTGCACCTTGTCAAAGGTCTTCTGAAAGTCCAAATGTACAATATCCACTGCATCCCCTTTATCCGTCCTATGCGTAATCTCCTCAAGGAATTCCAACAGGTTTGTCAGGTAAGATTTTCCCTTAAGGAAACCATGCTGACTTTGTCCTATCTTGTCCTGTGTCACCAAGTACTCCATAACCTCATCCTTAGCAATTGATTCCAACATCTTCCCGACCACTGAGGTCAGGCTAACTGGTCTATAATTTCCTTTCTGCTGCCTTCCTGCTTTCTTAGAGTGAAGTGACATTTGCAATTTTCTAGTCCTCTGGCACCATGCCAGAGTCCCATGATTTTTGAAAGATCATTACTAATGCCTCCACAATCTCTACCGCTACCTCTTTCAGAACCCGAGGGTGCAGTTTATCTGGTCCGGGTGACTTATGTACCTTTAGGTCTTTCAGCTTTTTGAGCACCTTCTCCCTTGTAACAGTAACTGCACCCTCTTCTCTTCCCTCGCACTCTTCACCTGGCGTACTGCTAGTGTCTTCCACAGTGAAGACCAATGCAAAATACTCATTTAGTTCATCTGCCATCTCCTTGTCCCCCATTATTATTTCTCCAGCCTCATTTTCTAGCGATCCTATATATTTCTCTTTTTTTTTTACCCACTTGAAAAAGCTTTTACCATCCACTTTGACATTGTTTGCTAGGTTGCTTTCACATTTCACCTTTTTCTTCCTAATGATTCTTTTAGTTACTCTCTGTAGGGTTTTAAAAGCTTCCTAATCCTCTGTCATCCCACTGATTTTTGCTTTGTTGTATGTCTTCTCTTTTACTTTTACATTAGTTTTGACTTCCCTTGTCAGCCATGGTTGTACTATTTTGCCATTTGAGCATTTCTTTGTTTTTGGAATAAATCTATCCTGCACCGTCCTCATTTTTCCCAGAAACTCACGCCATTGCTGCTCTGCTGACATCCCTGCCAGCAGCTCCTTCCAATTTACTTCAGGCAAATCATCTCTCATGTTACTTTAATTTCCTTTAATCCACTGAAATATTGCTACGTCAGACTTTATTTTCTTGCTATCAAAGTTCAAGTTGAACTCAATCATATTTTGATCACTGCCTCCGAAGGGTTCTTTTACCTTAAACTCCCTAATCACCTCCAGTTCATTACATAACACCCAATCCAGTATAGCTGATCCCCTGGTAGGCTCAACAACAAACTGTTCAAAAAAGCCAATTCGTAGGCATTCAACAAACTCACTCTCTTGAGATTGATTACCAGCCTGATTTTCCCAATCGACCTGCACGTTGAAACCTCCCATGACAATTATAATATTCTCCCTTCGACATGCCCTTTCTATTTCCCATTGTAATCAGTAGTCCACATCCCAGCTCCTGTTTGGAGGCCTGTATGTAACTGCCATCAGGGTCCTTTTACCCTTGCAGTTCCTTAATTCAACCCGCAAGGATTCAACATCGTCTGATTCTATGTCACGTCTTTCTACTGATTTGATGTCATTCTTTACCAGCAGAAAACCCCTCTGCTTACCTTCCTATCCCTTCAATACAATGTGTAACCTTGGTCATTCAGCTCCCGACTGCAACCGTCCTTCAGCCACGATTCAGTGATGACCACAACATCATCCCTGCCAAGATTATCCACCTTACTTCTTATAATATAACACTTTGAGTACTGTATTTGCTACCCTTTTTGATTCTGCATGTACTGATACTCACCCTGATGGCTGCAATTATGTCCTATCATCTGCCTGCCCATCCTGACAGTCTGACTGTACACTATCTTTGCTTTTTTACCATCCGTCCTATCCTGAGTCCCTTCATTCCAGTTCCCACCCCTCTGCCAAATCAGTTTAAACCCTCCCCTACAGCTCTGACAAACCTGCCCGCAAGGATATTGGTCCCCTCGGGTTCAGGTGCAACCCGTCACTTTTGAACAGGTCATGCCTCCCCCAGAGGAGATCCCAGTGATCCAAGAGCCTGCGCCATCTTCTCAGTTACTCATTAATCTGCTAAATCATCCTGTTTCTACCCTCACTGGCACACGGCAGGGGCAGCAATCCAGAAATTACCACTCAGGAGGTCCTGCTTCTCAGCTTTCTACCTGGCTCTCCAAATTCTCTTTTCAGGGCTTCTTTGCTTTTCCTTCCTATGTCATTGGTACCAATATGTACCAAGACATCTGGCTGCTCTCCCTCCTTCTCTAAAATGTTGTGGATGTGATCTGAGATGTCCCTGAGCCTGGTACCTAGGAGGTAACATACCATTCAGGTATCCCGTTCACGTCCACAGAATCTCTTGTCTTTTCCCCTGACTATTGAGTCCCCTATCACTACCGCATCCCTCTTCTCTCTCTTTCCCTTCTGCACCACAGACACATGCTCAGTGCCAGTAACCTGGTCTCTCCCAGCTACTCAACTCCTGAAACTTTGGAGTGACTACTTCCCTGTAACTCTGATCGATGATCTGCTCACTCTCCCGTACAAGCCAAAGGTCATCCAGGTGCTGCTCCAGATCCCTAACACGGTCTTCAAGGAGCTGCAGCTGGATAAACCACACAGATGTAGTTTCCTGGGAAACTCTGGGGTCCCCCAGGACTCCCAGCATCCGGCATGAAGAACACACAACAGCCATTTATTACACAGAACAGTAAACGAGAAACAAAAAGGAACTTACCCAGATCCAATGCCTCTTTTGTGCTGAAGACTGACACTCCTACTCTCACCAATGGGCTACTCCCAACAATGTCCGCCCTGCTTGTCCCTTCTGTACTTCTAAACAAGCGCCAGCAACCTGCGAGAAACCTCGTTGCTGTGGCCTGCTCCTGCCACTGACTGGGCCATTGGGATGAGAACATAGACATGGGGGTATCAGCGGAGGGGGTGGGAATCCAGGAGGAGGTTAGTCCTTGTGTGTCATCCTCAGATGAAAAGAGAATAGAAATGGATGGAATAGGAATGCTGTGTCTGGGTAGGATAGGCGACAGCTGAAATCCTTCCTGGATGACCAGGTGAGAGACCTCAGAGTGGGAAGCAGCCTCACTCCTTCGAGAGATGGCGGGTTACAGGGTGGCGTTGGCACCACTTGGGCCCAGAGAGCAGAGGGCATTCTTGCTTTTTCTCAGGAACGTGTGATTGAGGGCGTCTCCGCTCTCACTGGGAAGGGCGCTGGTGCTGACGCCTGGTGACCTCCCGACATGACGTTCACTGTAGCTAGTCTCAATATGAATTGTAGCAGATTTAACAATCTCTCAGCCCTCAGGGATGGGAGATATTCGGTGAGTTTCCTGCAGGAAACCCATACCATCCCAGAGAACGAGTCCACTTGGCTCCTGGAGTGGTAGGGAGGGGTCTACATGAGCTACCTCAGCTCCAACTCCAGTGCGGTGGTGATCCTTTTGGCCCCAACCTTCCAGCCGGAAATTGTAAGAGTCCAAGATGTCGTGCCCAGCCGACCGCTGCACCCGGCCATGTGCCTCGATGGTGTACCTTTGCAGTTTATCAATGTGTATGCCCTGAGACGCGGGTCACTGCAGATGCACCTATTCCGTCAGCTGTCCATCCTGCTGAGTTCCGTCGACTCTGGAACTGTGTCATCCTCGAGGGAGACTTTAACTGTACCCTCGAGGTGGAGGACCACTCTGGTCTCCAGCGAGTCCCAGCATTGGCAAAGAAGTTAAAGGAGCTCCTTAGACTTGGTGGACACCTGGCGGAATCTTCACCCTGACTCCAGCTCCTTCTCGAGAAGGTCTATAGGGAGAGGTTCCCGCATACACCGCCTCTACATCTCTCGGGCCCACATCTCCAGTGCGTCGGCATCCTCCATGCAGCTGGTGTCATGCTCGGATCATCACCTCGTGCGGATGGAATTTTCCTCCTCCGCACCTCGGGTGGGATCCGGGTATTGATATTTTAACAACCGGAGGACAGCTGATTCCGGGATTTGATCCGAGTGTTCTGGGTCACCCGGAGAGAGAGGCGGCTATGGTGGGATGTGGGCAAAGCCCACATCTGGTTTCTATGGCGGGAGTACACTAGGGTATCAACAAAGAGACGAGGCTCTGAGATTGAGCGGCTTGAGAGAGCGTTGCTTGACCTAGAGTCCCATCTTGGTCCAACCGCTGGGAACCAATGGTAATGGCAGGAATACCAGGAGAAGAAGAACACACTAAGGAATCTGCAGCTCCAGCAGTCCTGACGTGCGTACGTGAGGTCACGGATCCAAATGCTGCAGGATTTGGACTGTGGCTCACCCTCCTTCTACTCGTTGGAGAAGTGGGGGGATCTGGGATGGAGGCTGCTGCATAGAGCGGTGCCCTGTAACAAGTTCCTTAGTTTGTACATGGATCTCCCAGCCACATGTCACTTCTGTGGGTTGGAGGAGATGGTGTACCACATGGAGTGTGTGAGGCATATCTGCTCCTCACCTTCTGGTTATATTTTAGTCCCACCCTATTTATATATGGTCAGGAGGGGTAAGGAGGGGGGAACGGAGGGATGAGGATGCCCTTGTGAACGTGCACCTGAGGCTGCCGAAAACAGCCATCCATGGGTCCTGGAAATGGGTGGCAGAGGAAACTGCCTGGGCTCCGTGGGGGATCAGCGCCATCAATGATGGAGATGGAAACATCTTAGTTTAATGTCATTTGTGTAGTACTTGTGTTAGTCACTGGTTTGTATACATTTGTAGCACTGAATTTGCAATAAAGACATTTTGTAAAAAAAAAAGTCAGACACAGAGTAAAGCTCCCTTCACACCGTCCCATCACACACTCCCGGGGTCAGACACAGAGTGAATCTCCCTCCACACTGTCCCATCACACACTCCCGGGGTCAGACACAGAGTGAGGCTCCCTCCACACCGTCCCATCACACACTCCCGGGGTCAGACACAGAGTGAAGCTCCCTCCACACCGTCCCATCACACACTCCCGGGGTCAGACACAGAGTGAATCTCCCTCCACACCGTCCCATCACACACTCCCGGGGTCAGACACAGAGTGAATCTCCCTCCACACTGTCCCATCACACACTCCTGGGGTCAGACACAGAGTGAATCTCCCTCCACACTGTCCCATCACACACTCCCGGGGTCAGACACAGAGTGAAGCTCCCTCCACACCATCCCATCACACACTCCTAGGGTCAGACACAGAGTGAAGCTCCCTCCACACCGTCCCATCACACACTCCCAGGGTCAGACACAGAGTGAAGCTCCCTCCACACCATCCCATCACACACTCCCAGGGTCAGACAGAGTGAAACTTCCTCCACACCGTCCCATCACACACTCCTGGGGTCAGACACAGAATAAAATCTCCCTCCACACCATCCCATCACACACTCCCGGGGTCAGACACAGAGTGAAGCTCCCTCCATACTGTCCCATCACACAACCCTAGGGTCAGACACAAAGTGAAGTTCCCTCCACACTGTCCCATCACACACTCCCGGGGTCAGACACAGAGTGAATCTCCCTCCACACTGTCCCATCACACACTCCCGGGGTCAGACACAGAGTGAAGCTCCCTCCATACTGTCCCATCACACAACCCTAGGGTCAGACACAAAGTGAAGTTCCCTCCACACTGTCCCATCACTCACTCCTGGGGTCAGATACAGAGTGAAGCTCCCTCCACACCGTCCCATCACACACTCCTGGGGTCAGACATAGAGTGAAGCTCCGTCCACACTGTCCCATCACACACTCCCAGGGTTAGACATAAAGTGAAGCTCCCTCCACACCGTCCCATCACAGAGACCCATTAGGTGTAATGTGGAAGGGCCATGGGTCTCGCTCACCTGGTCACAGGCTCTTCGTCCTCTTCACACTGTGACTGTAACTCTGGAGTGGAGTTTAAAATCTCCTCGATCACCTTTGATGTACCTTGGAAACTTTCTTGGAAGGTCATGGGAAAAGGATGTGAGTGCTAGTCAGAGAGGTTCTGAGGGGAAGGTGGAGGAGGGAGAGGGAGGGTCAGATTCAGTGGAGTGCGGAGGGGAAGGTGTAGGAGGGAGAGGGAGGGTCAGATTCAGTGGAGTGCGGAGGGGAAGGTGGAGGAGGGACAGGGAGGGTCAGATTCAGTGGAGTGCGGAGGGGAAGGTGGAGGAGGGACAGGGAGGGTCAGATTCAGTGGAGTGCAGAGGAGGGAAACGGCGTTTGGCAGAAGTGGAGCTGGGGCAAGAGTGGGTGTGTGGGAGGGCAGGATGTAGGCAAGAGTGACGGGAGGTGGGGAGGGGCAAGAGGTTGTGGCTTGGAGGAGAGAGAAGGGTTCCCTCATGAGGGTGGGGGGGTGACACACAGAACATTGCAGCACAGTACAGGCCCTTCAGTCCATGGTGCTGTGCCAGCCTTTTAACCAACCTTAAGATCAATCTAACTGGCACAGAACCCTCCATTTCACCACCATCCATTTGCCTATCTAAGAGTTTCTTAGCTGTCTCTAATATATGTATCTACCACCACCTGTAGCAGGGTGTTGGTACACACCCACCACTCTGTGTAAACTACCTACCTCTGACACACACCCCCTATACTTTCCTCCAATCACCTTAAAATTATGCCCCCTCATATTAGCCATTTCCACCTGGGAAAAAGTATCCAGCTGTCTACTCGATCTAATCCTCTTATATCTTATACACCTCTATCAAGTCACCCCTCATCCTCCTTCTCTCCAAGAACTGGCTTGCCCACAGAAGGCAAAGAGTGGTTGTAGACAGGTCATATTCTGCATGGAGGTCAGTGACCAGTGGTGTGCCTCAGGGATCTGTTCTGGGACCCCCACTCTTTGTGATTTTTATAAATGACCTGGATGAGGAAGTGGAGGAATGGGTTAGTAAATTTGCTGATGACACAAATGTTGGAGGTGTTGTGGATAGTGTGGAGGGCTGTTGATAGGATGCAAAACTGGGCTGAGAAGTGGCAGATGGAGTTCAACTCAGTAAGTGTGAGGTGGTTCATTTTGGTAGGTCAAATATGATGGTAGAATATAGTTTTAATGGTAAGACTCTTGGCAGTGTGGGGGATCAGAAGGATCGGACACTCAAAGCTGCTATGCAGGTTGACTCTGTGGTTAAGGTGGCATGTGGAGCATTGGCCTTCATCAATCGTGGGATTGAGTTTTAAGAGCAGAGAGGTAATGTTGCAGCTATATAGGACCCTGGTCAGATCCCACTTGGAGTACTGTGCTCAGTTCTGGTCGCCTCACTACAGGAAGGATGTGGAAACCATAGAAAGGTGGAGAGAAGATTTATAAGGATGTTGTCTGGATTGGGGAGCATGCCTTATGAGAATAGGTTGAGTGAACTCAGCCTTTTCTCCTTGGAGCAACGGAGGATGAGAAGTGACTTGATAGAGGTGTACAAGACAATGAGAGGCATTGATCGTGTGGATCGTCTGAACTGGAAGAAGGCCACATTTGAAGAAATGAGAAAGGATCTAAAAAGCGTGGATTGGGACAGGTTGTTCTTTGGCAAAGATGTGATTGGTAGGTGGGAAGCCTTCAAAGGGGAAATTTTGAGAGTGCGGAGTTTGTATGTTCCTGTCAGGATTAAAGGCAAATTGAATAGGAATAAGGAACCTTGGTTCTCAAGGGATATTGCAACTCTGATAAAGAAGAAGAGGGAGTTGTATGAAATGTATAGGAAACGGGGGGTAAATCAGGTGCTTGAGGAGTATAAGAAGTGCAAGAAAATACTTAAGAAAGTAATCAGGAGGGCTAAAAGAAGACATGAGGTTGCCTTGGCAGTCAAAGTGAAGGATATTCCAAAGAGCTTTTACAAGTATATTAAGAGCAAAAGGATTGTAAGGAATAAAATTGGTCCTCTTGAAGATCAGAGTGGTCGGCTTTGTGCGGAACCAAAGGAAATGGGGGAGATCTTAAATAGGTTTTTTGCATCTGTATTTACTAAGGAAGCTGGCATGAAATCTATGGAATTAAGGGAAACAAGTAGTGAGATCATGGAAAATGTACAGATTGAAAAGGAGGAGGTGCTTGCTGTCTTGAGGAAAATTAAAGTGGATAAATCCCCGGGACCTGACAGAGTGTTCCCTCGGACCTTGAAGGAGACTAGTGTTGAAATTGCGGGGGCCATGGCAGAAATATTTAAAATGTCGCTGTCTACGGGTGAAGTGCCGGAGGATTGGAGAGTGGCTCATGTTGTTCCATTGTTTAAAAAAGGATCGAAAAGTAATCCAGGAAATTATAGGCCGGTGAGTTTAACGTCAGTAGTAGGTAAGTTATTGGAGGGAGTACTAAGAGACAGAATCTACAAGCATTTGGATAGACAGGGGCTTATTAGGGAGAGTCAACATGGCTTTGTGCGTGGTAGGTCATGTTTGACCAATCTGTTGGAGTTTTTCGAGGAGGTTACCAGGAAAGTGGATGAAGGGAAGGCAGTGGATATTGTCTACATGGACTTCAGTAAGGCCTTTGACAAGGTCCCGCACGGGAGGTTAGTTAGGAAAATTCAGTCGCTAGGTATACATGGAGAGGTGGTAAATTGCATTAGACATTGGCTCAATGGAAGAAGCCAGAGAGTGGTGGTAGAGAATTGCTTCTCTGAGTGGAAGCCTGTGAGTAGTGGTGAGCCACAGGGATCAGTGCTGGGTCCATTGTTATTTGTCATCTATATCAATGATCTGGATGATAATGTGCTAAATTGGATCAGCAAGTTTGCTGATGATACAAAGATTGGAGGTGTAGTAGACAGTGAGGAAGGTTTTCAGAGCCTGCAGAGGGACTTGGACCAGCTGGAAAAATGGGCTGAAAAATGGCAGATGGAGTTTAATACTGACAAGTGTGAGGTATTGCATGTTGGAAGGACAAACCAAGGTAGAACATACAGGGTTAATGGTAAGGCACTGAGGAGTGCAGTAGAACAGAGGGATCTGGGAATACAGATACAAAATTCCCTAAAAGTGTCGTCACAGGTAGATAGGGTCGTAAAGAGAGCTTTTGGTACATTGGCCTTTATTAATCGAAGTATTGAGTATAAGAGCTGGAATGTTATGATGAGGTTGTATAAGGCATTGGTGAGGCCGAATCTGGAGTATTGTGTTCAGTTTTGGTCACCAAATTACAGGAAGGATATAAATAAGGTTGAAAGAGTGCAGAGAAGGTTTACAAGGATGTTGCTGGGACTTGAGAAACTCAGTTACAAAGAAAGGTTGAATAGGTTAGGACTTTATTCCCTGGAGCGTAGAAGAATGAGGGGAGATTTGATAGAGATATAAAATTATGATGGGTATAGATAGAGTGAATGCAAGCAGGCTTTTTCCACTGAGGCAAGGGGAGAAAAAAACCAGAGGACATGGGTTAAGGGTGAGGGGGGAAAAGTTTAAAGGGAACATTAGGGGGGGCTTCTTCACACAGAGAGTGGTGGGAGTATGGAATGAGCTGCCAGACGAGGTGGTAAATGCGGGTTCTTTTTTAACATTTAAGAATAAATTGGACAGATACATGGATGGGAGGTGTATGGAGGGATATGGTCCGTGTGCAGGTCAGTGGGACTAGGCAGAAAATGGTTCCGCACAGCCAAGAAGGGCCAAAGGGCCTGTTTCTGTGCTGTAGTTTCTATGGTTCTATGGATAGTCAGAGGCTTTTCCCCAGGGCTGAAATGGCTCGCATGAGAGGGCACAGTTTTAAGGTGCTTGGAAGTAGGTACAGAGGAGAAGTAGGTACAGAGGAGATGTCAGGGGTAAGTTTTTTTACGCAGAGGGTGGTGAGTGTGTGGAGTGGGCTGCCGGCGGCAGCGGTGGAGGTGGAAATGATAGGGTCTTTTAAGAGATTCCTGGATGGCTACATGGAGCTTAGAAAAAGGGAGGGCTATGGGTAAAGCCTAGGTAGTTCTAAGTTAGGGACATGTTCGACACAGCTTTGTGGGCCGAAAGGTCTGTATTGTGCTGCATGTTTTCTATGTTTCTAAAGACAAAAGCCCTGGCTTGCTCAACCTTTCTTCATAAGACTCATTCTCTGATCTGGGCAGCATCCCGGTAAATCTCCTCCACGCCCTCTCTGAAGCTCCCTGTTACGACGAGATCAGAACTGAACACAATACACCAAGTAACAGGAATTCTGCAGATGCTGGAAATTCAAGCAACACACATCAAAGTTGCTGATGAACGCAGCAGGCCAAGCAGCATCTATAGGAAGAGGAATGACGAAGGGTCTCAGCCTGAAACGTCGACTGCACCTCTTCCTATAGATGCTGCTTGGCCTGCTGCGTTCACCAGCAACTTTGATGTGTGTTGCTACAATACACCAAGTGTTTTCTAACCAGGGTATTAAACGATGCAACATTACCTCCCAACTCTTGAACTCAGTGCCCCGATTTTGAAGGCCAGCACACTATAGGCCACCTGAACAACCCTGCCAATTTGCCTGGCAACTCTGAGGGATCGAAGGAGGTGGACCCTGAGATCCAGCTGGTCCTCCAGACTGCTAGGAATCTTGTCACTAACCCTGTACTCTGCCTTCAAGTTCGATCCTCTTGGGCTCCACTGTGAACTGGTGGTTTGAATTCAGAGTTGGCCTGCCCACTGAAGACAGAGGATAGTGTTTGATGGGACTTATTTGATGGAGGTCTGTGACTGGTGGTGTTCCACAAGGATCTGTGCTGGGACCTCTGCTGTTCATGATGTATGTAAATGACCTGGGTGAAGATGTAGACAGGTGGGTTAGAAAGTATAGAAGATTGCCAAAGGAAAAAGTGCTGTACACAGTAGATTAGGGCAGAGAGATGGCAGAGGGAGTTTAACCCTCTGCAAGATGAAGTGTAAAGGGATGGGACACAGTTAATGGCAGGACCCTAAGCAGCGTTGATGTACAGAGACGCCAGCTCCATGAAAGTGGCCGCACAAGCAGGCAGGGCGGTAAGGAAGTCGTGCTTTCATCGGCCGGGGTGTTGAGTATAAGAGTCAGGAAGCCACATTGCAGCCATATAAACCTCCGGTCAAATACTCGGAGTATTGTGTGCAGTTTTGGTCTCCACGGTACAGAGTGTGTGTGGGGGGCATTTGGAGAGGCTGCAGAAGAGGTTCACCAGGATGCTGCCTGGATTAGAGGGCATGAGCTACGAGAAGAGGGTGGACAAACTTGGGTTGTTTTCTCTGGAGTGGCAGATCTGAGAGATGTTTATAAGATTGAGAGGCACAGATAGAGTGGACAGACGATATCTGTTTCCCCAGGGTGGAAATGTCTAATATCAGAGGGCATGTACTTCAGCTGAGAAGAGCAAAGTGCATGAGATGTGAGGGTCAAGTTTTTTTTTTATTTTTTTAAAAAACATTTTAAAAAATGTCTGGACAAGATATTCCCCAGGACCTTGAGGGAAGTTAGTGTGGAAACAGCAAGGGCTCTGACAGAAATATTTCAAATGTCATTAGAAACAGGGATGGTGCCAGAGGATTGGCATGTTGCTCATGTGGTTCCATTGTTTCCATTGTTTAAAAAGGGTTCTAAGAGTAAACTAGCAATTATTGGCCTGTGAGTTTGACGTCAGCGGTGGGTAAATTGATGGAAAGTATTCTTAGAGATGGTATATATAATTATCTGGATAGACGGTCTGATTAGGAAGAGTCAACATGTATTTGTGTGTGGAAGGCCATGTTTGACAAATGTTATTGAATTTTTTGATGAGGTTACTAGGAAAGTTGACGAGGGTAAAGCGGTGGATGTTGTCTATATGGACTTCAGTAAGGCCTTTGACAAGGTTCCACACGGAAGGTTCAATCGTTAGGCATTAATATTGAAGTAGTAAAATGGATTCAGCAGTGGCTGGATGGGAGACACCAGAGAGTAGTGGTGGATAACTGTTTGTCAGATTAGAGGCCAGTGACTAGTGGTGTGCCTCAGGGATCTGTACTGGGTCCAGTGTTGTTTGTCGTATATATTAATGATCTAGATGATGGGGTGGTAAATTGGATTAGTAAGTATGCAGATGATACTAAAATAGGTGGCGTTGTGGATAATGAAGTAAGTTTTCAAAGCTTGCAGAAAGATTTAGGCCAGTTAGAAGAGTGGGCTGGAAGATGGCCGATGGAGTTTCATGCTGAAAAATGTGAGGTGCTACATTTTGGTAGGACTAATCAAAATAGGACATACATGGTAAATGGTAGAGCATTGAAGAATGCTTGTAGGACAGAGGGATCTAGGGATAATGGTGCATAGTTCCCCGAAAGTGGAATCTCATGTGGATAGGGTGGTGAAGAAAGCTTTTGGTATGCTGGCCTTTATTAATCAGAGCAATGAGTTTAGGAGTTGGGATGTAATGTTGAAATTGTATAAGGCATTGGTAAGGCCAAATTTGGAGTAGTGTGTACAGTTCTGGTCACTGAACTACAGGAAAGATGTCAATAAAATTGAGAGAGTACAGAGGAGGTTTACTAAAATGTTGCCTGGGTTTCATCTCCTAAGTTACAGAGAAAGGTTAAACAAGTTAGGTCTTTATTCTTTGGAACGTAGAAGGTTGAGGGGGGACTTGATAGAGGTGTTTAAAATTATAAGGGGGATTGATAGAGTTGACGTGTATAGGCTTTTTCCATTGAGAGTGGGGGAGATTCAAACAAGAGGACATGAGTTGAGAGTTAAAGGGCAAAAGTTTAGGGGTAACATGAGGGGGAACTTCTTTACTCAGAGAGTGGTAGCTGTGTGGAACGAGCTTCCAGCAGAAGTGGTTGAGGCAGGTTCGATGTTGTCATTTAAAGTTAAATTGGATAGATATATGGACAGGAAAGGAATGGAGGGTTATGGGCTGAGTGCAGGTCGGTGGGACTAGGTGAGAATAAGAGTTCGGCACGGACTAGTAGGGCCGAGATGGCCTGTTTCCATGCTGTAATTGTTATATGGTTATTTATATCTCTCTCTATATATATATGATATGTACGGAACCGAAGGATACAGACATGGCTTGCAGGGAGCAGGGACACTTAAGATGCGGTGCACGGGGAGCTGGGGGCACATGGACGCGGTGTGCGGGGAGCTGGGGGTTCGTGGACGCGGTGTGGAGGGGAGCTGGGGGCACATGGCTTGCGGGGAGCCTGGGGCACATGGCTTGCAGGGAGCGGGGAGCCTGGGGAACATGGACGCGGTGTGCAGAGAGCCTGGGGAACATGGACGCGGTGTGGAGGGGAGCTGGGGGAACATGGAGAGGGGAGCCGGGGATACATGGACGCGGGATGGAGGGGAGCTGGGGGCACATGGACGTGGTGTGGAGGGAGGCCGGGGGCACATGGACGTGGTGTGGAGGGGAGCCGGGGGCACATGGACGCGGGGTGGAGGGGAGCCGGGGGCACATGGACGTGGTGTGGAGGGGAGCCGGGGGCACATGGACGTGGTGTGGAGGGGAGCCGGGGGCACATGGACGTGGTGTGCGGGGAGCCGGGGGCACATGGACGCGGGGTGGAGGGGAGCCGGGGATACATGGACGCGGGGTGGAGGGGAGCTGGGGGCACATGGACGTGTTGTGGAGGGGAGCCGGGGGCACATGGACGTGGTGTGGAGGGAGGCCGGGGGCACATGGACGTGGTGTGGAGGGGAGCCGGGGGCACATGGACGTGGTGTGGAGGGGAGCCGGGGGCACATGGACGCGGGGTGGAGGGGAGCCGGGGGCACATGGTCGCGGTGTGGAGGGGAGCCGGGGGCACATGGACGCGGTGTGGAGGGGAGCCGGGGGCACATGGACGCGGGGTGGAGGGGAGCTGGGGGCACATGGACGTGTTGTGGAGGGGAGCCGGGGGCACATGGACGTGGTGTGGAGGGGAGCCGGGGGCACATGGACGCGGGGTGGAGGGGAGCCGGGGGCACATGGACGTGGTGTGCAGGGAGCCGGGGGCACATGGACGCGGGGTGGAGGGGAGCCGGGGGCACATGGACGCGGGGTGGAGGGGAGCCGGGGGCACATGGACGTGGTGTGCGGGGAGCCGGGGGCACATGGACGCGGGGTGGAGGGGAGCCGGGGGCACATGGTCGCGGTGTGGAGGGGAGCCGGGGGCACATGGACGTGGTGTGGAGGGGAGCCGGGGGCACATGGATGTGGTGTGGAGGGAGGCCGGGGGCACATGGACGTGGGGTGGAGGGGAGCCGGGGGCACATGGTCGCGGTGTGCAGGGAGCCGGGGGCACATGGACGCGGTGTGCAGGGAGCCGGGGGTTCGTGGACGCGGTGTGGAGGGGCGCTGGGGCACATGGACGTGGTGTGGAGGGGAGCCGGGGGCACATGGACGTGTTGTGGAGGGGAGCCGGGGGCACATGGACGTGGTGTGGAGGGAGGCCGGGGGCACATGGACGTGGTGTGGAGGGGAGCTGGGGGCACATGGACGTGGTGTGGAGGGGAGCCGGGGGCACATGGACGCGGGGTGGAAGGGAGCCGGGGGCACATGGACGCGGGGTGGAGGGGAGCCGGGGGCACATGGTCGCGGTGTGGAGGGGAGCCGGGGGCACATGGACGTGGTGTGGAGGGGAGCCGGGGGCACATGGACGCGGGGTGGAGGGGAGCCGGGGGCACATGGTCGCGGTGTGCAGGGAGCCGGGGGCACATGGACGCGGTGTGCAGGGAGCCGGGGGTTCGTGGACGCGGTGTGGAGGGGCGCTGGGGCACATGGCTTGCGGGGAGCCTGGGGCACATGGCTTGCAGGGAGCGGGGAGCCTGGGGAACATGGACGCGGTGTGCAGAGAGCCTGGGGAACATGGACGCGGTGTGGAGGGGAGCTGGGGGAACATGGAGAGGGGAGCCGGGGATACATGGACGCGGGATGGAGGGGAGCCGGGGGCACATGGACGTGGTGTGGAGGGAGGCCGGGGGCACATGGACGTGGTGTGGAGGGGAGCCGGGGGCACATGGACGCGGTGTGGAGGGGAGCCGGGGGCACATGGACGCGGGGTGGAGGGGAGCCGGGGGCACATGGACGTGGTGTGCGGGGAGCCGGGGGCACATGTTCGCGGGGTGGAGGGGAGCTGGGGGCACATGGACGTGGTGTGGAGGGGAGCCGGGGATACATGGACGCGGGGTGGAGGGGAGCTGGGGGCACATGGACGTGTTGTGGAGGGGAGCCGGGGGCACATGGACGCGGTGTGGAGGGGAGCCGGGGGCACATGGACGTGTTGTGGAGGGGAGCCGGGGGCACATGGACGTGGTGTGGAGGGGAGCCGGGGGCACATGGACGCGGTGTGCAGGGAGCTGGGGGCACATGGACGCGGGGTGGAGGGGAGCCGGGGGCACATGGACGCGGGGTGGAGGGGAGCCGGGGGCACATGGACGTGGGGTGGAGGGGAGCCGGGGGCACATGGACGTGGTGTGCGGGGAGCCGGGGGCACATGGACGCGGGGTGGAGGGGAGCCGGGGGCACATGGACGCGGGGTGGAGGGGAGCCGGGGGCACATGGACGTGGTGTGCGGGGAGCCGGGGGCACATGGCCGCGGGGTGGAGGGGAGCCGGGGGCACATGGTTGCTGTGTGGAGGGGAGCCGGGGGCACATGGTCGTGAGGAGCTGGGGGTACATGGTCGCGGTGTGGAGGGGAGCCGGGGGCACATGGACGTGGTGTGCGGGGAGCCGGGGGCACATGGACGCCGTGTGGAGGGGAGCCGGGGGCACATGGACGCCGTGTGGAGGGGAGCCGGGGGCACATGGACGTAGTGTGCGGGGAGCCGGGGGCACATGGACGCCGTGTGGAGGGGAGCCGGGGGCACATGGACGTAGTGTGCGGGGAGCCGGGGGCACATGGTCGCGGTGTGGAGGGGAGCCGGGGGCACATGGTCGCGGTGTGGAGGGGAGCTGGGGGCACATGGTCGCAGTGTGGAGGGGAGCCGAGGGCACATGGACGTGGGGTGTGGGGAGCCAGGGGTACATGGACGTGGTGTGGAGCGGAGCCGGGGGTACATGGACGTGGTGTAGAGGGGAGCCGGGGGTACATGGACGTGGTGTAGAGGGGAGCCGGGGGTACATGGACGTGGTGTGGAGGGGAGCTGGGGGCACATGGACGTGGGGTGGAGGGGAGCCGGGAGGGTACATGGACGTGGGGTGTGGGGAGCCGGGGGTACATGGACGCGGGGTGGAGGGGAGCCGGGGGCACATGGACGCGGGGTGGAGGGGAGCCGGGGGCACATGGACACGGGGTGGAGGGGAGCCGGGGGTACATGGATGTGGGGAGCTGGGGGAACATGGACGCGGTGTAGAGGGGAACCAGGGGTACATGGACGTGGGGAGCTGGGGGAACATGGACGCGGTGTGGAGGGGAGCGGGGGTACATGGACGTGGGGAGCTGGGGGCACATGGACGCGGGGTGCGGGGGGCTGGGGGTACATGGACGCGGTGTGGAGGGGAGCCGGGGGCACATGGACGTGGTGTGGAGGGGAGCCGGGGGCACATGGACGCGGTGTGGAGGGGAGCCGGGGGCACATGGGCGAGGGGTGCGTGGAGCCGGGGGCACATGGACGCAGTGTGGAGGGGAGCCGGGGGCACATGGATGCGGTGTGGAGGGGAGCCGGGGGCACATGGATGCGGTGTGGAGGGGAGCCGGGGGCACATGGACGCGGTGTGGAGGGGAGCCGGGGGCACATGGGCGCGGGGTGCGTGGAGTCGGGGGAACATGGACACGGTGTGTGGGGGGACACGGACAAGGTGTACGCAGAAGGGTTTTACTGTGATTATTGATTGTGGTCAGCACAGACACTCTGGGCGACACACCTGAAGTTGCTCTGCACGGTTCTGTGTCGTACGAGGGGTGCTGGTGTCAGAGAGACACCAACACAGCACACACCTCCTCCCCTCCCCAAGGAGCAACTCACCTGGGGAGTGGGGATAGATGCTGGGGCTCAGGGAGAGATGGCTTAAGTCTTGGGGGAGTGAGTGAGTTGCTGGGGTTGGGGGTGTCTCAGCTAAGGGAGTTACTTCCTCCTCTGACTGGGGTGGGCAAGGAGGGAGGGGGGAGTGGGGGGAGGGGGAAGGGGAGAGGGGAGAGGGGTTGCAGGGGGAGGGGAGAGGGGGTTGCAGGGGGAGTGGAAAGGGAGAGGGGGTTGCAGGGGGAGGGGGAGGGGAGAGGTTAGAGGGGGTCGCAGGGGGAGAGGGAGAGGGGGTCGCAGGGGAGGGGAGAGGGGAGGGGGGGTCGCAGGGGAGGGGGGGTCACAGGGGGAAGGGGAGAGGGGGTTGCAGGGGGAGGGGAAAGGGAGAGGGGGTTGCGGGGGGAAGGGGAGAGGGGGGTCACGGGGAAGGAGAGAGGGGGTCATGGGGAAGGGGAGAGGGGGTCGCAGGGGGAAGGGGAGAAGGGGTCGCAGGGGGAAGGGGTGAGGGGGTCGCAGGGGGAAGGGGTGGGGTGAGGGGGTCGCAGGGGGAAGGGGAGAGGGGGTCACAGGGGGAGGGGAGAGGGGGTCGCAGGGGGAGGGGAGAGGGGGTTGCAAGGGAGGGGAGGGGGTTGCAAGGGAGGGGAGGGGGTTGCAAGGGAGGGGAGGGGGTTTGCAGGGGGAAGGGGAGAGGGGGTTGGAAGGGGAAGAGGAGAGGGAGTTGCAGGGGAAGGGTAGATGGAGAGAAGAAACACACAAAATAGAACATCAATCTCTAGACCACACTGCTCATACCACCGACCCCACAGAGATTCGCACCCAACGCCGAGCACTCTCCACCGCAGTGGGAGGGGTAGGGTAGATACGCATACCATTGATCACCAACAACTGCTCCCAGCACACTCACCGGACCAGGCTCCGAATATCCTTGATCTTGTCCGGAGAGTTCAGATTCATCCCGAGAGTTCTTTCCTTGCCTGCACGACACCAGGGAGGGGGAAAGTTAGTCTGGCTGGACTCAAGACTCTGCTCCTGAAACCCCCTTCAGGGGAGAGACGGGGTGGGGGTGATGGTGTGGAGGGTTGTTGGGGGTATACAGTGAGGAGGGGAGTTGGGGGGGGACACATTGGAGAGGGGATTTAGTACTTCAGTTTAGGGAAGGGTCGCATTCGGGGTCTGGGTCCCGGGGATCAGACTTGGGGTGGTAAGGGGTTGTGAAGGGATGAGGCAATCGATGCAATTCCAAGGTGGGATGGTGTATGACTGGTGAAGGGAGGGGGTGGGGGGGGAGGGTGTGTCGGACTTGAATCCCGGTGCCAGTCTTCCGGAAGAACAGGGATGTATCCTAATATGGAGTGGTGTGAACAGTTCCCCCTCCTCTCTCCCTTCCTACAAAGCCCTTCTCCCCTCTCTCTCTCTCCTTACCTCTACCTCCCTACAAACCCCTTCTCTCCTCTCTCTCTCCCCTACTTCCACCTCCCTACAAACCCCTTCTCCCTCCAAACCCCTTCTCCCCTCTCTCTCCCCTTCCTCCACCTCCCGACAAACCCCTCCTCCCCTTTTTCCCTCCATATAAATCCTTTCTCCCCGTCCTTACCTCTACCTCCCTCTTCCCTCCCTATAAACCCCTTCTCCCCTCTCTCTCCCCTACCTCTACCTCCCTACAAACCCTTTCTCTCCTCTCTCTCTCCCCTACCTCCACCTCCCTACAAACCTCTTCTCCCTCCAAACCCCTTCTCCCCTCTCTCCCCTTCTCCACCTCCCAACAAACCCCTCCTCCCCCTTTCTCCCTCCATACAAATCCTTTCTCCCCGTCCTTACCTCTACCTCCCTCTTCCCTCCCTATAAACCCCTTCTCCCCTCTGTCTCCCTACAAACCCCTCCCTCTCTCTCTATAAACCCCTCCTCCCTCCATATAAATCCTTTCTCCCCGTCCTTACCTCTACCTCCCTCTAAGCCCCTCCTCCCTCTCCATAAACCCCTTCTCCCCTCTCCCTCCCTATAAACCTCTCCACCTCTTCTCCCCTGCCTCTACTTCCCTATAAACCCCTCCTCCTTTTCCCTTCCCTGCCTCTACCTCCCTATAAACCTCTCCTTCTCTTCTCCCCCTCCTTGCCTCTCCCAACCATGTAACCTACTCTAGAAACTGCCTAGAATTTCCCTAGTACACAGCCCTTTATTTTTCCAAGCTCCATGTACCTATCTTAGAGGCTCTTAAGAGACCCCATTGTATCCACCTCTACCACCTTTGCTAGCAGTGCATTCCAGACACCCACCACTCTGTGTGTGGAAAAACTTACCCCTGACATCCCCCTTGAACCTACTTCGAAGCTCCTTAAAACTGTGCCCTCTCGTGTTAGCCATTTTAGCCCTGGGAAAAAGCCTCTGACTATCCACACGATCAATGCCTCTCATCATCTTATACACCTCTATCAGGTCACCTCTCATCCTCGTCACTCCAAGGAGAAAAGGCCGAGTTCACTCAACCTATTCTCATAAGGCGTGCTCCCCAATCCAGGCAATATCCTTGTGACACTTCTCACGCTCTGAATTTTTTCAATGATTTTAAGTTCCCTGGCCCCCACCGCCTTATTTTCACCATGGATGTCCAGTCCCTATATACTTCCATCCCCCACCAGGAAGTTCTCAAAGCTCTCCACTTCTTTTTGGATTCCAGACCTAACCAGTTTCCCTCTACCACCACTCTCCTCCATCTAGCGGAATTAGTCCTTACTCTTAATGATTTCTCCTTTGGCTCCTCCCACTTCCTCCAAACTAAAGGTGTAGCCATGGGCACCCGTATGGGTCCGAGCTATGCCTGCCTTTTTGTTGGCTTTGTGGAACAGTCTATGTTCCGTGCCTATTCTGGTATCTGTCCCCCACTTTTCCTTCGCTACATTGACGACTGCATTGGCGCTGCTTCCTGCATTCATGCTGAGCTCGTTGACTTTATTAACTTTGCCTCCAACTTTCACCCTGCCCTCAAATTTACCTGGTCCATTTCTGAAACCTCCCTCCCCTTTCTTGATCTTTCTGTCTCTATTTCTGGAGACAGCTTATCTACTGATGTCTACTATAAGCCTACGGACTCTCACGGCTATCTGGACTATTCCTCTTCCTGACGAAGGGTCTCGGCCTGAAACGTCAACTGCACCTCTTCCTAGAGATGCTGCCTGGCCTGCTGCGTTCACCAGCAACTTTTATGTGTATTCCTCTTCCCACCCTGTTTCTTGCAAAAATACCATCCCCTTCTCGCAATTCCTCCGTCTCCGCCACATCTGCTCTCAGGATGAGGCTTTTCATTCCAGGACAAAGGAGATGTCTTCCTTTTTTAAAGAAAGGGGCTTCCCTTCCCCCACCATCAACTCTGCTCTCAAACGCATCTCTCCCATTTCACACACATCTGCTCTCACCCCATCCTCCCGCCACCCCACTAGGAATAGGGTTCCCCTTGTCCTCACCTACCACACCACCGGCCTCCAGGTCCAACAAATAATTCTCTGTAACTTCCAACACCTCCAACGCGATCCCACCACCAAACACATCTTTCCCTCCCCACCTCTTTCTGCTTTCCGCAGGGATCGCTCCCTAGGTGACTCCCTTGTCCATTCGTCCCACCCAATCCCTTCCCACCGATCTCCCTCCCGGCACTTACCCTTGTAAGCGGAACAAAGGGATACAGGGAAAAGATAAATTTGTCCCGGTGAGGAAGACAAAAAATGGTAGGGTGAAGGAACTATGGGTGACAAGTGAGGTGGAAAATCTGGTCAGGTGGAAGAACATGAGGTTTAGGAAGCAAGGATCAGATGGGTCTATTGAGGAATATAGGGTAGCAAGAAAGGAGCTTAAGGGCTGAGAAGAGCAAGAAGGGGGCATGAGAAGGCCTTGCCGAGTAGGGTAAAGGAAAACCCCAAGGCATTCTTCAATTATGTGAAGAACAAAAGGATGGCAGGAGTGAAGGTAGGACCGATTAGAGATAATGGTGGGAAGATGTGCCTGGAGGCTGTGGAAGTGAGCGAGGTCCTCAATGGTGACTGATTTAAGTAAAATTTAAGTCCTCAAAGTCTCTTAAATTTGTCATCAGCAAATTTACTAACCCCATCCCTCCACTTCCTCATCCAAGTCGTTTATAAAAATCACAAAGAGTGGGGATTCCAGAACAGATCCCTTAAAGTAGGGATAGTCCGGGTAATTATAGACCAGTGAGCCTTACGTCTGTTATGGGAAAGCTGTTGGAAAAGATTCTTAGAGATAGGATCTCTGGGCATTTAGAGAATCATGGTCTGATCAGGGACAGTCAGCATGGCTTTGTGAAGGGCAGATCATGTCTAACAAGCCTGATAGAGTTCTTTGAGGAGGTGACCAGGCATATAGATGAGGGTAGTGCAATGGATGTGATCTATATGGATTTTAGTAAGGCATTTGACAAGGTTCCACACGGTAGGCTTATTCAGAAAGTCAGAAGGCATGGGATCCAGGGAAGTTTGGCCAGGTGGATTCAGAATTGGTTTGCATGCAGAAGGGAAAGAGTCGTGGTGGAGGGAGTACATTCGGATTGGAGGGATGATTGATTGTGAGGATCAACTGATTGACAGGATGATTGACATTGATCTTCACTTCCCCACTATGGGAAACATCCTGTCTATCCAGGCCTTTCAATATTTGACAGGCTTCAATGAGGGAGAATAGATGGACTCTGCCTGAACTCCCGAGTGCTTTGAGTATTTTCCAATCATCGCCAAGTCACGGGTCTCCAGTCTCAGACACAAACTCCCACTGTTACCCTCTGTTTCATACAGCAGGGTGACCAGAACTGGGCACAATATTCCCAAACATCTACTTCACTGCCCTTTCTACCTGTGGCTCCACTTTAGAACATAAACATAGAACATAGAATAGTACAGCACAGTAGATGAGGCCAAATTTGGAGTATTGCATATAGTTTTGGTAAAATTTAAGTTTAAAATTAAATTTACTTAAATTTAACTTTACTTAAGGTTTCTGAGAGAGACCCCACCCCTTCCTGATTTTTCTGACAGCCTACATTCCTGATGGGACCTCAGCCCTTCCCATTCACTCCCACCATCTGGACTCCCACTGGGATCCACCTTTTCCCATTGACTCCCACTGCCCATACTCCCAATTGGACCCCCTCCCTTCTCCTTCACACCTACCATCCTCACTCCCAATGGGACCCACCCCCTTACTCCTTCCTTCTCACCATCCACACTCCCAATAGGACCCCATCCCACAACTCCGGTCCTCATTTCCTTTCCAGATCTGTAATCCATCTCATGGGTGGAGAAGTGGTGGAGAGATTGAGGGGAGGGAGGGGGACGGGTGGAGAGATTGAGGGGAGGGAGGGGGACGAGTGGAGAGATTGAGGGAAGGGAGGGGGACGGGTGGAGAGATTGAGGGAAGGGAGGGGGACGGGTGGAGAGAGGGAGACGACGAATAGTGGAGTGCTTTGAGTATTTTCCAATCATCGCCAAGTCACGGGTCTCCAGTCTCAGACACAGACTCCCACTGTTACCCTCTGCTTCATACAGCAGGGTGACCAGAACTGGTCACAGTATTTCCAAACATCTATTTCACTGCCCTTCCTACCTGTGAGTCCACTTTCAGGGAACCTTTTCCCTGTTTCCCTGTATTCCTTTGTTCTAAAACACTGCCCAGGGTCCATGTCTACCTGTGACTCCACTTTCAGGGAACCATGTTCCTGCACCCCTGGGTTCCTCTGATCTACATCACTCCCTAGGGTCCCTGCAGTTCATTGAGAAACCCTGGTTTGTCTTCCTGAATGCAGCCCTTCACACTGATCCGAATTAAACTGCATTTGCCATTCCTTGGCCCACTGCCATAACTAATCAAAATTCCTCTGTAAATGCTGATAACTTTTTTCACTGTCAATATCTCTGCCAATTTCTAACCATAAACCTTTGTCCTTTTGTTCTCACAAGCTGCATCTCTGCTTGGTACGGAAACCGCTCTGCGTCGAACATGACGGCTCTGCAACGGATAATCAAAACTGCCCAACACATCACTGGCACCCGCCTACCCACCATCAGGAACAGAGATACAGAAAGGTGCCGGAAAAGGGCCAGTAACATCGGGAAGGATCCCACCCACCCTGCTCACGGACTGTTTGTCTCACTCCCAGCAGGGGGGAGGCTACGAAGCATCCACACCGAGACCATTAGATTCAAAAGGTTTGTTTTCCCCAAGCAGTAAGGGCGACCAATGCCTCCGCCCAGTAACCTACCACTCCATACTCCCAACCACCTTTACTTTATAATTTCCTGTCAGTCACCCTATGCACAGACACTCCTGTGCCTATCCTCACTTTGTACACATACAATCAATCACCTAATGAACAGACACTCAGAATCAGAATCAGGTTTATTATCACCAGCATGTGACATGAAATTTGTTAACTTAGCAGCAGCAGTTCAAAGCAATACATAATACAGCAGAGAGAAAAGGTAATAGTAATAGATAAAATAAAAATAATAGTAATAAACAAGTAAATCAATTACGTATATTGAATAGATTTTTTAAAACCTGCAAAAACAGAAATACTGTATATTAAAAAGAAAGTGAGGTAGTGTCCAAAGATTCAATGTCCATTTAGGAATCGGATGGCAGAGGGGAAGAAGCTGTTCCTGAATCGCTGAGTGTGAGCTTTCAGGCTTCTGTACCTCCTACCTGATGGTGACAGGGAGAAAAGGGCTGCCCTGGGCGCTGGAGGCCCTTAATAATGGACGCTGCCTTTCTGGGACACTGCTCCCGAAAGGTCTCCTGGGTACTTTGTAGGCTAGTGCCCATGATGGAGCTGACTAGATTTATAACCTTCTGCAGCTTCTTTCAGTCCTGTGCAGTAGTCCCTCCATACCAAACAGTGATGCAGCCTGTCAAAATGCTCTCCACAGTACAACTATAGAAGTTTTTGAGTGTATTTGTTGACATGCCAAATCTTTTCAAACTCCTAATGAATTATAGTCTCTATCTTGCCTTCTTTATAACTGCATCAATAAGTAGGGACCAGGTTAGATCCTCAGAGATCTTGACACCCAGGAACTTGAAGCTGCTCACTCTCTCCACTTCTGATCCCTCTATGGGGATTGGTATGTTTTCCTTCGTCTTACCCTTCCTGAAATCCACAATCAGCTCTTTCATCTTACTGACGGTGAGTGCCAGGTTGTTGCTGTGGCACCATTCCACTAGTTGGCATACTTCACTCCTGTACGCCCTCTCGTCACCACCTGAGATTCTACCAACAATGGTTGTATCGTCAGCAAGTTTATAGATGGTATTTGAGCTATGCCTAGCCACACAGTCATGTGTATAGAGAGAGTAGAGCAGTGGGCTAAGCACACACCCCGGAGGTGCACCAGTGTTGATCGTCAGCGAGGAGGACGATATGTCATCACCAATCTGCACAGATTGTGATCTTCCGATTAGGAAGTCCAGGATCCAATTGCAGAGGGAGGTACAGAGGCCCAGGTTCTGCAAATTCTCAATCAGGATTGTGGGAATGATGGTATTAAATGCTGAGCTATAGTCAATGAACAGCATCCTGATGTAGGTGTTTGTATTGTCCAGGTGGTCTAAAGCCGTGTGGAGAGCCACTGAGATTGTGTCTGCTGTTGACCTATTGTGGTGACAGGCAAATTGCAATGGGTCCAGGTCCTTGCTGAGGCAGGAGTTCAGTCCAGTCATGATCAACTTCTCAAAGCTTTTCATCACTGTCGACGTGAGTGCTACCGGGCGATAGTCATTAAGGCAGCCCACATTATTCTTCTTCGGCACTGGTATAATTGTTGCCTTTTTGAAGCAAGTGGAAACTTCTGCCCATAGCAGTGTGAGATTGAAAATGTCCTTGAGTACTCCCGCTAGTTGGATGGCGCAGGTTTTCAGAGTCTTACCAAGTACTCCATCGGGACCGTCCACCTTGCGAAGGTTCACCCTCTCTAAAGACAGCCTGCTGCACCTGATGATGGAGATCACAGGGTCATCAGGTGCAACAGGGATCTTCACAGCTGTAGTTGTGTTCTCCCTTTCAAAGCGGGCATAGAAGTCTTCTTCCGGGGCGCTAGGCGCGTCCCAAGGAGCAGCAGTACTCTCAATGGATACCATTAAATATTCCCGTTTCAGCCTGATACAGCTAAAAAGTACAACTGCTTCCGAGGTCAGTACAGTCAACAAAGATGTCTTAATGCCTTTAAATAAACTATCGCTGCTTAAAACCAATGGAAACAACACCGATGGGAGTCGGAAGCACCCACGTAGGACACCTCGGAGGAAGTGCAGGTGTAGATCAGGGTTACAAGTGCGTTTAAGGCAATAGGGTTTTAAACTCCCTATACCAACTATCTTGCTGGCAAACATGCAGTCTCTGGTGAATAAAATCGATGATCTCAGAGCTAGGGTGCTGAATCAGAGGGACGTTAAGACCGCACGTGTCCTTTGTTTCATGGAACCCTGGGTAAACCCTTCCGTACCGGATGCAGCGATTCAGATCGATGGGTTTACTGTACACCGTCAGGATAGATTTATAACGCCTCTCAAAAGCAGAGTTGGAGGAGTATGCCTCATGATCAACTCTTCTTGGTGCACAGATATATCAGTGCTGTCCCAATTCTGCTCACCAGACCTGGAATATCTAGCAGCAAAGTGCCATCCTTTTTACTTACCATGAGAGTTCTCTGGGGTCATTTTGGTAGCAGTTTACATTCCACCTCAGGCAAATGTCAAGCAGGCTTTAGATGATCTGAACAATGTGATCAACATACATGAAACAGCGCACCCTAATGCCTTCACCATCGTTTTGGGAGATTTTAACCGGGCCATTCTGAAAAAAATCACTAAGCAACTACCATCAACAGATCACTTGCAAAACCAGAGGAAACAACACATCACCATCCAAGAATGCCTACCATGCTATTCCACACCCTCACTTCGGGAAGTCTGATCACCTGGCTGTACTTCTACTCCCTGAGTATAGGCAGAGACTGAAGACTGCAGCACCAGCAATGAGAACCAAAAAGGTTTGGACAAGGGAAGCACGGGACTGCTTTGAATCGGTGGATGGACTGTATTCAGGGATTCATCTTCAAACCTGGATGAGCATGCTATAGTTGTTATCGACTTCATTAAAACCTGTGTGAATGAGTGTGTGTCTACAAAGACTTACTGTACATTCCCAAACCAAAAGCTGTGGATGAACCAAGAGGTACATCGTCTGCTGAAGGCCAGATCTGTGGCATTTAAGTCTGGCAACCCAGGTCTGTACCAGAAAACCCAGGTATTACTTGTGGAGGGTTATTTCAAGGGTGAAGAGACAATTTTGAACGAGGTTGGAGGCGACATTGGATGCACGGCAACTCTGGCAGACTCCTGTGCCTACCCTCACTTTGAACACATACAATCAATCTCTGTATATAACCTAACATGCATTTATATTTATTGTGTTCTTTCAAGTATTGTGTTATGGTTTGTGTTATTTCAGCCTGCAACCACCATTGCTCTAGGGAAAACAATTCTAGCCAGCCCAGTCCCTCTTGTTCTGTAACATCACTGTGAAACTCTCCTGCCCCACCCCACATTCCATCTTAATGCCACCTTTTCTACAGCAGGGCGACCAGAACTGAACACAATACTCCAAGTGGGGCCTCACCAACGTCTTGTACAACTGCAACACAACGTCTCAACTCCTGTACTCAGTGCCCTGACTGATGAAGCCCAGCTTGCCAATCGATTTCTTCACTACTCTATCTACCTGTGACTCAGGGACCCACAGCACTGTATCCCTGGGTCTCTCTGTTCCACCAAACTCCCCAGGGTCCCTGCTGTTGACAGTGTGTGTCTTACCCACGTGCACAGAGGTCCCTCTCTTCCTCAACACTCTCCACCATCCACGGTGCATTACCCACCTTGTACACTGCAGTTCCTCTGTCCCTCAACACTCCTCACCATTCATGGTGTCTGTCCTACCCTCACACACTGCAGCCCCTCTGTCCCTTTTAAATGTTGTCAATGTTCCAGCCTTAACCACTTCCTCTGGCAGCTTGTTCCATAGACAGACCACCCTCTGGGTGAAAAAGTTGCCTCTTGGGTCCCTATAAAATCTCTCTCCTCCTCTCGCCTTAAACCTGGGCCCTCTTGTTCTTGATCCCATGGGGGGCAGAGACCTTTCCCCAAGATTGCGGTTCTTCATTTTACTGTTCTACCATACTTCCCATAACCACTATCCACAACACCACAGACCCTCGTGTCATCTGAAAACTTAATAACTCACCTTTCTACTTCTTCATCCAACTTATCAAGGGTTGTTAATGGTTGAGACCACCCAGAGCTGGTTGGTTGTACGTCCGCCATTTCACTTTGCTGCCACTCTCCTCCCCACCAGCCACTACCCCTCCTGTAATCCCAGTAACCCATGAGAACAGACCTTTTGATGTTGGGGCTGGTGGGCGTTGGGCATCGCGAAGCCTCCAGTTGGATCTGGGACCGCAGTTCACAAACTGTCTGCAGGGCCTGTAGGAACATGGGTGGGGAGAGAGACCCCACCCCTTCCTGATTAATCTGACAGCCCACATTCCTGATGGGACCCCAGCCCTTCCCATTCACTCCCACCATCTGGACTCTCACTGGGATCCACCCCTTCCCATTGACTCCCACTGTCCATACTCCCAATTGGACCCCCCCACTTCTCCTTCACACCTACCATCCTCACTCCCAATGGGACCCCATCCCACAACTCCGGTCCTCATTTCCTTTCCAGATCTGTAATCCATCTCATGGGTGGAGAAGGAAGGAATTGGACGTGGGGGTGGGGAAGTAGTGGAGAGATTGAGGGGAGGGAGGGGGACGGGTGGAGAGAGGGAGACGACAAAGGGTGGAGTTGCAGAGAGGTGGAGATGGTGTTGTAAGTGAGGAAACAAGATTCGATAGGTCTCAAAGGCGAGGACTCTGGACACAGTCTTGGTAGTAAAGGATTTTATTTACAGAAAGCAAACGTGGGAAAATGGCAACAGAAGCAACACGCACACAATTTACAGTAGTAGGATCAGCAATAAAACAATTAATAAAATCGCGTGGGAACAAAGTACACACACACAAACAAGGGAAAAGTCATTACGATACCCGACACCCTTGACTCTGTGCAGGGATGGCTCTCACGATATTAGGGACAATACCCACACCCCTAACCCTATTCAATGCACAACTCACCAACGGCAGGGTGGTCCCTCGGAGGTAGCAAAAAAGAGAAAGGGTTAAGCGTATGTGGCACCCTTTATAGTGCAGCGGGGCTGATGAGCCCCACCCAGGTAATTCACGGGGGGGGGGGCCAATGGCTCAGTGCCAGCAGGGATAAGCTGATTATAAAGGCCAATTGTTCAAGGTCAAGTACAAAGCTAATTAAAGGGGCCAATGGTTAGGTGGGCACTGATGGGCGAGGAAGGGTCAAACCTTGATTGGCAGGTGGCATGTCTTTCGACCAGGTAGTGGGCAGTGCTGTCTCGTGACAGTCACGACCCCTCCAATACAGATGGGCAGGGGTGAGGCCGGGGGACGGGGGTGCTGAGAGGGGTGGGACATGGGGGGGGGTAAGAGGGAGAGTGGAATGGGTGGAGGACGAGGGGTGGAGGGGAGAGGAGGACGAGGGCCAGGGAGGTGTGGGGGGCCAGAGTAGGAGGGGCTGGGCAGGTGGGGCCGGATGAGGACGGGGGTGGAGGGGGTGGGTCGGGGGTGGTTGGAGAGAGATATGGACGAACGGAGGAAAAGGAGAGGAAGTGGGAGAAGGAAGGAAGGAAGGGTTGAGAGGAATGGGGGAGAGGGATTGAGGTATGTAATGCTAGTAGGTATGAAGGGAGGGAGGGGGAGAGGGGGAAGAGTCAGGACCTGAACCCCCAACACAGACCCAGGGCAGGGACATCTCTCTGTTGTGAACCCAAGAGACCTGAAGCCCCACTCCGTCCCCAGGGAGCCTCACCGCCTTGTGTTTCTGTTGCAGTCTCTGGTGCTCCTTCTCGATGGCCCTCTTCTCCTCCTCGAGCTGCAGGACTGACAGTGGGGTTAGGAGATGTTGAGAGCTCAGCCGATCAAGATTCCTGCATCCTTGCACCCCTCCCCTCCTTTTACCTCACAAACCATCACGCTGTCCAGTGGTACACAGAGGCACTAGGTCACCTGGAACCCCAACATCACTCCTGTCCAGCAGGTTTCCCCTCTTAATCCTACGCCCTGTTCTCATGCCTTCATACCCCTCCCATCCACGTACTTATCCAAACTTCTCTCAAATGTTGAAATCAAGCTCACTAACAGCTTATTCCAAATTCTCACAACCTTCTCAGTTTCCCTTCATGCTCCCCTTAAATTTTTCACCTTTCACCCTGAACCCGTGACCTTTAGTTCTAGTCCCAGCCAACCTCAGTGGAAAAAGCCTGCTTGCATTTACCCTATCTATACCTCTCATAATTTTGTATACCTCCATCAAATCTCTCCTTAATCTTTTACATTCTAGGGAATAAAGTTCTCACCTATTCAGTCTTTCCTTATAACTCTGGTCCTCCAGTCCCAGCAACATCCTTGTAAATTCTCTCTGTACTCCTTCAAACCTTGTTTATATCTTTCCTCTAGGGAGGTGGCCAAAACTGCACTGCACACAATACTCCAAAAGATGGCGCGAGAGGTTTTTTCAGACCCGGGCAACTTTTTCCAGTTTGTCCACGAAACTGTTTATTTTTCCTCTTCTCATGTCTCTTTTTCCTCTTCAGGGTGCCTGGGGTCCTGTCAGCGTCTCTGATCTGCAGCTACAGCTCGAACTATGGTTCTTCATGGACTGAAATTTGTGAGCCTGGACAACCTGATTCCTCGCCAGTTTTACCAACCGAAGCGTGGTGGGAGATTGAAACATCGAGCCAGCAGGTGGTGTGCGCAGCCATCAGAGGCCCCTGCACTCGAGCAATCTCTCTCTCTTGATGGTAAGTGAAAGACTGTTGGTCCTCAAGTTGGGGAACTCAGACAAGCGATGTGGCTGAACAAGGTCTGCCGTCTCGCTGTGGCAGGAGCAATATCTCTCCGTCCTTCGTCAGTGAGTGAGAGAGCCTGTCTGAGATGTCGAGATGTTGGGATGCATCATGGTCTCTGTGGGCTTTGCTTTTTCTTGCATGGTAGGTGGTGGGAAGTTGATGCATTTGTCGGAGCAAGGGGGGGGAAGAGATGATATTTTTTGCTGCTGCCTGTACTGGGAGGTGGGAGGGAACGCGTTGGGGTTCTAACGCTTTCTGCCGTTCATTCTTTGGTGTTTTTTCTATTTCATGGATGTCTATGAAGAATAAGAATTTCAGGTTGTAGACTGTACATTCTCTGATGTTAAACTGAACCACTGAACCTCATCAACTTCAACATAACGTCCCATCTCCTGTACTCAGTATCTTTATCTACGAAGGCCAATGTGCCAAAAGCTTTCTTTATGACCCTACTTACCTGTGACACCACTTTTAATGGATTATGGACCTGTATTCCCAGATCCCTTTGTTCTACAGCACTCCTCACTGCCCTATCGTTCACTGTGTAAGACCTACCCTGGTTGGTCCTACTGAAGTGCAAAACCTTACACTTGTCTGCATTAAATTCCATCTGCCATTTTCAGCCCAATTTTCCAGCTAACCCAGATCCCTCCGCAAGCCATGACAGCATTCCTCACTGTCCACTACACCCACAATCTTGGTGCCATCCACAAATTTGCTGTTCCAGTTAACCACATGATCCCTATTGCTGATATAGATGACAAACAACAACAGACCCAAAACCAATCCCTGTGGCGTATGTTCTAATTTGTTCTGTTTTTCATTTAAATACGTAAATGGTGGCTTGTTTCATTTTAATACCTTTTTTAAAATGTTTCCATGAAACTTTGGCAAAGTGGCACAGCTGCTTAATTGGGTCAAAATCTGCTTCCAAAGTGTCCCAATTAACCAGAATCCCCTGGACTTTATAGAAACAGTGATATCTCCACGCTCTGCCATCCAACATCTGTACTCCCTCCTCTCAACCCTTCCAGAAATAAACTTACTCGTGTCCGAATAGGACCTAGCTTTCACTTCCATCTGCCTGTACTGTGTGAGGGCTGATTTGATTTGCCACTTCAAAGACATCCGATCTTGTTCAAATGAGTCTTCAAGTTCCAGGAATCTCTGTTGAGGATGGACACAGTGTGAGACTCCTATACTGACTCATCACTCTCTCCCGGGGTCAGACACAAAGTGAAGCTCCCTCCACACTGTCCCATCACACACCCCAGGGTCAAATACAGAATGAAGCTCCCTCTACACCATCCCATCACACACTCCCGGGGACAGACATACAGTGAAGCTCCCTCCACACCGTCCCATCACACACTCCTGGGGTCAGACACAGAGTGAATCTCCCTCCACACCGTCCCATCACACACTCCCGGGGTCAGACAGAGTGAAGCTCCCTCCACACTGTCCCATCACACACTCCTGGGGTCAGACACAGAGTGAATCTCCCTCCACACCGTCCCATCACACACTCCTGGGGTCAGACACAGAGTGAAGCTCCCTCCACACTGTCCCATCACACACTCCCGGGGTCAGACACAGAGTGAAGCTCCCTCCACACCGTCCCATCACACACTCCCGGGGTCAGACAGAGTGAATCTCCCTCCACACCGTCCCATCACACACTCCCGGGGTCAGACACAGGGTGAAGATCGCTCCTCACCTCCTCAGCTTCCTTTCTCCGCTCCCGCTCGCTCTGCAGTTGGGCAAGGGCAAGCTGGGCCTCCTGTCGGGCCGAGCCAAGCTCAGCCTGCTGCTCCCGTCCCTGAGCACAGACGTCCTGGAGGCTCTCGAGGGTGGAGATGGCCAGGGGCACGAGGGAGGAGACGCTGGACTCGCCATAGACAGACACCAGCCGTCTCAACTCGGCATACAGACCACCTGCCAGCCCAGACACCAGATCATCAAAGCCCTCTGGAGGGGGAGGGTCACCCGACATGACTGGAGGGGGAGGATGAGAGAGAGGGTGTGTGGGATGGAGGGAGGGAGAGGAAGGGAGAGGAAGGGAGAGGAAGGGAGAGGAAGGGAGAGGAAGGGAGGGGTTGGAGTGGGGTGAAAGGATAGGAGTGAGGGAGTGGAAGGTGGGGGGACGGAGGGGTGAGAGAGGAGGAACGGAGGGGGCAGGGTAGAAAGGCGATATTATACAAGGCTATTTTTCCCTCTCTCTATTTCACCTACTTTCTCTTCCTTTCCCCTCCCATCCTCCATTGTCTCCCTCTCTGTACCCCTCCCCAGTGTAATGACACACAGTGTGGCAACCTGCCGTTGTGTTGCATCTCCTGTCCTGTATTTCCTGAGGGAGGTTGCTGAAGTTGTGCTGAAATTTCCACTTCAGTGAGTCCTACACCACAAAAACAGCCCTTTGACCCAACCCGCCCCTTACCCACTTCCCATCCAAGCCAGTCCCATCTGTTGGTGTTTGCCCCGTATCCCTCTAAATCTTTCCTGTCTACGTACCTGTCCGAGTGCCTTTTAAATGTTGTTAATGTACCAGCCTCAACCACTTCCTCTGGCAGCTCGTTCATAGACTAACCACTCCCTGGGTGAAAAAATTCCTGTTAAATTTCCCTCTCTCACCTTAACCCTGTGCCCTCTGGTTCCCCATTCCCCCACCCTGGGGAAGACTGTGCACATTCACCCTATCTGTGCCTCTCTGGCTATATACTCCTCTGTAAAGTCATCTCTCCGTCTGCGACGCTCCAAGGAATAAAGTCCCAACCTGCCCAACCTCTCTCCCTCACGTCCTGGCAACATCTGTGTAAATCTCCTCGGCACTCTTTCCAGCTCAATGGCTGTCACCTACAGCAGGGTGACCAGGACTGCTCCAAGGAACAGGAACCTCTCTCCGCATGAGGTTCAAGCTGGAGAAGTGTGAGGAGATTCATTTTAGAAGGTCGCAGTTGAAAGCAGAACACAGGATTAGTGGCCGGATTCTGAACAGAGGAACAGAGAGATCTTGTGGTCCACATCCAGAGGTCCCACAGAGTTTCCATGGAAGCTGAGGTGGTTATGAAGCTGTATGGTGCATTGGTCTTTGTTAATGGTGGGACTGAGATGAAGAGCTGCAGGGTAATGTTGCATCTCTATAGAACTCTGGTTAAAGAATACTCGGTATATTGTGTTCTCAGGGAGGGAGGTTTACCAGCATGCCACCTGGATTTTAGTGTGTCTGATGAGGAAAGGCTGAGTGAGCTGGGGCTTTTCTCTCTGGGGTGAAGGAGGATGAGAGGTGACTTGATGGAGGTGTACAAGATGATAAGAGGCAGAGACCGACAGGACAGCTGGAGACATTCCCAAGGCAGAAGTGGCTAATATGAGGGAGCTCCCTCCCTCCTTTCCCCACCCTCCATCAAATCTCTCCACCCTTCACTTTCCACAGCTCCCTCTCAACAGCTCTACTTCCCACTCACTCCTCAAACCCTCTCTCTCTGCACATCTCCTCCTTTCCCTTCCCTCGCCCATTCCCCTCACCCTTCCCAACCCCTCCCACTCCTTTCCCCTCCACCTCTCCCCTTCCCCTCCACCCGCTGCCACTGCCTCAACCCTCCCCTCCCCCCACTCATCCCCCCCTTCCCACTCCTCCCCTCCCACCTCATTCTCTCCTCTTCACTCACCTCTCATCCCAAACCTCCACCTCAGCCTCTACCTCTTCCCCTTCTTCCCACCCACCTCCTCTCCCCCTCACCCCTTCTCCACCCTCCCCTCTCCAGCTCATCCTCTCCTCCCCATTCACTCCTTCTTCTCTTCCACCTCTAATCCCGCCATCCCACCCCTCTCCTTCCTCAGCCCTCCCCATCACACTCTTCCCATTCCCTTTCACCCTCATTCCCTACCCCATTCTCCCTTCCCCCTACCTCCACCCTCCCACCTCTGCTTCTCAACTCCTCCCCTCTCCCCTCCCCTCTACCCCCTCTCCCCATCCCTCCTCCTCCCTCCTCCCATCCCCTTCCTCCTCTCCCTCCTCCCTACCCCTCCCCTCCACCTTTCCACCTCTCTCCCCCTCCACTTCCCCTCTCCCCTCCTCCTCCTCCCCCACTCCCTTCCCCATCCCCTTCCCAACACCTCCACTCCTCCTCCACCTCTCCCCTCCTCCTTCTTCCCCATCCCCTCTCCTCTCCCTCCTCCCCTCCACCTCTCCCCACCTCCCCTTCGCCCTCCTCCTCCACTCTCTACCTCCCCTTCGCCCCCTCTTCCATACCCTTTCCCCTCCTCTACTCCCTTCCCCTCCACCCTCCTCCCAGTCTCCCCTCCCCCTCCTTTAGGTGGTCAGTTGGAAAATTAGAGCACATGGTATTGGGGGTAGGGTACTGACATGGTAGAAAATTGGTTGGCAGACAGGAAACAAAGAGTAGGGATTAACGGGTCCCTTTCAGAATGGCAGGCAGTGACTAGTGGGGTACCGCAAGGCTCGGTGCTGGGACCGCAGCTATTTACAATATACATTAACGATTTAGATGAAGGAATTAAAAGTAACATTAGCAAATTTGCAGATGACATAAGCTGGGTGACAGTGTGAAATGGGAGGAGGATGTTTAGAAACATAGAAAATAGGTGCAGGAGTAGGCCATTTGGCCCTTCGAGCCTGCACCACCATTCAGTATGATCATGGCTGATCATCCAACTCAGAACCCTGCACCAGCCTTCCCTCCATACCCCCTGATCCCTTGAGCCACAAGGGCCATATCTTACTCCCTCTTAAGTATAGACAATGAACTGGCCTCAACTGTTTCCTGTGGCAGAGAATTCCACAGATTCACCACTCTCTGTGTGAACAAGTTTTTCCTAATCTCGGTCCTAAAAGGCTTCGCCTTTATCCTCAAATGGTGACCCCTTGCTCTGGACTTCCCCAACATCGGGAGCAATCTTCCTGCAACTAGCCTGTCCAATCCCTTTAGAATTTTATATGTTTCAATAAGATACCCCCTCAATCTTCGAAATTCCAACGAGTACAAGCCCAGTTCATCCAGTCTTTCATCATATGAAAGTCCTGCCATCCCAGGAATCAATGTGGTGAACCCTGTTTGTACTCCCTCTATGGCAAGGATGTCTTTCCTCAGATTAGGGGACCAAAACTGCACACAATACTCCAGGTGTGGTCTCACCAAGGCCTTGTACAACTGCAGTAGTACCTCCCTGCTCCTGTACTTGAATCCTCTTGCTATGAATGCCAGCATACCATTCGCCTTTTTCACCGCCTGCTGTACCTGCATGCCCACTTTCAATGATTGGTGTATAATGACACCCAGGTCTCGTTGCACCTCCACTTTTCCTAATCGGCCACCATTCAGATAATAACCTGTTTTCCTGTTTTTGCCACCAAAGTGGATAACCTCACATTTATCCACATTAAATCGCATCTGCCATGAATTTGCCCACTCATCTAACCTATCCAAGTCACCCTGCATCCTCTTAGCATCCTCCTCACAGCTAACACTGCCACCCAGCTTTGTGTCATCCGCAAACTTGGAGATGCTGCATTTAATTCCCTCATCCAAGTCATTAATATATATTGTAAACAACTGGGGTCCCAGCACTGAGCCTTGCGGTACCCCACTAGTCACTGCCTGCCATTCTGAAAAGGTCCTGTTTATTCCCACTCTTTGCTTCCTGTCTGCCAACCAATTCTCTATTCACATCAATACCTTACCCCCAGTACTGTGTGCTTTAAGTTTGCACACTAATCTCCTGTGTGGGACCTTGTCAAAAGCCTTTTGAAAATCCAAATATACCACATCCACTGGTTCTCCCCTATCCACTCTACTACTTACATCCTCAAAAAATTCTATGAGATTCGTCAGACATGATTTTCCTTTCACAAATCCATGCTGACTTTGTTCGATGATTTCACCGCTTTCCAAATGTGCTGTTATCACATCTTTGATAACTGACTCTAGCATTTTCCCCACCACCGACGTTAGGCTAACCGGTCTATAATTCCCCGGTTTCTCTCTCCCTCCTTTTCTAAAAAGCAGGGTTACATTAGCCACCCTCCAATCCTCAGGAACTAGTCCTGAATCGAAAGAGTTCTGAAAAATTATCACTAATGCATCCACTATTTCTTGGGCTACTTCCTTAAGCACTCTGGGATGCAGACCATCTGGCCCTGGAGACTTATCTGCCTTTAATCCCTTCAATTTACCTAACACCACTTCCCTACTAACATGTATTTCCCCCAGTTCCTCCATTTCACTAGACCCTCTGTCCCCTACCATTTCCGGAAGATTATTTATGTCCTCCTCAGTGAAGACAGAACCAAAGTAGTTATTCAATCGGTCTGCCATGTCCTTGCTCCCCATAATCAATTCACCTGTTTCTGTCTGTAGGGGACCTACATTTGTCTTAACCAATCTTTTTCTTTTCACATATCTATAAAAGCTTTTACAGTCAGTTTTTATGTTCCCTGCTAGTTTTCTCTCATAATCTTTTTTCCCCTTCCTAATTAAGCCCTTTGTCCTCCTCTGCTGAACTCTGAATTTCTCCCAGTCCTCAGGTGAGCCACTTTTTCTGGCTAATTTGTATGCTTCTTCTTTGGAATTGATACTATCCCTAATTTTCATTGTCAGCCATGGGTGCACTACCTTCCCGGATTTATTCTTTTGCGAAACTGGGATGAACAATTGTTGTAGTTCATCCATGCGATCTTTAAATGCTTGCCATTGCATATCCACCGTCAACCCTTTAAGTATCATTTGCCAGTCTATCTTAGCTAATTCACATCTCATACCTTCAAAGTTACCCCTCTTTAAGTTCAGAACCTTTGTTTCTGAATTAACTATGTCACTCTCCATCTTAATGAAGAATTCCACCATATCATGGTCACTCTTACCCAAGGGGCCTCTCACGACAAGATTGCTAATTAACCCTTCCTCATTGCTCAATACCCAGTCTAGAATAGCCTGCTCTCTAGTTGGTTCCTCGACATGTTGGTTCAAAGGAACCAGCCCGCATACATTCCAAGAAATCCTCTTCCTCAGCACCCTTACCATTTGCTTCACCCAACCTATATGTAGATTGAAGTCACCCATTATAACTGCTGTTCCTTTATTGCACACTTTTCTAATTTCCTGTTTAATGCCATCCCCAACCTCACTACTACTGTTAGGTGGCCTGTACACAACTCCCACCAGCGTCTTCTGCCCCTTAGTGTTATGCAGCTCTACCCATATCGATTCCACATCCTCCCAGCTAATGTCCTTCCTTTCTATTGCGTTAATCTCCTCTCTAACCAGCAATGCTACCCCATCTCCTTTTCTTTCATGCCTATCCCTCCTGAATATTGAATATCCCTGAATGTTGAGCTCCCATCCTTGGTTACCCTGGAGCCATGTCTCTGTGATCCCAACTATATCATATTCATTAATAACAATCTGCACTTTTAATTCATCCACCTTGTTATGAATGCTCCTTGCATTGACACACAAAGCCTTCAGGTTTGCTTTTACAACACTCTTAGCCTTTATACAATTATGCTGAAAAGTGGCCCTTTTTGATTTTTGCCCTGGATTTGCCAGCCTGCCACTTTTACTCTTCACTTTACTACTTTTTGCTTCTATCCTCATTTTACACCCCTCTGTCTCTCTGCACTTGTTCCCATCCCCCTGTTGTGAACTTGGACAAGTTGGGTGAGTGGGCAGATGCATGGCAAATGCAGTTTAATGTGGATAAATGTGAGGTTATCCACTTTGGTGGAAAGAACAGGAAGGCAGATTACTATCTGAATGGTGTCAAGTTAGGAAGAGGGGAAGTACAATGAGATCTAGGTGTCCTTGTTCATCAGTCACTGAAAGTAAGCATACAGGTACAGCAGGCAGTGAAGAAAGCTAATGGCATGTTGGCCTTCATAACAAGGGGAGTTGAGTATAGGAGTAAAGAAGTCCTCTGCAGTTGCACGGGGCCCTGGTGAGACCCCACCAGGAGTACTGGGTGCAGTTTTGGTCTCCAAATTTGAGGAAGGACATTCTTGCTATTGAGGGAGTGCAGTGTAGGTTCACGAGGTTAATTCCCAGGATGGCGGGACAGTCATATGTTGAAAGATTGGAGCAACTGGGCTTGTCTACTCTCGAATTTAGAAGGATGAGAGGGGATCTGATTGAAACATATAAGATTATTAAGGGATTGGACACACTAGAGGCAGGAAACATGTTCCCGATGTTGGGGGAGTCCAGAACCAGAGACCACAGTTAAGAAAAAGGGGTAGACCATTTAGAATGGAGTTGAGGAAAAACTTTTTCACACAGAGGATTGTGGATCTGTGGAATGCTCTGTCTCAGAAGGCAGTGGAGGCCAATTCTCTGGATTCTTTCAAAAAAAGAGTTAGATAGAGCTCTTAAAGATAGTGGAGTGAAGGGATATGGGGAGAAGGCAGGAAAAGGGTACTGATTGTGGTTGATCAGCCATGATCACAGTGAATGGCAGTGCTAGCTTGAAGGGCCGAATGGCCTACTCTTGCACCTATTGTCTGTTGTCTCTCCCCTCACTCCTCTCCTCCTCTTCCTCCCACCCCTCCCTCCTCTCCCCTCCCCCTGCTCTCCTACCTTTCCCCTCTTCTCCCCTCCCCTCCTTCCCCTCCTCTCCCCCTCTTCTCCCCTTCCTTCCCCTCCCCCTCTTCTCCCCTTCTCTCCCCCTTCCTTCCTCTCCTCTCCCCTCCCTTTCTCCTCTTCTTTCCTCCCCTCCCCCTCTACTCCCCTCCCCCTCTTCTCCTCCCCTTCCTTCCCCTCCCCTCTTCTCCCCTTCTTTCCCCTTCCTTCCCCTCCCCTTCTCTCCCCCTCTTCTCCCCTTCCCTCTCCTCCCCTTCTTTCCCCCTTCCTTCCCCTCCCCTTCTCTCCCCCTCTTCTCCCCTTCCCTCTCCTCCCCTCTTCTCCCCGTCCTTCCCCTCACCCTCTTCTCCCCTTCTCTCCCCCTCCCCCTCTTCTCCCCTTCCTTCCCCTCCTCTCCCTTCCCCTCCTCCTCTCTTCTCCCCTTCCTTCCCCTCCCTCTCTTCTCTCCTTCCTTCCCCTCCCCCTCTTCTCTCCACCTCTTCTCCCCTTCTCTCCCCCTCCCCTCTTTCCCCATCTCTCCCCCTCCCCTCCTCCACCCTCCCCCTTCCTCTCCCCCTCCTCCTCCCCTCCCCTCCCCCTCCTCTCCCCCTTCCTTTCCCCATCTCTCCCCTCCCCTCCTCACCCCTCCCCCTCCCACTCTCCCCTCCTCTCCCTCTCCTCCTCCTCTCCCCTCCCCTCTCCCCTCCTCTCCCCCTCCCCCTCTTCCTCCTCCTCCCCTCTCCCCTCCTTTCCCCCTCCTCCTCCCCTCTCCCATCCCTCCCCCTCTCCTCCTCCCCCTCTCCCCTCCCCCTCTCCTCCTCCCCCTCTCCCCTCCCCCTCTCCTCCTCCCCCTCTCCTCCTCCCCCTCTCCCCTCCCCCTCTCCTCCTCCCCCTCCTCTCCCCTCCCCCTCCCCCTCCTCTTCCTCACCCCTCCCCCTCCCCTCCTCTTCCTCACCCCTCCCCCTCCCCTCCTCTTCCTCACCCCTCCCCCTCCTCTCCTCCTCCTCCCTCCTCTCCTCCTCCCTCCTCCTCTCCCTTTCCCCTCCCCCTCTCCCTTTCCCCTCCCCCTCCTCTCCCCTCTCCCTCCTCTCCCCTCTCCCTCCTCTCCCCTCCTCTCCCTTTCCTCTCCCCTCCCCCTCCTCCTACTCCTCTCCCCCTCCCCTCCCTCCCACCCTCTCCCCTCCCCCTCCTCTCCCTTTCCTCTCCCCCCCCTCCTCTCCCTCCCACCCTCTCCCCTCCCCCTCTCCCTTTCCCCTCCCCCTCCTCTCCCCTCTCCCTCCTCTCCCTCCCCTCCTCTCCCCTCTCCCTCCTCTCCCCTCCCCCTCCTCCTCCTCTCCCTTTCCTCTCCCCTCCCCCTCCTCCTACTCCTCTCCCCCTCCCCTCCCTCCCACCCTCTCCCCTCCCCCTCCTCTCCCTTTCCTCTCCCCCCCTCCTCTCCCTCCCACCCTCTCCCCTCCCCCTCCTCTCCCTTTCCTCTCTCCTCCTCTCCCTTTCCTCTCCCCCTCCCCCTCCTCCCCCTCTCCCCTCCCCCTCCTCTCCCTCTCCTCTCCCCCTCCTCCCCTACCTCTCCCCCTCACCCCTCCCCTCCCCCTCACCCTCACCACTCCTCCCCCTCTCCCTTTCCCCTCCCCCTCTCCCTTTCCCCTCCCCTTTCCTCTCCCCTCCTCTCCTCTCCCCTCCTCTCCCTCTCCCCCTCCCCCCCACCTCCCCCTCCTCCCCTACCCCTCCACCTCACTCCTCCCCTCCCCCTCCTCTCCCCTCCCCCTCCACCTCACTCCTCCCCTCCCCCTCCTCTCCCCTCCCCTCCCTCCTCCCCCTCCTCCCCTACCCCTCCACCTCACTCCTCCCCTACCCCTCCCCCTCCTCTCCCCCCCTCCACCTCACTCCTCCCCTACCCCTCCCCCTCCTCTCCCCTCCCCTCTCCCCCTCCCCTCCCCCTCCTCTCCCCCTCCCTCTCCTCTCCCCCTCCTCTCCCTCTCCCCTCCCCTCCCTCTCCCTCTCCCCTCCCCCTCCCTCTCCCCTCCCCCTCCCTCTCCCCTCCCCCTCCTCTCCCCTCCCCCCCTCTCCCCTCCCCCTCCCTCTCCCCTCCCCCTCCTCTCCCTCTCCCCCTCCCCTCCCTCTCCCTCTCCCCTCCCCCTCCTCTCCCCTCCCCTCCCCCTCCCCCTCCCCCTCCTCTCCCCTCCCCTCCCCCTCCCCCTCCCCCTCCTCTCCCCCTCCCTCTCCCCCTCCTCTCCCCTCCCCCTCCTCTCCCCCTCCCTCTCCCCTCCCCGTCCTCTCCCCTCCCCTCCCCCTCCCCCTCCTCTCCCCTCCCCCTCCTCTCCCCCTCCCTCTCCCCTCCCCGTCCTCTCCCCTCCCCTCCCCCTCCCCCTCCTCTCCCCTCCCCCTCCCCCTCCTCTCCCCTCCCCCTCCCCCTCCTCTCCCCTCCCCCTCCCCCTCCTCTCCCCTTCCCCTCCCCCTCCTCTCCCCTCCCCCTCCCCCTCCTCTCCCCTTCCCCTCCCCCTCCTCTCCCCTTCCCCTCCCCCTCCTCTCCCCTTCCCCTCCCCCTCCTCTCCCCTCCCCCTCCTCTCCCCTCCCCCTCCTCTCCCCTCCCCTCCCCCTCCTCTCCCCTCCCCTCCCCCTCCTCTCCCCCTCCTCTCCCCTCCCCCTCCCCTCCCCCCTCCCCCTCCCCCTCCTCTCCCCTCCCCCTCCCCCTCCTCTCCCCTCCCCCTCCTCTCCCCTCCCCCTCCCTCCCCTCCCCCTCCCCCTCCTCTCCCCCCCCTCCCCTCTTCTCCCCTCCCCTCCTCTCCTCCCCTCCCCCTCCTCTCCCCTCTTCTCCCCTTCCCCCTCCCCACTCTTCCCTTCCCCCTCCCTGTCCCCTCTCTTCCCCTTTCTACCCCTTTCACCCTCCTACTGCCCCTTCCCCCTTCTACACACTCCCTCTTTCACTCCCCTCCTCTTCTCCCTGTCACCCCTCACTCCCCACCCCAACTTTCTCGCCGTGACGTCACCGCCCCTCACCTCGACCCCGCGAGCCACCGACGCCGGAACGAAGTTGGACTTTCGCTTCCTCGCGTCCCCCGAGCCATTGGCCGCCGCGTGTTAATTACAACCAATGGGGAGCTGACCTGGCGGCCGTAGGCGGGAGAAAATCAGGACGGGCAGCATTATCGCCCAATCACGGATTGAGCTCGTGACACAGAGTCCCACCTACACACCTGGAGGAGGGGCGGATTGTGAGGGTTGGAAGGGAGGTGGGAGGTGGCAGGTGAGAGGTGAGGGGTGAGGGCTAAAAGTGGAAGAGGGGACGGGTGGAGTTGGTGGGGAGGAGGGAGGGGGGTCGGGTCGGAAAGAGCGGGTGGGGGAGGGAAGTTGGGGGGGTGGGTGGATGGGGGAGGGGCAGCGCCGTGGGAGGGAGATGGGGAGGGGAATAAGGGAGTGGGGAGCAGTGGGGAAGAGGGATAGCAGAGGGGAGGAGTTGTTTGGAAAGGTTTGAGAGTGGGAGGGGAGGAGGAGTGCGGTGGAGGGAGGAGGGGGGAGGGGAGTAGGTGTGAGGAGTGGTGGGTAGGGAAGGAGGGGAGGGGAGGAAGGGGTGGGATGGGAATGAGGGGATGGGGAGAGGAAGTAGGGTGGGGAGAGGAAAAAGGGGTGCGGACGAGGAGTGGGTAGAGGGGAGAGCGGGAGGGATTGGAAGTGGGAGGGGGTGCGGAGGGGAGGGGGTGAGTGAAGTAGGGGAGTATGAGTGGAGGTGAGGGGAGAGGGTTGAAGGTGAGAGGTGAGGGAGGGGGAAGGGTGAGTGGTGAGGGTAGTGGGAAGTGAGAATGTGGGTGAGGTGGAGGGGAACGGGTGTGAGGGAGGCCAGAGGGGTGAGAGGTGAGGGGGAGGAGAAGGGGGAGGGGGAATTGTGAGTGGTGATAGTTGAGTGGAGGAGGGAAGGGGTAGAAGAGGGACAGGGAGGAGAGGGTAGAGGGCTGAGTGGGAGGGAGGATGGGGTGAGGCAGAGAGGAGAGGGGGAAGTAGGGGAGGGGGAGGGGAAGAGAGGAGGTTAGAGGGCGAGTGGAGGTGCGAGGGGAGAGTGGAGGTGGGAGAGTGAGGAAGGGGAGAGGGATGAGTGGGATTTGGGAGGAGGTGAGGGAAGAGTGGGAGGGTTCAGGGTGAGAGGTGAGGGAGTGGTGGGAGAGGCATGGGGTGAGTGGGAGGGGGAAGGGTGAGTGGTGAGGGGGGTGTGAGGGGAGTGGGAAGTGGTGAGGAGTGAGAATGAGTGATGAGAGTGAGGTGGAGGGGAAGGGGTGTGAGGGAGGCCAGAGGGTTGAGAGGTGAAGGGGAGGAGAATGGGTAAGGTGGGGGGAGGGGCGGGGGTGGGGCAGAGGGAGGTGAAGGGGAGAGGGGAGGGTGGGAGGGTTAGGGGTGAGGGGGTGTTGAGGGTGAGAGGTGAGAGAGTGGGATGGGGTAGAGTGAGTGGTGAGGGATGTGAGGGAGTGGAAGGTGGTGAGGGTGTGTGAGCGAGGTGGAGGGGAAGGGCTGTGGGGGAAGGCGGAGGGGTGAGGGTGAGGGTGAGGGGAAGGGTTGGAAGGGAAAGGGTGATGTGTGGGGGAGGGGGAATTGTGAGTGGTGAGGTTTGAGGGGTGTGAGCTGAGGGGAGGTAGAGGTGTGGGAGAGTGGAGAGTAGGTTGGGGGGAATGGGGAGTGGTGGGAGAGTGGGTAATGGTGTGAAGGGGAGTGGGGAGGGAGGGGTGAGGGCAAGAGGTAAAGGTGAGGGAAGGGATATGGGGAGGTGAGGGGAAAGAATGGGGAGCGGAAGAGTTGGAGAGAGGTGAGGTGGCAAAGAGGATGGGAGGGTATCGGCACAATGAGGGGAATGAGGGGGTATTGGATTGGGGGCAATGGGAAGGCCGAGGTGGGTGGTAGAGGGAGGGTGTATGGACAAGGGGTAAGGAGAGGGGCAAGGAGGGATGGGTGACGGACGAGAGAGGTGGGGAATGGTGGGGAAGAGGATTATGGTCGAAAGCCAGAGAGGGTTGGGGGGAGATGAAGAGAAAGGGAGTGGAGAGGGTATGGGGAAGGGAGGGGGTGGGCGAAGACGGGAAGAGGGCCGAGAGGAGGGGAGGGGGTTGGGAGGGAGGAGCAAAGGGAAGGGAAGAGGGACGAGAGGAAGGGAAGGAACGTGAGGAGGAGAGAGGTGGGGAAGAGGACTGAGGAAGGGAATGGGAGTGAGGAGGAGAGAGGTGGGATGAGAGGAAGGGAAGGAGTGTGAGGAGGAGAGAGGTGGGGAAGAGGAATGAGAGGAAGGGAAAGGGAGAGGAGGGAAGAGGGATGAGAGGAAGGGAAGGGGAGTGAGGAGTGGAGAGAGGTGGGACGAGAGGAAGAGAAGGAGTGTGGGGAGGGGAGGTAAAAGCCAGTCCAGAGGGAGAAGAGACATTCTCTCCCCCTCCCTCCAAAACCCTCCCAATCTCCACCTCGGATCCAGAATCAGGATTTGTATGACAAGTGAATAGACATGCAAATTATTGTAGATGACACTCAAAGTATATACAAATTAAATGTTCAAAAAGTGTTCACGGGTTCAATGTCCATTCAGAAATTGGAGGGTGGAGGGGAAGAAGCTGTTCCTGAATTGCTGAGTGTGTGCCTTCAGGCTTCTGTACCCCCTCCCTGAAGGTAGCAATGAGACGAGGGTACGTCCACCTTGGTGAGGGCACTTGGAGAAAGATCCCACCTTGTTGAGGCATCACCTCTTGAAGATTTCCTTGGTAGAGGGGAGGGTTGTGACCAAGATGAAGCTGGCAGAATATACAACCCTCGGCAGCCTCCTGTGATCCTGTGTTGTGTCCTCTCTCGACCAGTTAGTGATGTAAACTTCTTTTTTCTTTATATCTCTGTTCTCCCCCCCCCCACCGGCTTGTCCAACAACCACCCCTTTCCCCTCATTCCCCCTCCCCTCACTCTCACTCCCCCTCCCCTCCCTCATCCCTCACTCCCCTCTCTCTCTCTCCCCTCCCCTCTCTCTCTCTCTCCCCTCCCCTCTCTCTCCCTCCCCTTCCCCTTCCCCTCACTCCCCCTCTCCTCACTCCACCCTCCCCTCTCTCATCCCTCACTCCCCCTCTCTCCCCTACTCCCCCTTCTCTCACTCCCCCTCCCCCTCTCTCTCTCCCCTCCCCTCTCTCTCCCCTCCCCTCTCTCTCCCCACCACCCCTCCCCTTCCCCTTCCCCTCACTCTCCCTCTCTCCCCCTCCCCTCACTCCACCCTCCCCTCTCTCATCCCTCACTCCCCCTCTCTCCCCTACTCCCTTCTCTCACTCCCCCTCCCCTCACTCCCACCACGCATTTCTCCCTCACTCCCTTCCCCTCCCCTCACTCCCTTCTCCCTCCCCTCCCCCCTTTCCCTCCCCCCTTTCCCTCTCCCCTTTCCCTCTCCCCTTTCCCTCTCCCCTTTCCCTCTCCCCTTTCCCTCTCCCCTTTCCCTCTCCCCTTTCCCTCTCCCCTTTCCCTCTCCCCTTTCCCTCTCCCCTTTCCCTCTCCCCCTTTCCGTCTCCCCTTCCCTCTCTCCCCCTTCCCTCTCCCCTCATCTCTCTTTTTCCCTCTCTCCCCCTCATACTGCCCCTCACTCTCCCCACCCCTCCCCTCACTCCCCTCTCTCACCCCCTCACCCACCCTCCTCTCTCCTCCTCCCCTTCCCTCCTCTCTATCCCCATCCCTCCCCCTCCCCCTCTCTCCCCTCTCCCCCTCCCCCTCCCCCTCTCTCCCCTCTCCCCCTCTCTCTCCCCCTCCCCCTCCCCCTCTCTCTCCCCCTCCCCCTCCCCCTCTCTCTCCCCCTCCCCCTCTCTCTCCCCCTCTCCCCCTCCCCTCTCCTCCCCTCTCCCCCTCTCCTCCCCTCTCCTCCCCTCTCCCCCTCTCTCCCTCTCTCTCCCCTCCTCCCCTCCCCTCCTCCCCCTCTCCCCTCCTCCCCTCCTCCCCCTCTCCCCTCTCCCCCCCTCCCCCCTCTCTCTGCCCTCCCCTCCCACCTCCGCACTCTGCCTCTCCCCCACTCTCTCCACTCTCCACCCCCTCTCTCCCTTTTGCCCATCTCTCCCCCTCCCTCATTCTGTTTCACATCCTGTCACTCTCTCTTACCCCTCCCCTCCCTCTCACTCCTCCCCTCTTCCATCTCACCCCTCTTCCTCCTGCCTCTCCTCCTTCATTCCCCCCCCCATTGCCTTTCTCTCTTGCTCTGTCTGTGCCTGCGTGTCTCATTCCCTCTCCTCCCCCAGGTAAGCTATTGCCCAGACTTGCCCAATAGCTTCCTGCCCCACCGGGTGCTGACTGGGTCAGAAAGGAATGTCTTTGAGTGGTGTCCCACTCCCTCTGACCACATCAGTGTATGTCTGATTCGCCTCCTGGTGAGACACAGTCCGCGGTTAAAGGCACACTGTGTCAGGGTCACAGTGTCAGTGACACACACTCTCCCACCCCCTCTCTTCCAACTCCTCTCTCCCACCCGTCTCCCCACCTCCCCACTTGTCCTCCTCTCCCCCTCCCTCTCTCATACACAGTCTATCTGTACCTCACATTGTCCATCTTTCTGATTCTCTCTCTCTCTCTCTCTCTCTCTCTCTCACACACACACACACACACACACACACACACACACACACAGACAATCTCCAGTCCCAGTGAATTATTTTTCACAAAAATAGCTTTATTGATCCATTATTTCTTTATCTAGAAATTCTTTCCCAGTGCATGTGGCAGAGTGTCGACTTTCGACCCTGCATTCTGGATAAATAATCAGTTCCAATAAATAAATGCAAATAACTTAAAAGACTCATAAATTAACTGCATAAAAATAAAGCATTTCAAAGGAGACAACAGTGGCTGCAACAGCGTCACCGGGTCTGGACAAGTTTTGTGCCCTGTACGAGTTGCCGAGGTTTCCGCAGGGTGGGTGCCCTCTGTGTTGGGTTCGTACCAAAGGCCGAGGCTTCAGGGAAAGTCCTTCTGGGCCTTTTGGCTCATCTGGGTTCTCGGGTGTTCGAGTCTACTGCCTTTGGTAAGGGGACACTGGATTGTGGACCATCCTTATCTCTAAGCCCAATATGTTGGACTTGGGTCTGGTAGAGACTGTAGGAAAGATGTAGGCTTGTCTAAAGCCTATTGGCCAAACTGGGCTCATCGTGTAAGAGGCCAAGCAGCATCTGTAGGAAGAGGTGCAGTCGACGTTTCAGGCCGAGACCCTTCGTCAGGACTAACTGAAGTAAGAGTCGACTGCACTCTTCCTTCAGTTAGTCCTGACGAAGGGTCTCGGCCTGAAACGTCGACTGCACCTCTTCCTAGAGATGCTGCTTGGCCTGCTGCGTTCACCAGCAACTTTGATGTGTGTTGCTTGAATTTCCAGCATCTGCAGAATTCCTGTTGTTCATTGTGTAAGACATAGCCTCTGGTTAAGGCTGTAGGAAATCTCCAGGCTTCACCTTGGGCCTGTTGAACCTTCTAAGGCCTATTGACAGAACATTGTGTGGAATTTGTCCTGCTGTGGAGGCTGTAGGAAAGCTCCAGGCTTCATTTCAGGCCTGTTGGAATGTCTAAGGCCAGTGTGTGGGACTTGGCCTCCCACAGGGGCCATTGGAAAGATCCAGGCTTAATTTGGGACCTGTTGGAACATCCCAAGCCTCTTGGGACAACTTCCTACAGAGCCTTTAAGAAAGGTCCCAGCAGGGCACAACTTGCACAGTGTAGTCTCTAGTCTGAGATGGGGTCTTTGAACTCACCCCCACCTTGTGATGTTCCAGTGAGGAGTGGGGGGGGGGTTGGCATTAAATAAATAAATTAGAAGAAAAGCAATAACTTAATAAATTATAAGGGAAGGGGAAATGAGAGAGGGGAGAGGAAGGAGAAAGGGAGTCTCTCCCTCTCTCGTCAAAGCACCTCAGGCCTCACGAGCCCTCTTCCATCCCTCCTTCCTTCACCATTCTGGGTACAGCTCGAGGAGCTCGTGCGCGCTCTTGTTGAGGAAGATGCGAAGGTCCCGGAGGATGATGTATCCCGCGCGGAGTGTAGGCCAGTTTTTCGTCACAGTGAGAGCGAAGCTGGTGGTTGGTTGCCGAGGTAGATTCAACTTTTGCATCTATAGCCAGTTGAAAGAGAAAGTTAAGCAGGTTGTAATGATATCAGACTTCGTTTGTATTCTTAGTTAACAATTCAGGAATGTTTTTGGAAGGTCAAATTTGAAGAAGGAACTCTTAGCAGTGTGGAGGTACAGAGGGATCTTGTGGTCCACATCCAAAGTTGCCACAAATATTGATAGGGTGTTTAAGAAGGCATATGGCCTTTATTAGTCATGGGATTGAGTTCCAAAGCAGCGAGGTAATGTTACAGTTCTATAAAACTTTGTTTAGACCACACTTGAATTATTCTGTTCAATTCTGGTCGTCTCATTACAGGAAGGATGTGGAAGCTTTAGAGAGGGTGCAGAGGAGATTTACCAGGATCCTGCCTGGATTAGAGACCGTGTCTTATGAGTAAGGTTTTTTGCAAATCAGAGCTTTTCTCTTTGGAGTGAAGGAAAGTGAGAGGTCATTTGATTGAGGTGTACAAGAGGCATGGATAGAGTGGACAGCCAGAGAGTTTTTCCCAGGATGGAAATGGCTAATATGACGGGGAATGAATTCTCAGCACCCTTTCCACTTCTCTTCACCCTTCAACTTCCACTGCTCCCTCCCGAAATCTCCTCTCCTCACCCCTCAACTTCCACTGTTCCCTCCCGAAATCTCTTCTCCTCACCCAGCCACATAGAGTGGACCATTTTCCCTGGCAGAAATGGTTACCGCGAGGGGGCATGATTTTAAGGTGATTGGGGGGAAGTATAGGGTAGATGTCACAGGTAGGTTTTTTACACAGAGTTAGAAAAAGCCCTGTACTCTGCTATCATGATTGTGTTCTAGATTCTTCCCTTCCACCTTTGGTCCATGGGCCCATCAGCACTAACTTACCTGTTTGTTGTACTTTATAATAATTTTTATGTTTTGCACTGTACAGCTGCCTCTACTTTCTCAGAAGGTTTGCGAAGATTCAGCATATCATCTAAAACTTTGACAACTGTCTATAGATGCACAGTAGAGAATATCTTGACTGATGACACACAGCCTGGTATGGAAATGCCAATGCCCAGGAATGGAAAAGCCTATGGGTACAGCCTGTCCATCACTGATAAAGCCTTCCCTACTGCTGAGCACACCTATACAGAGCGCTACCACAAGACAGCAGTACCATCATCACCACCCCTGCGACACATTTCAGACACCCACCACTCTCTGTGTAAAAAAAACTTGCCCCTCACATCTCCTTTGAACTTCTCCCCTCTCACTTTAAGCACATGCCCTCTGGTATTAGGCACTTCCGCCCTGGGGGAAAAGATACTGGCTGTCTACTCTATCTGTGCCTCTTCTAATCTTATAAACCTTGCCCTACCCATCTCCTTTGAACTTTCCCCCTCTCTGCTCTCTGGTGTTAGGTATTTTAACTGTGGGGATAAAGATTCTGACTGACTACCCTGTCTCTTTATAAACCCTGTTTATAAACTTCTGTCAGGTCTCCCATCAGTCTTCACTGCTCCTGTTAGGGGAGAGATGCATCACGGAAAATATCCAATCCAGATACATCACTGCTTGACACGGCAACTGCTCTGCCCGTGACTGCAATAAACCGCAGAGTCGTGGACACAGCTCAGCACATCACGAAAACGAGCCTCCCCTCTGTCTACACATCCTTGACTAACCCCACCCAGGAAAGTGGGGGGAGTGTCCCCTCACACTCCTGACCTGTAGACAGTGGAAGGGTGATGTGGCGGATGCTGTGTGCATAGACTAACCCCATCCAGGGAAGTGTGTGTGTGTGTGTGGGGGGGGTGGTCCCTCACACTCCTGACCTGTAGACAGTGGAAGGGTGATGTGGCGGATGCTGTGTGCATAGACTAACCCCATCCAGGGAAGTGTGTGTGTGTGTGTGTGTGTGGGGGGGGTGGTCCCTCACACTCCTGACCTGTAGACAGTGGAAGGGTGATGTGGCGGATGCTGTGTGCATAGACTAACCCCATCCAGGGAAGTGTGTGTGTGTGTGTGTGTGTGTGTGTGTGTGTGTGTGTGTGTGTGTGTGGGGGGTGGTCCCTCACACTCCTGACCTGTAGACAGTGGAAGGGTGATGTGGCGGATGCTGTGTGCATAGACTAACCCCTCTTGTCCACAGCTCCTTATCCACCAGGAAGGGTGAGGCCAGATCGTGAACCTACCTCATCCTCCACTCGGAAGGCCAGGCTCTGAAGAAGTCTCAGCACCTCCGTGATCTTGTGGGTGAGGTTGGTGCGTTGGATGAGTTTGTTGTCCCGGAGCCACACCAGATGTGCCTCATAAGTGCGGAGGGAGCTCTGTATTGCTGGGAGACTGACATCAGCCTGAAGGAGAGAGGGTGGTTAGGGTTAGGGTAATATATATCACATTACAGAGGGGGGGTCACGGAATTGTCAGGAGGATGATACCAAGAGGTCAGCTGGATGTCACAGAGGGGCCATGTGGAGGTTGCGGGGTTGAAGGGTTGATCATGTGTGCATGCTAGGGTTGGAGAGAGCTCACCAAGGTTGTAGCAGGGTCAGGGTGAGGTCACAGGCATCAGGTGGAAGCTACTGAAGTTGCAGGGGTCAGCAAGAGGTTATGGGGTCGGATTGGTCATGTAGGTCAAGGGGAGATTGCTGGGGTCATGGCTGGGTCAAGGTGCTGAGGGAGTTCAGACGGAATATCCCACTTACCTGGACGGAGTCAAGGTCAGTAGCACTGCCTGAGAGCAGGGGCAGGGAGGGGAGGCGGTGATCACCCTTTAATATCGCCCCTTGGAGCAGATCCTTTACCTGGGTGGGGAGGGAGGGAGATGTCAGATCCTGAGCTCCTTCTCCCCTTGAAATTCTGTCACACACCACCCCCTCGGTCCCTTATCTTTCCATTTCCCTCCCTCCCCTCATCCCCTCCACCTTCCTCTTCTCCATCGCTCCATCCCGCCTCCCCCTACCCCTCTCCCCCTCCCCTCCCCCTCTCCCCTCCCCTCCCCCTCTCCCATCCCCTCCCCTCCCCTCCCCTCCCCTCTCCCTCCCCCCCTCCCCCTCTCCTCCCCCTCTCCCTCTCCCTCTCCCCCTCCCTCTCCCCCTCTCCCTCTCCCTCCCCCTCTCCCCCTCCCCCTCCCCTCCCCCTCCCCCTCCCCTCCCTCTCCCCTTCCTCTCCCCTCCCCCCTCCCTCCCCCTCCCCTCCCCCTCTCCCTCCCCTCCCCCTCCCCCTCCCCTCTCCCCTTTCCCCTCCCTCTCCCCCTCTCCCCCCTCTCCCACTTGCTGCTCCGCTTGCCTTCTTTCATCCCTCTTCCCCCCTCCCTCCCCCCCTCGCCCCGAGGAAACTTACGTATAGGCTGAGGAGCTGATGGACCTTTGTGTGGAGAACTGTAGCCACCTCGGCCACCGTTGCTTTTGAGGAGTGGCTGGGCGTGGGGTGAGTGGACAGGCCCATCGCGAGGGTCAGCAGGCCGAGAAGGGAGCTTAGCCAGTCTGTGGGTGGGAGGGGAGGAAGGGAAAAAGGGAAAGAGAAAGGGGGAGAGAGAGAGAGGAAGTGGGGGGGGAGAAATGGGGGGTAAGAGAGAGAGCAGGAGGTATGGAGAGGCGAGTGGGGAGGAGGAGTGGAGAGTGAACATCATATTAACTTTAGCCCAGATTCCTCTACGCAGACCCGCAGCCTCCCCTCCCTCCTCCACTGTCTCTTTCTGTTTGTCTGTCCCGCAGCCCGGAAGGAATTCCAGGAATCTCAGGCATCCGAGGAAGTTGGAATGGTAAGGGAGAGGAGTGGAGAGGAAGGGGAGGGGGAGTCACATAGAGAAGAACAGACTACCCAACTGGGAGGGGGCAGTGGGAGGGGAAGGTGACGTGCTTTTGAAGGGAGGAGGAGTGGGTGGTCTGTTTCTTGGGGAGGTGGGAGCAATGGCAGGTTTGCAGTCAGGGGCTCTAGGGTAGCTGTGATTCTAGTGGTGGGAAGCAGGAGAGAGATGGGGAGATTCTGTGGGTGAATCTGCTCTCCCCCTTCCACCAACACCCCCCCGCCACTCACTCCTGCCTTGCGCTAGGGAGACAGGGATGGGCGGAATGGCTAGTGGTGGGGATGGGGAGAATGATAATTCGTGCCCCACAGCCCACTGATTTATCCACAATTCCCCTGACCCCCATCTGATTTACCCAGAATCCCTTTGACCCACAACCAACATAGAATTTACCCTGCATTCCTATGACCTCATCAATCTAATTTACCCGGAACCCTATTGACTGCCCATCCGTGTTACCCACAATCTCCTTGATCCACTATTCAATTTACCCGGAATATCCTTGCCCCAAGCATCGATTTACCCAGCATCCCTTTGACCCACCAATCCAATTCAGCTGGAATACCCTTGACATTCCATATCGAATTTACCCAGAATTCCCTTGACCCACACATACAATCTACCCAGAATCCATATAACCATATAACAATTACAGCACGGAAACAGGCCATCTCGGCCCTTCTAGTCTGTGCTGAACTCTTACTCTCACCTAGTCCCACCGACCTGCACTCAGCACTCAATTCCCCTTGAACAATCTAATTTACTCAAGTCCCATTGACCCCTCCCCATCACCCAATTCACCAGGGATCCCCCCCATGACCCACCCAATTTACCCAGTATTCCCTCGACCCCGTCCAATCCAGTCGCCACAGCCACCCGTTTCCTTCCTGCACTCTCCAGCCGACCAATCCAGGAACTCAGCGTTGCCCAGCATCCCCTCCCCACCTCCACTCATCCTCCTCCCTCCCTCTCCCTCTTCCTCCTCCTCCCCACCCCACTTCTCACTTCTGACCACACCAACCTCCCCCTCCACCAAACAGGACGTCCCACAGCGGGCAACTCACGGTTCATGGCGAGGGCAAGGGTGGGTCTTCGATCCGGGGTGTTTGTGTGTGTGTGTATGTGAGGGTATTTGTGAGTGTGTTTTGAGAGCTTCTCTCTTTTTATAATGCTGAAAAGAGGGGGGCGTGGGAAAGATTCACTGATGACACACATCGCAGTCATTTTCCTGGGTTACATCATAACAATGTTGTCATCTATCTTTTCCTCACCCATTTTCTTTTTTTTCTCCAGTCTTTCCCTTCTCACCAAAGCCCCCTGCAAGAGATGACACAGCAAAACTTCTGTGCACTGAAGAAGTGGTGATGGGGAGGGAGGGGGGATATTCGGGGGAAGTCAGGGGCTCTTCCTTCTCCTCCCACACACCAAGAGTTTTGTCCAAACTTGCACAACTTTTGTTAGAAATCGATCACTTTTCCTTTCCTCTCGCTCTCGCTCTCTCTCTCTCTCTAACTGTCATTCTCTCTACCTCTCTCACCTTCCACCAAGCCTCCCTTGCAGACGTTTTTTTATCTTCCCTGAATCTCTGCCTTTCTCTTTCTGTTCTCAAACTCTCTCTTTCATTCTTCCCCTCCCTCTCACTCTATGCCTTGAAGCTGTTCTCTCTCACCATGCTCTCTCTCACTTTTTCTCTGGCACGGCTCTCATTTTTCTGTCACCACTTCTCTCTTTCCCCCACTCTGTCTCAGTTTTTCTCACTTTCCCTTTGTTGCTCCCACCTCCCTCTCCAACTGTCTCATCCCCTCTCACCACACCACTCACTTCTCGCCCACCCTGTACCCTAGTTCATCTGTGACTCCCTAGAGAAGGCAACCTTATCTGTGAGTGTACACCACAGTAAGGAACCCAGGAACTCTGTGTGTGTGTGTGTGTGTGTGTGTGTGTGTGTGTGTGTGTGAAAGAGAGAGGTTTGTGTGTAAGAAAGAAGTGTTTGTGAGAGTGTGTGCTTGTAACTGTATGCAGTTATGTGGCAAGTATGTCTAACTCTGGGAGTGTGTGATGGGACGGTGTGGAGGAACTCCACTCTGTGTCTGACCCCGGGAGTGTGTGATGGGACGGTGTGGAGGAACTTCACTCTGTCTGACCCCAGGAGTGTGTGTGATGGGACGGTGTGGGGGGAGGTGTGATGGGACGGTGTGGAGGAACTCCACTCTGTGTCTGACCTCAGGAGTGTGTGTGATGGGACGGTGTGGGGGGAGGTGTGATGGGACAGTGTGGAGGAACTTCACTCTGTGTCTGACCCCGGGAGTGTGTGATGGGACGGTGTGGAGGAACTTCATTCTGTGTCTGACCCCAGGAGTGTGTGATGGGACAGTGTGGAGGGAGATTCACTCTGTGCCTGACCCCGGGAGTGTGTGATGGGACGGTGTGGAGGAACTTCATTCTGTGTCTGACCCCAGGAGTGTGTGATGGGACAGTGTGGAGGGAGATTCACTCTGTGCCTGACCCCAGGGGTGTGTGATGGGACGGTGTGGGGGGAGGTGTGATGGGACAGTGTGGAGGAACTCCACTCTGTGTCTGACCCCGGGAGTGTGTGATGGGACGGTGCGGAGGGAGATTCGCTCTGTGTCTGACCCCGGGAGTGTGTGATGGGACGGTGCGGAGGGAGCTTCGCTCTGTGTCTGACCCCGGGAGTGTGTGATGGGACGGTGCGGAGGGAGATTCGCTCTGTGTCTGACCCCGGGAGTGTGTGATGGGACGGTGTGGAGGGAGCTTCACTCTGTGTCTGACCCCGGGAGTGTGTGATGGGACGGTGCGGAGGGAGCTTCACTCTGTGTCTGACCCCGGGAGTGTGTGATGGGACGGTGCGGAGGGAGCTTCACTCTGTGTCTGACCCCGGGAGTGTGTGATGGGACGGTGTGGAGGGAGATTCATTCCATGTCTCACACCGGGCGTGTGTGATGGGACGGTGTGGAGGGAGCTTCACTCTGTGTCTGACCCCGGGAGTGTGTGATGGGACGGTGTGGAGGGAGCTTCACTCTGTGTCTGACCCCGGGAGTGTGTGATGGGACGGTGTGGAGGGAGCTTCACTCTGTGTCTTACCCCAGGAGTGTGTGATGGGACGGTGTGGAGGGAGACTGTGCACTTGACCCTTTAAATAGGGTGTGGTCATTCTGGCTATCCGTTCTGCTGCTAGCCCTGGTGCAGCACTCTAGCCTTGCGTGCTTCTCTCTCTCTCTGCACTGCCTGGTCCCATTCCCCACCCCCCACCCCCCACCCCACCCCCGTTCTGAAACTCTGCTCTATCCCTCTTCTTTTACCCATTGTGCGTGGTTGTCTTGGGAGTGGACGAGTGTTGTGGGGGAGGGGACATCTTCACTTCCAGACAAATTCTGAATGCAGACTCATACAGGCACACACAAACAGACACACCCATAAGGCACACACAAACACTCACACACCAATGCACTGACTGATACAATCACATACAGATACGCACAGACACATACTCACACACGCGCATAAATGCCTACACCCAAGCACACACACAGGTACACTTTTCTCATGCACAAACACACAGACAAATACACATACATATCACACACTCCTGTGAAACTCCCTCCACACTGTCCCATTATACACTCCCGGGGTCAGACAAATTCTCCCAATATCTTTTTTAAGTCACTTTTCAATGGAGAAAGTATGTTTGATGGAGTTTGATAATCAGTGGGTCAAGGATATGTTTGATTGCTTTAATTCCATGCTGGGTTAGGATGAGACCAATTGCAAGATGATATAAGGAGCTGTTGCAATCTGATTACAGGAAAATCAGATTACAAGCAATTCCCATGAAGAGAACATTTAACCAACAACAGAAACTGCTGTGGTCTGCAGGGTGGGGTTAGTCCTTGTACACAGCATCCGCCGCATGAGCCCGGTCATCCTTGCTGAAACCACAACCATTATAACCACATGTGGTCCATTTCCTGCGCATCCACGTGCCTGTTCATACGCCCCTATCATATCTGCCCCACCCCCACACGTTCCACGCACCCACCACTCTCTGTGTGAAAAAAACCACTTGGCTCACACATCTCTTTCAACATGGCCCCTCTCACCTTGAAGGCGTGCCCCTCTGATTAGACATTTCTACCCTGGCGAGAGAGGCACTAGCAGTTTACTTTATTTGTTTCTCTCGTTATCTTCAGTCAGTGGGTGCCGTCCCGAATCTGGGGTTGGTGGCTATGCACCTCCATCTTCTTCGATCTTGCGACAGCACCGAGTACAGCCTCTCCAGTTTGTTCTCGCTGGCCACCTTGGCACCGCCCGCCGCTGCCCCTGCCGAACTCGAGCCCGAGGCCGTGTCGGCCTCCAGCCGTGGCCGCTTCTTCGAGCTCGGCCCTTCCTTAGGCGGAGGCTTTGGGCAGGTCCAGGTGCACGATGCAGTACCCAAGTTCATCATGTCACTTCTAACTAGGTGCATCGCATACGATTCATAGATACGTGGTGAGGCTTTAATCTCTTCCACGGAAGATGGCCGTTTGCTCACAAGGAGCTCACCTGCCCTTTGTCAGGCCTTGTTTTTTTCAGTCCTGCTGGGTGTCCTCACACACTCCTCACAGACTAAGTCCGGTGGGGGAGCCGGCCCAAGTTGCTGACCACTCGACCACGGCCCCTGGCCGAGTGCCGGGCGTCCGCCCCCCCCGCCAAATCTCTCCGAGCATCCGGCGCCCGACTGAAAAACCATGGTCGAGCGGCCGGCGACCAAACCTGAAGTTATCTTAAAAGACCATAAAATGTAGGAGCAGAATTAGCCCATTTGGCCCATCGAGTCTGCTCCACCACTTCATCATGGCTGATCCATTTTCTCTCTCAGCACCAATCTCCTGTCTTCTTCCCATATCCCTTCATGCCCTGACTAATCAACAATCTATCAACCTCTGCTTTAAAAATACCCAAAGTCTTAGCATCCACAGCTACTCGTGATGACAAATTCCACAGATTCACCAGTCTCTGGCTAAAGACATTCCTCCTCACCTCCGTTCTAAATGGACACCCCTCTATTCCGAGGCTGTGCCCCTCTGGTCCTAGACTCCCCACCATAGGAAACATCCTCTCCACATCCACTCTATCAAGGCCTTTCAAAATTCGATGTTTCAATGAGATCTCTCCCCACCACCCCCCATCAGCTCTCCCCTCAGTCTGCACCGCTCCACAGAAAACAACTCAAATTTGTCCAACCTTTCCTTATAGCTTGTGCCCTCTAATTCAGGCAGCGTCCTGGTGAACCTCTTGTGCAGCCTCTCCAAAGCACCCCCCCACCCTTCCTGTAACGGGGAGACCAGAACTGCACACAGTACTCCCAAGGGTGGCCTGACCAGCTTTATGCATCTGGAAGGTGACTTCCCAACTCTTGTACCCAAAACCCCAACAGATGAAGACAAGCGACCCATATGCCTTCTTTACCACCCTGTCTACTTGTTCGGCTATTTTCAGGCTATTATGGACTTGCACCCCAAGATCAAGCTTCAGCTATATAGAACCCTGGTCAGACCCCACTTGGAGTACTGTGCTCAATTCTGGCGCCTCACTACAGGAAGGATGTGGAAACCATAGAAAGGGTGCAGAGGAGATTTACAAGGATGTTGTCTGGATTGGGGAGCATGCCTTATGAGAATAGGTTGAGTGAACTCAGCCTTTTCTCCTTGGAGCGACGGAAGATGAGAGGTGACCTGATAGAGGTGTATAAGATGATGAGAGGCACTGATCGTGTGGATAGTCAGAGGCTATCCTGCTGAGTTCCACCATTATGCAAATCATTGACAAACAAAGGGAAAAGTAATGCTCACCTCTGAGGAACTCCACTAGTCACTAAAGCCAACCTGAAAAGGCCCCCTTTATTCCCACTCGCTGCCTTCTGCCTATCAGCCATTCCTCTATCCATGCCATAGGGTTTTATCTTGTTAAGCAGCCTCATATGTGGCCCCTTATCAAATACCTTCTGAAAATCCAAGTAAATGACATCCATCTCTCGTTTGTCCACCCTGCTTGTTACTTCTTGAAGAACTCTTAACAGATTTGTCAGACAAGATTTCCCTTTACAGAAACCATGCTGACTTTGATTTATTTTATCATTAGTCTCTAAGTACCCTGAAACCTCATCCTTAATAATAGTCTCCAACACTTTCCCAACCACTGAGGTTCGGCTAACTACCTTATAATTTCCTTTCTTTTGGCATCTTCCCTTCTTAAAGATTGGAGTGGCATTTGCAATCTTCCAGTCCTCCGTGACCATGCCAGGATCAAGTAATTCTTGAAAGATCATGACCAATGCATCCGTTATCTCTTCAGCAACGTCTCTCAGGACTCTGGGTTGTAGTCCATCTGGTCCATGTGACTTATCCACCCTCAGACCTTTCAGTTTGCCCGGCACTTTTCCTTTGTAAAGCAATGGCACTCATTCCTGCTGCCTGAACCTCACGGATCTCTGGCACTCTGCTAGTGTCTTCCACAGTGAAGACAGATGCAAAGTACTCATTACATTCATCTACCCTTTTTTTGTTCCCCATTACAACCTCACCAGCTTCATTTTCCAGTGGTCTAATATCAACTCTCACCTCCCTTTTACACTTTATATAACTGAAAAATTGGCTATTTTGCCCTCATATTTCATCTTTTCCCTTCTTATGAATTTTTTAGTTGCCTTTTGTTGGATTTTAAAAGCTTCCCAATCATCCAACTTTCCACTCACCTTTGAACCTTTTCCTTGGCTTTTTAGTCCTTAGCTTCCCTTGTCAGCCACGGTTGCCTACCCCTGCCAGTTGAGAACAACTTATGTAGGACATATGTATGCTGTGTCTTGTGAACTATTCCCAAAAGCTTTAGCCGCCTCTGCTCTGCCGTCATCCCCACAAGTACCCTCCTCCAATTTACAATTTATAATGCGTCTTTGTAAATTGTCCCGTAATTATGCCAGGATCGAGGGATTGCTGGTGGTGTGCCTCCAGGGGCTGGAAGGACCTATTCTCCAAAGGTTTCGAAGGTACATTTAGTGTCAGAGAAATGTACACAATACACATCCTGAAATGCATTTTCTTCGCAACCATCCACGAAAAACAGAGTAATGCCCCAAAAGAATGAATGGCAGTTAAATATTAGAACCCCAAAGTCCTCCCCAGCTCCCCTCCCTCTCACGCGTAAGTGACAGCAAGCAACGATCCCCCCAGCTCCCCCCACCGGCAGAAAAGAGCACCGGCACCCACCGCCAAGTGCTCAGGTGTGAGTAAAGCAACCGCAAAGACAGGACTTGCAGTACCCCAAAGACTTCGCCTTTCACCCGGTATTTGACATACCACAGGCTCTCTCTCGCTCCCTAATAAGGGAGAAAGAGATGTCTCCGTTTCACTGCGAGAGGGGAGACATAACAAACAACATGCTGGTTTACGATGTTAAAAGTCCATTGTATTGCTTTTTTCGAGATCTGTGCCCAAAGATCTTGGGTCTCTGGGCACACAGCCTTAGATCTTCCATCTCTCTCAACACACGGATCTCCTGCCCATCTCCAGAACCACAAGATCTCAGCCCTCTGAAGGTGAGCTGAGCTCTTAGGCCACGTCCTTGGCGTGCTGAATAACGGCCAGTCGTGAAACCCCAAGAGCGGGTCCCATCTCACAACGAATCATAGTCAGCGTGTAACTCCAGGTCAGGGTCTTCAAAAGAACCCTGAATGGGAAAAAAGATATGAAAGATGGAAATAGAGCTGTTTCCGAAGATGCAAGTAAAGCAGTTGCCGTTAGGCACCATTATTCTGCGCTGTATCTCAATAAAAAAGTAAATTTGTGCATGATGTTTATCTGTGTGAGATAATGTGAGAGATGCTGTGTGTATGGATTAACATCATCCAGGGAAGTGGGGAGTATTCCCTCGCACTCCTGACCTGTAGACAGTGGAAGGGTGATGTGACGGATGCTGTATGCATAGACTAACCCCACCTAAGGAAGTGGGGAGAGTTCCCTCACACTCCTGACTTGTGGATAGGGGAAAATCTTTGGGGTGTCAGGAAATTTTGTGTTTTTATTGTTGTGACATGTATGGAGGTATAGTGAAAATCTTGTCTTGCATGCTGTTCATTCAGATCAGATCATTACACAGTACATTGAGGTAGAACAAGTTAAAACCCACAAAATGCAGAATGAAGTGTTACAGTTACAGAGAAAGGGAAATACAGGCAGACAATAAGCTGCAAGGGTCACGACGAGGTAGATTGTGAGCTGTGTCCACAACTCTCTCTGGTTTCCTGCGATCCCGGGTGGATCAGTTGCCGTACCGAGCCGTGATGCATCCGGATCAGATGCTTTCTGTGGCGCATCAGTGAAAGTTGGTGAAGGTTGACGGGGACATGCTGAATTTCTTTCGCCTGCTGAGGAAGTAGAGGTGTTGGTGGGCTTTCTTGGCCGGGAAGTCTACATGGCTAGACCAGGACAGGCTGTTGGTGATGTTCACACTTAGGAATTTGAAGCTCTCAACCATCTCGACCTCAACACCGTTGATGTAGACAGGAGCATGTGCACCACCCACCCTTCCTGAAGTCGATGACCAGCTCATTTGTTTTGATGACATTCAGAGAAAGGTTGTTGGTCTGTCACCGTGCCACTGGGCTCTTTATCTCCTTCCTGTTCTGCGACTCATCATTAAGTTGAGTCATTTGGATACAGGATCCCCAGACTCAACCTCCTGTTATAGTGGTAGTCAGCCCCAGGTTGATGGGAGATGGCAGGGCTGAGGGGTGGGCTTCGATTCTCTCCTCTTTGAGATGAGTACCAGGGAATCACACAGTGCAGACAGCAGTCCATTCATCCCAACTTGTTTCTGCTGTCCCAGTTCAAAGTAAATTTATTATTAAAGTATCATTAAGTAAAGCTGTACACCTGCTCGTTAGCATAAATATCATGTGGCAGCAACTCAATGCATAAAAGCATGCAGATAAGGTCAAGAGGTTCAGTTGTTTTTCAGACAAACATCAGAATGGGGAAGAAATGTGACTTTCACCGTGGAATGATTGTTGGTGCCAGACACGGTGGTTTGGGTATCTCCTATGAGGTCAGAGGAGAATGGCCAGACTGATTCAAGCTGACAGGAAGGCAACAGTAACTCAAATAACCACACATTACAGCAGTGGTGTGCAGAAGAGCATCTCTGAATGCACAACAAGTTGAACTGTGAAGTGGATGGGCTACAGCAGCAGAAGATCATGAACAAACACTCAGTGACCACTTTAGAGTTTGGAATAGAGCAGTGTCCATTTAGAACAGAGATGAGGAGGAATTTATTTAGCCAGAAAGTGGTGAATCTGTGGAATTCATTGCCACAGGTGGCTGTGGAGACCAAGTCATTGGATACATTTAAGGTGAAGGTTGAAAGATTCTTGATTAGTCAAGGCATGAAGAGATTTGGAGAGAAAGCAGGAGATTGGGGTTGAGAGGGAGAATAGATCAGCCATGATGAAATGGCTTAATGGGCCAAATGGTTTAATTCTGCTCCTGTATCCTATGGTCTTATTCAGTACAGGAGGTGGCCACTGAGTATACTAGCAAACCACACAGAATGCTGGAGGAACTCAGCAGGCCATGCAGCATCGACGAAAAAGAGTAGCCAGTCAATGTTCCAGGTCATCAGGGCAATGCACTACTCTGAGGTTATTTTTCTTGCAGACATTCACAGTAGAACAAAGAAGAACTGAGAAGAAACCAATGTGCAAAAGAAGACAAACTGTGAAAATGAATAGGTAAGTACATAATCCCCCAAGAGGACCACAACTTTGAGCACCCCCATGACCCAGAGAGCTACATTGGCTTTGGCTCCTGTTAGGGTCACCAATGCCAAATGAGTCAGAAGGTAGAAGACAGACTAAGAGTGGCCCAAAGGCCTCCAGATTCAGCTCAGCACTAAAAACCCTGACTGGTCAAACAAAATTGTTACAGAGATAGCAATGAGGAATCCTTCTACATCTGAGTGTGACAGTATTCCTGAGTCTCCACCCGGGACTTGCATGACATGATGAAGGAAGCCCTGAACACCACCTAAGATGGAGGACCTTCATTGCTGCCCCAAATACCAACAGCGTAACGGGCAGTAAGTAAATAAATAAACAAATAATACTGAGAACACGAGTTGTAGACTGCTTGAAAGTGAGTCTGTAGGTTGTGGAATCAGTTCAGAGTTGTGGTGAGTGAAGTTATCCAAGCTGGTTCAGGAGCTTGATGGTTGAGGGGTAATAACTGTTCCTGAACCCGCTGGTGGCTCCTGAGACGCCTTAATGATGGAAGTGAGCAAAGGCAGTTTTGCACACAGCCCTGTAAACCTCTCCAATCCGTGTAGTTAAGTACATGCTCTTCAATCGTTGCTAACGTTCCCCCCCCCAACCCTCTGGGGTTTCTTGCGGACGCAGGCAGAGCAGTTGCTGTATCAAGCAGAGATGCATCGAGGTTGGATATTTTCCGTGATGCATCTCCCCCCTAACAGGAGCAGCGAAGACTGACGGGAGACCTGACAGAAGTTTATAAACAGGGTTTATAAAGAGACAGGGTAGTCAGTCAGAATCTTTATTCCCACAGTTGAAATGTCTAATTCCAGGGAGCAGAGAGGGGCTCTTCAAAGGAGATGTTTGAGGGGGCACGATTTTTTTACACAAAGAGGGTGGATGCTTGGAAAGAGTTGCCAGGGGTAGCGGTGGAGGTTGATTTGATAGAGGTGTTTCTGACTTTCTTAGACAGACACCTGCATGAGCAGGGAACATGCAGGTACGTAGAGCAGGAGGCCAGAGAAAGGAATTTAAAAAGGAAATAAGATTCTAAATCAGTACTTATTTGCATATTGAACAGCATCCTGAGTGAATGAGGCATTTGTCTGGTGAATTGGACTTTTTCTACCTGAACACACCCATAATTGTATTTCTAGTGAGTGTGGAGGTGAATTCTTTGCAGACGTGTGCTGTCGTGCTTTCCCCTGCCCCCTTTCCAGCAAGGAATTCCGTGGGAAGGACAAAGCACTCACCATGTCCTCAGGGTTCTTGGAAAATCCTTTCGCCCTCTCGCCCACTGTTTCATGTCTCTGTAACAATCTACACTCCGTGTTCTCCTGTTCAAACCCCTCCCTCACCCCCAACAGAGATAGGGAGGGAGTGAGGGAGGGGTGGACGGGGAATGTTGCGGTCACAGAGATGGGGGAGTGAGGGAGGGGTTTGAACAGGAGAGGAGAGCGTAGGGTTACAGAGATAGGGAGGGGCGAGGGAGGGGTTTGAACAGGAGGGCGGAGTGTAGAGGTTACAGAGATAGGGAGGGGGTGAGGGAGGGGTTTGAACAGGAGGGGGGAGTGTCAGGGTTACAGAGATGGGGGGGCGAGGGAGGGGTTTGAACAGGAGGGGGGAGTGTAGGGGTTACAGATTTAGGGAGGGGGTGAGGGAGGGGTTTGAACAGGAGGGGAGAGTGTAGGGGTTACAGAGATAGCGAGGGGGTGAGGGAGGGGTTTGAACAGGAGGGGAGAGTGTAGGGGTTACAGAGATAGGGAGGGGGTGAGGAAGGGGTTGAACAGGAGGGGGAGTGTAGGTTACAGAGATAGGGAGGGGTGTTTGAACAGGAGGGGGAGTGTCGGATTTACAGAGATAGGGAGGGGTTGAGGGAGGGGTTTGAACAGGAGGGGGGAGTAGGGGTTACAGAGATAGGGAGGGGTTTGAACAGGAGGACGGGGAGTGTAGGGGTCACAGAGATGGGGGGGCCAGGGAGGGGTTTGAACAGGGGAGGACGGGGATTGTTGAGGTCACAGAGATGGGGGAAAGGGAGGGGTTTGAATAGGAGGACGGGGAGTGTTTGAGATAGAGAGATATGTGTTTGAACACTGTTAAGAGCCCTGACCTTAACTATGTCCTGCCCTGTCTGTTTATGTTGACAACAAACACCTCATACTTGTCCGAATTAAACTCCATCTGCCATTTCTGTAAACATACCCACAACTGATCCCTGTTTCATTCTCTGTGGGAATCTCATTGAGATTTGACTGATCCAGCAGATGTGGTGGGTTTAAGCGTAACTGCTTGGGACTAGTTGCATTGTTGGCTGGTAAGGCACTTTGGAGAACAAGCAAAGTCAAGTTCCACAGGGACCCCTACTCTTTGTGAATTTTATCATTGACTTGGATGAGGATGTGGAAAGGTGGGTTAGTAAGTTTGCAGATGACATGAAGGTTGGTGGAGACGTGGATAGTGTAGAAGGTTGTCGTGGGTTTCAACGGGACATTGACAGGATGCAGAGCTGGGCTGAGAAATGGCAGATGCAGTTCAACCCAGAAAAGTGTGAAGTGATTCACTTTGGAAGGTTGAACGAAGGCAGAATACACAGTTAATGACAGGATTCTTAGCAGTGTGGAGGGACCGGGATCTTGGGATCCACATGCATCGATCCCTTAACATTCATAAGGTGGTTAAGAAGCATCTGATATGTGTAGCCTTCAATAGTTAGGGGATTGAGTTCAACAGCCATGAAGTAATGTTGCAGCTCTATGAATCACTGGAGTATTGTGTTCAGTTCTAGGATGTGGAAGATTTAGGGAGGGTGCAGTGGAGATTTACCAGGATTCTGCCTGGATTAGAGAAAATATTTGATGAGGAAAGGTTGAGCAAACTAGGGCTTTTCTCTTGGAGAGAAGGAGGATGAGAAGTGATTTGATAGAGGTGTACAAGATGATGAGACAAAGACAGAGTGGACAGTCAGAGACATCTTCCTAGGGTGGAAAAGGCTAACACAGCAAATATACCTCTGCGTTCTGCTGGGGGGAGGGGTGGAATGACCCACTGGAGTATGGCAGCAGCAGCCAGGCTGGCGACACTGTGGCCAACTCTGAGCTCTGAGAAGGGTAAAGTCAGGCAGTGTGATAGTTATAGGGGCCTTGATAGTTAGGGGGACAGAAAGGAGATTCTGCAGCCACAAAAGAGACATGATGATGTGTTGCCTCCTGGGTGCTAGGGTCCATGATGAATTGGAGTGACTGCAGGATATTCTCAAGGGGGAGGGGAGCAGTCTTGGTGCATATTGGCACCAGTAAAGGGAAAAAGGGCCTAAACAATTAGCAAAGAGTCTGAAGAGAAGGACCCCCAATGTATTAATCTCCGGATTACTCCCTGTGCCACGGGCTGGTGCAGGTAGGAATGGGGTGATAGCATGGATGAATGAGTGGCTGTGGAAATGGTGCAGGGGACAGGGTTTTAATGTGGATGGTCCGAGAGGAGGGGCCGTACTGGACCTGGTGTTGGTAATGAGCCTGGCCAGATGACTCCTTAACTTCTTAACTTTCAGAATAGCTGTAGATAAGGACAGATATGATCCTTGTGTGAGAGTTTTAAATCAGAGTAGGGCAAATTACGAGGGCTTTAGGCAGGAACTAAGCAGAGTGAATTGGACTTTTTCTGGCAAGTTCACATCAGACATGTGGAGGGTGTTTAAAGATCAATTGCATAGAGTACAGGAAAGGTAGGTTCCTGTTAGAAGGAAGGACGGGGATAGAAGATAAGAGAAGCTTGGAGACAATGCGAGAGGGAGTATAGGCAGGTGACAGGGAAGGGACGTGCTTAGACCGATGGTTTGAGATCTGTCTATTTTAATGCAAGGAGTATTATGAACAAAGCGGATGAGCTTAGAGCGTGGATCAGTACTTGGAAATTTGCTGTTGTGGCCATTACAGAGACTTGGATGGCTCAGGGGCAGGAATGGTTACTTAGAGTGCCTGGCTTTAGATGTTTCAAAAAGGACAGGGAGGGAGGCAAAAGAGGTGGGGGCATGGCACTGCCTATCAGAGATAGTGTCATGGCTGCAGAAAAGGAGGAAGACATGGAGACATACAGAGTCCCTGTGGCTGGAAGTTAGGAACAGGAAGGGTCAATAACTTTACGGGGTGTTTTTTATAGACCACCCAATAGTAACAGGGATATCAAGGAGCAGATAGGGAGGCAGATTCTGGAAAGGTGTAATAATAACAGGGTTGTTGTGGTAGGAGATTTTAATTTCCTAAATATCGATTGGCATGTCCCTAGACCGAGGGGTTTAGATGGGGTGGAGTTTGTTAGGTGTGTTCAGGAAGGTTTCTTGACACAATATGTAGATAAGCCTACAAGAGGAGAGGCAGTACTTGATCTAGTATTGGGGAATGAACCTGGTTAGGTGTCAGATCTCTCAGTGGGAGAGCATTTTGGAGTTAGTGATCACAATTCTATCTCCTTTACCATAGCATTGGAGAGGGATAGGAACAGACAAGTTAGAAAAGTGTTTAATTGGAGTAAGGGGAAATATGAGGCTATCAAGCAGGAACTTGGAAGCATAAATTGGGAACGGATGTTCTCAGGGAAATGTATGGAAAAATGCGGCACATATTCAGGGGATATTTGTGTGGAGTTCTGCATAGGTACCTTTCAATGAGACAGGGAAAGGATGGTAGGGTACAGGAACCGTGGTGTACAAAGGCTGTTGTAAATCTAGTCAACTAGAAAAGAAGAGCTTACAAAAGGTTCAAAAAACTAGGTAATGATAGAGATCTAGAAGATTATAAGGCTAGCAGGAAGGAGCTTAAAAAAGAAATTAGGAGAGCCAGAAGGGGCCATGAGAAGGCCTTGGCAGACAGAATTAAGGAAAACACTTAAGGCATTCTACAAATATGTGAAGAGTGAGAGGGTAAGAGTAGAGAGAACAGGACCAATCAAATGTGACAGTGGAAAAGTGTGTATGGAACAGGAGCAGAGGTACTTTATGAGTGCTTTGCTTCAGTATTCACTAAGAAAAGGATCTTGGTGATTGTCGGGATGACTTACAGTGGACTGAAAAGCTTGAGCATATAGACATTAAGAAAGAGGATGTGCTGGAGCTTTTGGAAAGCATCAAGTTGGATAAGTCACCGGGACTGGACGAGATGTACCCCAGGCTACTGTGGGAGGTGAGGGAACAGATTGCTGAGCCTCTGACAATGATCTTTGCATCATCAATGAGGACAGGAGAGGTTCCGGAGGGCTGGAGGTTTGCGGATATTGTTCCATTATTCAAGAACGGGTGTAGAGATAGCCCAGGAAATTATAGACCAGTGAGTCTTACTTCAGTGGTTGGTAAATTGATGGAGAATGTGGTAACTTCTACCTTGAAAAAGGCACACTCAACAAGTTCATGCCCAAAGAAACAACTTTATCTCGAACGTCAAACCATTATGTACATACAGAGGCTTTCTCAACCCATATGGCATGGCAGGAACACTATATACAAAAGTACACCGGAAGTTAAAAGAACAGAAATAAACCCCACCCCTCATTATCCTATTTAGTATTAACTTACTTTTAATAATGCTCACATTACAACAGAGAAGATCCTGAGAGGCAGGATTTATGAACATCTGGAGAGGCATATGATTAGGAATAGTTAACAGTCGTGCCTTACGAGCCTGATTGAATTTTTTGAGGATGTGACTGAACACATTGATGACGATAGAGCAGTTGATGTAGTGTATATGGATCTCAGCAGAGCATTTGATAAGGTACCCCATGCAAGGCTTATTGAGAAAGTAAGGAGGCATGGGATCCAAGGGGATATTGCTTTGTGGATCCAGAACTGGCTTGCCCACAGAAGGTAAAGAGCGGTTGGATACGGGTCATATTCTGCATGGAAGTCGGTGACCAGTGGTGTGCCTCAGGGATCTGTTCTGAGACCCCTCCTCTTTGTGATTTTTATAAATGACCTGGATGAGGAAGTGGAGGGATGGGTTAGTAAATTTGCTGATGACACAAATGTTGGAGGTGTTGTGGATAGTGTGGAGGGCTGTCAGAGGTTACAGTGGGACATTGATAGGATGTAAAACTGGGCTGAGAAATGGCAGATGGAGTTCAAGCCAGATAAGTGTGAGGTAGTTCATTTTGGTAGGTCAAATATGATGGCAGAATATTGCATTAATGGCAAGACTCTTGGCAGTGTGGAGGATCAGAGGGATCTTGGGGTCTGAGTCTATAGGACACTCAAAGCTGCTACGTAGGTTGACTCTGTGGTTAAGAAGGCATACGGTGCATTGGCCTTCATCAATCGTAGGATTGAGTTTAGGAGCCGAGAGGTAATGTTGCAGTTATATAGGACATTACTCAGACTCCACTTGGAGTACTGTGCTCAGTTCCGGTCACCTCACTACAGGAAGGATGTGGAAACCATAGAAAGGGTGCAGAGGAGATTTACAAGGATGTTGCCTGGATTGTGGAGCATGCCTTATGAGAATAAATTGAGTGAACTCGGCCTTTTCTCCTTGGAGCGATGGAGGATGAGAGGTGACCTGATAGAGGTGTATAAATAAGATGATGAGAGGCATTGATCGTGGGGATAGTCAGAGGCTTTTTCCCAGGGCTGAAATGGCTAACATGAGAGGGCACAGTTTTAAGGTGTTTGGAAGAAGGTACAGAGGAGATGTCAGGGGTAAGTTTTTTACGCAGAGAGTGGTAAGTGCGTGGAATGGGCTGCTGGCGACGGTGGTGGAGGCAGATATGATAGGGTCTTTTTATAGACTCCTGGACAAATACATGGAGCTTAAAAAAATAAAGGGCTATGAATAAGCCTAGGTAATTTCTGAGGTAAGAACATGTTCGGCACAGCTTTTTGGGCTGAAGGGCCTGTATTGTGCTGTAGGTTTTCCATGTTTCTATGTTTCTGACCTTGGATGTCCAGAGAGGTGATGAATTTAGTCAAGAAGAAAAAGAAAAAGTATGTAAAGGTTTGAAAGTTAGGATGAAACGAAACACACAAGCAGTAGAAAGAAGCCAGAAAATAACTAAAATATGAATTAGGAAAACCAGGAGGGGCCATGAAAAGTCACTGGCAAGTAGGAGTATGGTGAATCCCACAAGGTATTCTATACATACATCAGGAGCAAGACAATAACTCAGGAGAGGATGGGACTACTCGAGGATAAAGGAGGGGGGAACACTTTGCTTCAGTATTTACCAAGGAGAAGGATATGGAGGACCAGGAGATTAGTGCTGACTGTATCAGTACGTTAAAGTGTTTAGACTTTAAGGAAGAGGAAATATTGGGCCCCCTAATGAGTATTAAGGTAGATAAATCCTCATGTCCTGATGGGATTTACTCTAGGTTATTGAAGGAGGCAAGAGATGAAATTGTTTGGGTCTTGACCTGTAACTACATGTCCTGTCTAGCCACAGTCAATGTCTCGGAAAACTGGCAATTGGCTAATGTTGTACCTCTATTTAAGAAGGGAACAAAGGAAAATTCTGTGAACAGTGAGTCTCACGTCAGATGTAGGGAATTTGCTGGAGAAAATTCTTTGGGATAGGCTTTATGAGCTTTTGGAAACCCAAGGCCTAATTAGGAAGAGCTAGCATGGCTTTGTGAGGGGCAGTTCGTGCCTTACCAACTTGATTGAGAGTTTTGACAAGGTGATGAGAGAGATTGATGAGAGTGGGACAGTGGATGTTGTCTACATGGATTTTAGTAAGGCGTTTGACAAAGTCACTCATAGGAGGCTAATTCAGAAGATAAAGTTGCATGGGGTCCATGGTGAACTGGCTGTTTGGATTCAGAACTGACTCGAGCATACGATAGAGGGTAACGGTTAAAGGGAGTCATTTGAGCTGGACGTCTATAATTAATGGCGCTCCACAGCGACCTGCACTGGGACCTCTGCTGTTTGTGGTGTATATAATTAACCTGGGTAAAAATGTAGATGGGTGGGTTAGTAAATTTGTGGATGATACCAAGATAGACGGAGTTGTGGATAGTAGACAAAAGTCTGACAAATAATAAAGCACGATATAGATCTGTTGCAGATACGGGCAGAGAAATAGCAGATGGAGATTAACCCAGATAAATATAAGGTGTTGCAGCTTGGTAGGGCAAATGCAAAGAAACAGCACACTGTTAAGAGCAGTACACCGATGAGCAGGGAGATCTTAGGATCCAAGTTCTGGTCACCGAATTATAGGAAAGATGTCAATAAAACTGAGAGCGTACAGAGGAGATTTACTAAAATATTGCCTGGGTTTCATCTCCGAAGTTACAGAGAAAAGTTGAACAAGTTGGGTCTTTATTCTTTGGAGCATAGAAGGTTGAGGGGGGACTTGACAGAGGTGTTTAAAATTATGAGGGGAATAGTTAGAGTTGACGTGGATAGGCTTTTTCCATTGAGAGTGGGGAGATTCAAACAAGAGGACATGAGTTGAGAGCTAAAGGGCAAAAGTTTAGGGGTAACATGAGGGGGAACTTCTTTACTCAGAGAGTGGTAGCTGTGTGGAACAAGCTTCCAGCAGAAGTGGTTGAGGCAGGTTCGATGTTGTCATTTAAAGTTAAATTGGATAGATATATGGACAGGAAAGGAATGGAGGGTTATGGGCTGAGTGCAGGTCGGTGGGACTAAGTGAGAGTAAGATTTCAGCACGGACTAGAAGGGCCGAGATGGCCTGTTTCCATGCTGTAATTGTTATATAGTTATATGGTTAAGTTCGTAGCTCCTTGAAAGTGGCTACACAGGTCGATAAGGTGGTTAAGAAGGCTTGCGATACTTGCTTTTATTGATTGAGGCACTGAGTTCGAAGGTCAGCAGGTTATGTTGCAACTTTATAAAACTCTGGTTAGGCCAGAATTGCACACAGTTCTGGTCACCCCACCGTAGGAAGAATGTTGAGGGTTTGGAGAGGGTGCAGAGAAGGTTTACCAGGCTGCTGCCTGGTCTAGAGGGCATGTGAGGCTGGATAAACTTGTGCTGTTTTATCTGGAGCGGTGGAGACTGAGGGTTGATCTGATGGAGGTTTACAAGATTATGAGAGACACAGATACTGGACAGTGAGTATCTCCGTTTCACAGGGTTGAAACGTCTACTACCAGAGGACATGCATCGAAGGTTCAAGGGGGATGTGAGGGGTAAATTGTTTTACTCGGTGGTGGATGCCTGGAATGTGCTGCCTGGTATGGTAGAGGCAAATACGTTTGCGGGTTTTAAGATTCGTTTGGATAAGGAAGAGGGAGGGATATGGACATGGTAGGTAGGATGGATTAGTGTTTGGGTGGTGTTGATTTGCTCTTTAGACGATTGTGGGCAAATGGCCTGTTCCGGTGCTCTTCTATGTTCTAGTACAAGGGGGCATCATTTTAAGGTGATCAGAGGGAAGTACAGGGGGATGTCAGAGAGAGTTTTTTTTTACACTGAGAGTGTGGGTGCATGGAACTTCCTGCCAGGGTGGTAGTAGAGGCATGGATGACAGAAAACTCCTGGGCCTCAGAGGCTCCATCTTCCTCTCACCCCAACCCTCCCCTCTCCACTGACACCCCCAGCCTCCCCCCTTCCCCCTCTGATCCCAGCTCTCATCCGTGCCGGGTCTTTACCATCCCCTCCGACCTTCAACTGTCGGAGGCAGAACGCTCTGTTCTCAGTAAGGGCCTCACCTTTGTCCCCCTTCGCCCACACCTCAGCGAGTTCCGTGTTCGCCACGATGCGGAACTTTTCTTTCTCCGTCTCCGAGCCTACTTCTTCGGCAAGGACTCTTCCACCCCCACCGATGACCCCTTCTCCCGTCTTCAACCCTCCTCTTCTTCATGGACACCCCGCTCTGGTCTTCTGCCTGCTCTGGATCTCTTTATTGCCAACTGCCGACGGGACATCAACCGTCTCGACTTCACCGCACCTTGTCCCCATTCCAACCTCACTCCTTCGGAACGCTCTGCTCTCCACTCCCTCCGCACTAATCCTAACATTATTATTAAACCCGCTGATAAGGGGGGTGCAGTTGTAGTCTGGCGTACTGACCTCTACCTTGCCGAGGCACAGCGACAACTTGCGGATACCTCCTCTTATTTACCCCTCGATCGTGACCCCACTAAGGAGCACCAGGCCATTGTCTCCCACACTATCAACGACTTTATCCGCTCAGGGGATCTCCCATCCACTGCTACCAACCTTATAGTTCCCACACCCCGCACTTCCCGTTTCTACCTCCTACCCAAGATCCACAAACCTGCCTGTCCTGGCTGACCTATTGTCTCAGCTTGCTCCTGCCCCACCGAACTCATTTCTGCATACCTCGACACTGTTTTATCACCCCTTGTTCAATCCCTTCCGACCTATGTTCGTGACACTTCTCACGCTCTTAAACTTTTCGATGATTTTAAGTTCCCTGGCCCCCACCACTTTATTTTCACCATGGATGTCCAGTCCTTATATACTTCCATCCCCCATCAGGAAGGTCTCAAAGCTCTACGCTTCTTTTTGGATTCCAGACCTAATCGGTTCCCCTCTACCACCACTCTGCTCCGTCTAGCGGAATTAGTCCTTACTCTTAATAATTTCTCCTTTGGCTCCTCCCACTTCCTCCAAACTAAAGGTGTAGCTATGGGCACCTGTATGGGTCCTAGCTATGCCTGCCTTTTTGTTGGGTTTGTGGAACAATCTATGTTCCGTGCCTATTCTGGTATCTGCCCCCACTTTTCCTTCGCTACATCAACGACTGCATTGGCGCTGCTTCCTGCACACATGCAGAACTCGTTGACTTTATTAACTTTGCCTCCAACTTTCACCCTGCCCTCAAGTTTACCTGGTCCATTTCCGACACCTCCCTCCCCTTTCTAGATCTTTCTGTCTCTGTCTCTGGAGACAGCTGATGTCTACTATAAGCCTACTGACTCTCACAGCTATCTGGACTATTCCTCTTCTCACCCTGTCTCTTGCAAAAACACCATCCCCTTCTCGCAATTCCTCCGTCTCCGCCGCATCTGCTCTCAGGATGAGGCTTTTCATTCCAGGATGAGGGAGATGTCTTCATTTTTTAAAGAAAGGGGCTTCCCTTCCTCCACTATCAACTCTGCTCTTAAACGCATCTCCCCCATTTCATGTACATCTGCTCTCACTCCATCCTCCCGCCACCCCACTAGGAATAGGGTTCCCCTGGTCCTCACCTACCACCCCACCAGCCTCCGGGTCCAACATATTATTCTCCGTAACTTCCGCCACCTCCAACGGGATCCCACCACTAAACACATCTTTCCCTCCCCCCCCTCTCTGCATTCCGCAGGGATTCCTCCCTACGCAACTCCCTTGTCCATTCGTCCCCCCCATCCCTCCCCACTGATCTCCCTCCTGGCACTTATCCTTGTAAACGGAACAAGTGCTACACATGCCCTTACACTTCCTCCCTTACCACCATTCAGGGCCCCAAACAGTCCTTCCAGGTGAGGCGACACTTCACCTGTGAGTCGACTGGGGTGATATACTGCGTCCGGTGCTTCCGATGTGGCCTTCTATATATTGGCGACACCCGACGCAGACTGGGAGACCGCTTTGCTGAACATCTACGCTCTGTCCGCCAGAGAAAGCAGGATCTCCCAGTGGCCACACATTTTAATTCCACATCCCATCCCCATTCTGACATGTCTATCCACGGCCTCCTCTACTGTAAAGATGAAGCCACACTCAGGTTGGAGGAACAACACCTTATATTCCGTCTGGGTAGCCTCCAACCTGATGGCATGAACATTGATTTCTCTAACTTCCGCTAAGGCCCCACCTCCCCCTCGTACCCCATCTGTTACTTATTTTTATGCACACATTCTTTCTCTCACTCTCCTTTTTCTCCCTCTGTCCCTCTGAATATACCTCTTGCCCATTCTCTGGGTACACCCCGCCTTGTCTTTCTTCCCGGACCTCCTGTCCCATGATCCTCTCGTATCCCCTTTTGCCTATCACCTGTCCAGCTCTCGGCTCTATCCCTCCCCCTCCTCCTATCGTTTTGGATCTCCCCCTCCCCCTCCAACTTTCAAATCCCTTACTCAGTGTTCCTTCAGTTAGTCCTGATGAAGGGTCTCGGCCTGAAACGTCGACTGCGCCTCTTCCTACAGATGCTGCCTGGCCTGCTGTGTTCACCAGCAACTTTGATGTGTGTTGCTTGAATTTCCAGCATCTGCAGAATTCCTGTTGTTTGCAGAAAAATAGAGGGCTATGTGGGAGAGAAGGGCCAGATTAATTTTGGAGTAGCCTGAATGGTTAGCATAACATTGGGCCGAAGGGCCTGTTCTCTGCTGTACTGTTCTGCATGTTTCCCTGAAGGTGGAGTCACAGGTAGACAGGAACCCTGGGGAGTTTAGTACAGCAGAGGGACCCAGGGGTACAGGGATATGGTTTCCCTGAGAGTGGAGTCACAGGTAGACAGGATGGTGAAGAAGGCGTTTGGCATTCTGGCCATCATCAATCAGGCACTAAGTACAGGAGTTGACGTTATGTTGCATTTGCACGTTAGTGAGGCGGAACTTGGAGCATTGTGTTCAGTTCTGGTCGCTCTGCTGTAGGAAAGATACCATTGAGGAGGAAAGAGTGCAGAGGTGGTTTGAGAGGATGTTGTCGGGACTAGAGTTACCGAGAGAGGCTGGGACTTTATTCCTTGGAGTGTAGGAGACTGAGGGGTGACCTGACAGAGGTGTATAAAACCATGAGGGGCACAGATAGGGTGAATGTGCACAGTCTTTTTCCCCAGGGGTGGGCAATCAAGAACCAATAGGTACAGGTTTAAGGTGAGAGGGGATAGACCCGAGGGCAACTTTTTCACCCAGAGTGTGGACTTATGGAACGAGCTGCCAGAGGGGGTGGTTGAGGTAGGTACGATATAATTGTTTAAAAAGCATTTGGACAGGTACCTATAGAAATTCGCTTTCATCTCTGTTCCAAAGAGCCATCCTTGTATTCTGAGACTGTGCCCTCTGATTCTAGACTCCCCCACTATAGGAAACATCCTCTCCAGTCCACTCTATCAAGGGCTTTCAATAACCTGTAGCTTTGAATGAGATCCCCTCATTCTTCTAAATTCCAGTGAATACTGGCCAAGAATCATCAAACACTCTTCACACACTAATCCTTTCATTCTCGTAAATCTCTCCTGGATGCTCTCCAAGGCCAGCACATCCTTTGTTGGATAAGAGGCCCAACACTGCTCACAATTTTCTGTGTAGTCTGATTAATGTCTTGTGCATCCTCAGCCTCACATCTTTGCTTTTATATTCTAGTCCTCTGAAAACGAATGCTAACATTGCATTTGTCTTCCTTACCATTGACTCAACCCGCAAGTTAACCTTTGGGGAATCCTGCATGAGGACTCCAAAGTCCCTTTGTACCTCCAATATCTGAATTCCCTCCCCATTTAGTAAATAGCCTTCCTTAGAGGGGAAGGAGGTTTGGCTTGTCATCAATCTCTCACCTCACAAACCTCTATAGATGCCCTGCTGGGAGTATGCTGACTGGCTGCGTCACGGTCCGGCACGGGGACGCAGGCTGCAGAGTGGTGGACATCCCTTCCCACCATCGGGAGTATTGACAGGAGGCGCTGCCTCAGAAAGACAACACCCAGCAGCCAGGACGAGCCGTGTCGTCTCCCAACTCCCGTCGGGCAGGAGGTCCCATGTCACTGGGTTCAGGAACAGTGAGTTCCCTTCAACCAGTTTGTCCTTGGACCAAACTGGCCCTACTTCAGTACAACAACACCGTGACTATGTTGCACTGCAATAGACTGTATATTTTGTCCTAATTATGTTCTACTTTTGTAAAAGTTGTGTTTAATTCATGTGTGATTTATATTTTCCTTTGTGAATGTTGTGTCTCTGACACTGGAATTCTGCTGCAAGTCCAGTTTTCATTACAACTGTGTATACATGAACGTAGTACAGTACAGGCCCTTCAGCCCACCAATTTGTGATGACCATTTAACCTACCCCATCCTCTAAGCTCCATTTTACTATCATCCGTGTGTTTATCTAAGGGTCTTTTTAATGTCCCTAATGTATCTGTTTCCAGCAATCTCTCAGCAGCAAGTTCCACTCACCCACCACTCTCTGTGTTTTTAAAAAAGCTACCTCTGACATCACCCCTCCCCATCCGTACTTTCCTCCAATCACCTTAATATTATGCCGCCTTGGATTAGCCATTTACACCCTGGGGAAATGCCTCTGGTTGTCCGGTCGACCTGTGCCTCTTACATCTTTATCAAATCAGAATCACTGGCATATGTTGTGAAATGTGTTCTTTTCCAGCAGCACTACATTGCAGTACACAATAATAAATACTAGGTTACAGTAGGAAGTGTATATAGATATATATATTTAAAAAGGAACACGTAGTATCATGTTCATGGTCAATCTTCATTCAGAAATTCAATCGCAGAGGGGAAGAAGCTGTTCCTAATCGTTGAAAGTGTGACCTGAAACTCCTGAAGCCCCCGTGATGGTAACAATGAGAAGAGGGCACGACCTGGGTGATGGGGTCCTGACTGCTGCCTCATTGAAGATGTCCTGGACACTATAGAGGCCAGTGTCCATGCTGGAGAGGACTGAGTTTACAACTCTCTGCAGCATACTTCAATCCTGTGCAGTACCCGCTCACGTCAGACCAGACAGTGATGCAGCCAGTTAGCATGCTCTCCACGGTACTTCTGCAGAAATTTGCAAGTGCCTTTGGTGACACACCAACTCTCTGCTGCCTCGCCTTCGTTGTAGCTGATCGATATGTTGGGTCCAGCGTAGATCCTCATAGATAGCTGAATCAGAATCAGGATTATTAACACCGGCACGTGACGTGAAATTCTGAATCTAATTCTGATTTCCTCAGAGTAAACAGTACATTCACAACATTATCCCGGGGTAATGGGTAACATGGTTAGTGATTATAATATGACCTCAGGATGAAGGGTAAACTGGTTAATGTTCACAATAACCCGGGGTAACGGATGACGTGGTTAGTGATCACAGCGTTACCCCAGGGTAAAGGGTAACGAGGTTAGTGTTCACATTCTTACCCCACAGTAACAGGTAATGTGGTTAGTGTTTACATTACCCCAGGGTAATGGGTAACGTAGTCAGTGTTCACATTATCCCACAGTAACGGGTAAAGTGGTTAGTGTTCGTATTACCCTAGGGTAACATGTATCATGGTTAGTGATCACAACATTACCCCAGGGTAAGAGGTAACATCATTAGTGTTTGCATTATCCAGGTTAATGGGAAACATAGTTAGTGATCACACATTACCTCACAGTAACGGGTAACGTGGTTAGTTTTCATATTACTGTGTGTAACGGGTAATGTGGTTAGTGTTCACATTAGCCCAGGGTAATAGGTAACGTGGTTAGTTGTCATATTACCGCGGGTAATGGGTAACGTGGTTAGTTTTCACAACATTTCTCCAGGGTAACGGGTAACATCGTTAGCCTTATAATCTTCTAGATCTCTATCATTACCTAGTTTTTTGAACCTTTCGTAAGCTCTTCTTTTCTTCTTGACTAGATTTACAACAACATTTGTACACCACGGTTCCTGTACCCTATCATCCTATCCGTGTCTCATTGGAACATATCTATGTGGAACCCCACACAAATACCCCCTGAACGTTTGCCACATTTCTTCCGTACATTTCCCTGTTTCCAATTTATGCTTCCACGTTCCTGCCTGATAGCCTCATATTTCCCCTTACTCCAATTAAATGCTCTCCTAACTTGTCTGTTCCTATCCCTCTCCAATGCTATGGTAAAGGAGATAGGATTGTGATCACTATCTCCAAAATGCTCTCCCACTGAGAGATCTGACACCTGACCAGGTTCATTTCCCAATACCAGATCAAGTACAGCCTCTCCTCTTGTAGGCTTATTTACATATTGTGTCTAGAAACCTTCCTGAACACACCTAACAAACTCCATCCCATCTAAATCCCTCGCTCTAGGGACATGCCAATCGATATTTGGGAAATTAGAATCTCCCACCACAACAACCCTATTATTATTACACCTTTCCAGAATCTGTCTCCCTACCTGCTCCTCGATGTCCCTGTTACTATTGGATGATCTATAAAAAACACCCAGTAGAGTTATTGACCCCTTCCTGTTCCTAACTTCCACCCAGAGACTCCATAGACAATCCTTCCATGGTTTCCTCCTTTTCTGCAGCTGTGACACAAGGGAAAATCTTGCCTGACTAATCTGATGGAATTCTTTGAAGAAATAACAAGTGGGCTAGGCAAAGGAGAATCAGTGGATGTGTGTACTTGGATTTTCAAAAGGCCTTTGACAAGGTGCTACACATGAGGCTGCTTAACAAGTTAAGAGCCCATGCATTACAGGAAAGATACTAGTGTGGGTTGGCAGGAGGGAAAGAGTGGGAATAAAGGGAGCCTTTTCTGGCTGTCTGCCAGTGTCCCACAGGGTTGGGACCACTTCTTTTGCGTTATATGTCAATGACTTGGAAGATGGAATTGATGGCTTTGTTGCAAAGTTTGCAGACAATATGAAGATAGGTGGGGGGGCAGGTAGTTTTGAGGAAGAAACGAGGCTACAGAAGGATTTAGATAGATTAGCAGAATGGGCAAAGAGGTGGCAGATCGAATAAAGTATTGGGATGTGTACAGTTATGCACTTTGGTGGAAGAAATAAAAGGGTAAACTATTTTTGAAATGGAGAGAAAATGGAGGGACTTGGGAGACCTTGTGCCGGATTCCCTAAATATTAATTTGCAGATTGAGTTTGTGGTAAGGAAGACAAATGTGATGTTAGCATTCACTTCAGGAGGACTACTGTATAAAAGGAAGGGTGTTATATTAAGGATCTATAAAGCATTGGTGAGCAGTTTTTGGCCCCTTAGCTTAAAAAGGATGTGCTGAATTTGGAGAGGGTTCAAAGGAGGTTCACAAAAAAAAAAATTCCAGGATTGTCACATGAAGAGTGTTTAACTAGAATTCAGGAGAATGAGGGTGACCTCATTGAAACCTATTGAATGGTGAAAGGCCTTGATAGAGTGCAGTGGATGTGGAGAGGATGTTTCCTGTGGTGGGAGAGTCTAAGACCAGAGAACACAGCCTCAGAATAGAGGGGCGTCCTTTTAGATGAGGAGGAATTTCTTTCATCAGAGAGTGGTGAATCTGTGGAATTTGTTTCCACAGGCGGCTGTGGAGGCCACATCTGTATGTATATTTAAGGCAGAGGTTGATAAATACTTGATTAGTCAGTGTTTGAAGGGACAAGGGGATTAGGGCTGAGAGGAAAAATGGATCAGCCATGAACATAGAAATCTACAGCATTTCATAGCCGAGCATGTAACCTACTCTACAAACTACCTAGAATTACCCTACCACATAGCCCTCTATTTTGCTAAGCTCCATGTACCTAAGAGTCTCTGAAAAGACCCTATCGTATCCGCCTGCAACCTTGTTGCCAGCAGCCCATTCCATGCACTCACCACTCTGTGTGAAAAACTTATCCCTGACATCCCCTTTATACCTACTTCAAAGCACCTTAAAACTATGCCCCCTGTGTTAGCCATTTCAGCCCCGGGAAAAGGCTCTGGCTATCCACACCTGAAAGGAATGGTGGAGCAAACTCAATGGGCCAAATGGCCTAATTCTGCCCCAATAGGCAGCCGATATTTCATGCCGAGACCCTTTATCGGGACTGGAAAGGGAGGAGGAAGACAGCAGAATGAAAGGTGGTGGGGGGGGGGGTGGAGGGAAGGAGGCTAGCTAGAAGGTGATAGGTGAAGCCAGGTGGGTAGAAAAGGTAGAGGAACAAAACTGATAGGAGAGGAGAGTGGACTATAGGAGAAAGGGAAGGAGGCGGGACACCGGGGGAGGTGATAGGCAGGTGAGAAGACGGAAGATACCAGAGTGGGGAATAGAGGGAGAGGGGAGTGTTTATATAACATCAGTTGCATGTTTTTATGTTCAAAAAGCTATGATTTTTGTCGCTGACAGTTGGCAAGAAATAAACAGTCAGATAATCAGCACTGTTTTGCTCGCTGTGATTTAAAACATTCAGGCCTGCAGATGCCAGAAACAGCCAGGAGTGAAAATGAAATGTTTCCATGAAACTTGGGCAAACTGGGGCAGCTGCCCTATTGGACTAAAGTATACCAGTCCCGATGTAGCCCAATTAACCAGAATCTACTGTATTTCTGTAAGACCCCTCTCATTCTTCTGGAGTGCGGAAGAACAAAGTGCAGAATAAAGTGTTACAGTTACAGAGAAAGGGCAGCGCAGACAGACAATAAGCTGCAAGGGTCACGACGAGGTAGATTGTGAGGTCAAGTGTCCATCTTATCATACTGGATCAATAGTCTGATAAAAGTGGGGTAGAAGTTGTCCTCGAGCCTGGTGGGACGTGCTTTCAAGCTTTTGTATCTTCTGCCCGATGGGGGGTGGGGGGGAGAGAGAATGTCTGGTGTGGGTGGGGTATTTGAACACACTGTCTGTTTTACTGAGACAGTGGGAAGTATAGACAGAGTCCATGGAGGGGAGGCTGGTTTCCGTGATGTGCTGAGCTGTGTCCACAACTCTCTGCGGTTTCCTGCGGTCCCGGGCGGAGCAGTTGCCGTACCGAGCCGTGATGCATCCGGGTCAGATGCTTTCTGTGGTGCATTGGTGAAAATTGGTGAGGGTCGACGGGGACATGCTGAGGAAGTAGGGGTGTTGGTGGGCTTTCCTGGCTGTGGTTGGACCAGGACAAGGACAAGTTCACACTAAGGAACTTGAAGCTCTCAACCACCTCGACCTCAGTCCCCTTGATGTAGATAGAAGTGTGTGCACTGCACCCCCTCTTGCTAAACTCAATGACCAGCTCTTTTGTGTCGTTGACATCAAAGGAAAGTTCATCGTCAAGACATCATGTCACTCGGGAGTGGAGGTAGACAGGACAGTGATATTTAAGAAGCTCTTGAAAGAGCACAAGAATGGAGAATGGAGGGATGTGGACACTGTGTAGGGAGAAGGATTACTTCAGCTAGGCATTTATATTTTTTCAATTTCTATTTCGAGATATGGCAAGGAACAGGCCCTTCTGGGATAATGAGCCACACTACCCCAGCAGTCCATCGATTAACACCAGCTGAATCACAGGACAATTTACAATGACCAATTAAACTTCAAAAGTTCAATGTAAATTTATTATCAAAATAGACATAGGTCACCACATACAACCCTGAGATTCATTTTCTTGCGGGCATACTCAATAAATCCATAGTAGAACCAGTGAAAGACCTCACCAACTTAGCCATTCAGCCAGTATACAAAAGACAACAAACTGCAAACACAAAAAGAAGAAGTAATACATAAATAAATAAATAAGTAGTATCGAGAAGATGAGATGAAGCATCCTTGACAGGTTGTGGGAACACTTCAGTGGTGGGGTGAGTGAAATTGAGCGAACTCTTTGGTTCAACAGCCTAATGGCTGAAGTGTAGTAACTGTTAATCTGAGTCCTGAGGCTCTTGTACCTTCTTCCTGATGGCAGCAGTGAGAAGACAGTCTGGCCTGGATGGTGGGAGTCCTTGATGATGGATGCTGCTTTCCTGTAACAACATTTCATGTAGACGTGTTGAATGGTGGGGAGGGCTTTACCCGTGATGTACCATACCAGACTGTATCCACTGCTTTTTGTAGGATTTTCTGTTCAAGGGCATTGCTGTTTCCATGCCAGGCTGTGACACAGCCAATCAATATACGCTCCACCACAACTAACGAAGTGTGTTGAAGTTTTAGATGCAGGCCGAATCTCTTCAGACTCCTAAGGAAGGAGAGGGGCTGCTGTGTTTTCTCCACAATTGCACTTACATTCTGGGTCCAGGACAGGTTCTCTGAAATAATAACAACTAACAACTTAAAGCTGCTAAACCTCTTCACCTCTGTTCCCCTGATGAAGACTGCCTCATGGACCCCTAGTTTCCATCTTCTGAAGCCACTAATCAGATCCTTGGTCATGCTGCCATTAAGTAAGAGGCTATTGTTCCAACATCACTCAGCCAGATTTTCGATCTCCCTCCTACATGCTGGAGGGAGCGTAACCTACTAACTGCTACGTCTTTTGACTAAGAGGGGAAACTAGAGCATCCGGCCGAAAGCCACCCACTCACGGGAAGAACATACAAGTATTCTTACAGGGGATGCTGGAATTGAATGCAGACACCCCGAGCTGTAACAACATTGTGTTAACCCCTACGCGTTTGTGGCATCTGTTTATTTAATCATCACATTATTTAAGAAGCAATTTATTAGATGGGCACAGTATTGTAGGCAGAAATTCTGTTTCTGTGTTGTACCGCCCTGTGTTCTGTTATGCTAAAGGCTATGCACTCAATATGAGAATTCCTGTGTCACTCCACTACCAAGGAAATCAAGTTAAAGTTAAAATTAAGATCAACATTGTGAAAGCTAACCACGTTACCCTTTACCCTGGGGTAATCTGATTGCTAACCACATTACCCGTTACCCTGGAGTAATGTTGTGATCACTAACCACGTTACCCGTTACCCTGGGGTAATGTTGTGATCACTAACCACGTTACCCATTACCCTGGGCTAATCTGATTGCTAACCACATTACCCGTTACCCTGGAGTAATGTTGTGATCACTAACCACTTTACCCATTACTCTGGGGTAATTTTGTGATCACTAACCACTTTACCCGTTACCCTGGGGTAATTTTGTGATCATTGCTGAACCTCTGGCGATGATCTTTGCATCATCAATGGGGACAGGAGAGGTTCCGGAGGATTGGAGGGTTGCGGATGTTGTTCCTCTATTCAAGAAAGGGAGTAGAGATAGCCCAGGAAATTATAGACCAGTGAGTCTTACCTCAGTGGTTGGCCAGTTGATAGAGAAGATCCTGAGAGGCAGGATTTATGAACATTTAGAGAGGCATAATATGATTAGGAATAGTCAGCATGGCTTTGTGAAAGGCAGGTTGTGCCTTACGAACCTGATTGAATTTTTTGAGGATGTGACTAAACACATTGATGAAGGAAGAGCAGTAGATGTAGTGTATATGGATTTCAGCAAGGCATTTGATAAGGTATCCCATGCAAGGCTTATTGCGAAAGTAAGGAGGCATGGGATCCAAGGGGACATTGCTTTGTGGATCGAGAAGTGGCTTGCCCACAGAAGGCAAAGAGTGGTTGAAGACGGGTCATATTCTGCATGGAGGTCGGTGACCAGTGATGTGCCTTGGGGATCTGTTCTGGGACCCTTACTCTTTGTGATTTTTATAAATGGCCTGGATGTGGAAGTGGAGGGATGGGTGAGTAAATTTGCTGAGGACACAAAGGTTGGAGGTGTTGTGGATAGTGTGGAGGGTTGTCGGAGGTTACAGCGGGACATCGATAGGATGCAAAACTGGTCTGAGAAGTGGCAGATGAAGTTCAACCCAGATAAGTGTGAGATGGTTCATTTTGGTAGGTCAAATATGATGACAGAATATAGTGTTCTTAATTATGAGGGTTATAGATAGGTAAATGCAAGCAGGCTTTTTCCACTGAGGTTGGGTGGGACTACAACCAGAGGTTAAGAGTGAAAGGTGAAATGTTTAAGGGGAACATGAGGGGAGCTTCTTCATTCAGAGGGTGGTGAGAAGCTTAGATAGGTATATGGATGGTAAGGATATGGAGGGCCACTGTTCTGGTGCAGGTCGATGGGACTAGGTGGATTAACAGTTCGGTATGACTAGATATGGGCTGAAGGGCCTGTTTTTGACCTGTAGTGTTCTATGATTGAACTGCTTACTCTGTGGAATTCTCTGCCTGGGGATGCAGTAGTGGCCACCTCATTTAATCTGCAGCACAGTATTGTGCAAAAATCTAGGGCACCTACAGTATATAGCTCGAGTGCCCATGGCTTTTGTACAGGACTGTACTTGTCAACGTGGAGCAGAGAGCAAGTTTGTAAATCTGGTGGGAGCAAAAGATGTTGGGAATGGCGAGGGTGGAGCGCCGTGGGAGGGGTGTGGGACAGGTGGCAGAGAAGGAGTGTCAGGGGCAAGGTGTGGTGTGGGTACAGACACACACATCCTGAGACACCAGGCAAGGGCTTTTGATTCCAAACAATTGGTTTATTGATCATTACAGAATGCCTCTCAGGTGCTTCCCACTCTCTTCCCTCTTCCTTCCTCTTTTACCAAACACAATTCCCCTCTTTCTGCCTCCTTCACACTCTCAGTCCACAACGGAGACCCATATCAAAATCAGGTTTATCATCACTCACATATGTCATGAAACTTGTTATTTTTTGTGGCAGCAGTAGAGTGCTGGTTAGGCCTAATTTGGAGTATTGTGAGTAGATTTAGGCCTCTTATTGCAGAAAAGATATGCTTTCTTTAGAGGGGGTTCAAAGGAGGTTCACAAAAATGATTCCAGGATTGAAAGGCTTATCATATGAGGAGCATTTGAGGGCTCTGGGCCCTCTGGAATTCAGAGGAATGAAGGGGTATCCAAGTCAGCTATGATTAGGGTTAAATGGCGGAGCAGGCTCGATGGGCCAAATGGCCTAATCCAGCTTCTAGTTTGCACGTTGTTAGGTTCTGCTAATCTTCAAGAAGTATTGTGTCAAGAAACCCTTCAAAGAAGTATGAATCACCCTCCAACTTGAGAGAGTAAACTATGCTTTTAATTTCACTGACAGTTCCTCAATTCATCAAATTTTGCTGGCTCATTTCACGTTTTTTTAGCTGCAGAGATATAATTGTCTCCATTTCGTTAAGAAGGAAGAGTATTTTTGTCTTCTCTGGAAGATGGAAGCAAGAGGACTAGCGGATGTGGTGAAAGCTTCACAATCGCTGCCCCTCTGTCCGATGGGTTGCACGGGAGGGGAGGGGGAGGCTATATGACAAAATTGGCCGTCCTTTGTTCTGCTTCCACCCCACTCCGAGGGATGAGGGTCCGACACTCCCCACCGGTCACAGTGTGTCCTGCCCTTGTACACCAAGATCCCTCTGTCCCTCACTCCCCACTGTTCATGGTGTGTGTCATAAGACCATAAGACAAAGGAGCAGAAGTCGGCCATTCGGCCCATTGAGTCTGCTCCATCATTTTATCAAGAGCTGATCCATTCTCCCATTTAGTCCCACTCCCCTGCCTTCTCACCATAACCTTTGACGCCCTGGCTACTCAGATACTTATCAATCTCTGCCTTAAATACACCCAATGACTTGGCCTCCACTGCTGCCCGTGGTAACAAATTCCAGAGATTCACCACCCTCTGACTAAAAAATTTTCATCACATCTCTGTTCTGAATGGGCGCCCTTCAATCCTTAAGTCATGCCCTCTCGTACTAGACTCCCCTATCATGGGAAACAACTTTGCCACATCCACTCTGTCCATGCCTTTCAACATTCGAAATGTTTCTATGAGGTCCCCCCTCATTCTTCTAAACTCCAAGGAATACAGTCCAAGAGTGGACAAACGTTCCTCATATATTAACCCTCTCATTCCTGGAGTCATTCTAGTGAATTTTCTCTGTACCCTCTCCCACGTCAGCACATCTTTTCTTAAATAAGGAGCCCAAAACTGCCCACAATATCCCAAATGAGGTCTTACCAGCGCCTTATAGAGCCTCAACATCACATCCCTGCTCCTATACTCTATTCCTCTAGAAATGAATGCCGACATTGCATTCGCCTTCTTCACTACCGACTCAACCTGGAGGTTAACTTTAAGGGTATCCTGCACGAGGACTCCCAAGTCCCGTTGCATCTCAGAACTTTGAATTCTCTCCCTATTTAAATAATAGTCTGCCCGTTTATTTCTTCTGCCAAAGTGCATAACCATACACTTTCCAACATTGTACTTCATTTGCCACTTTGCCCATTCTCCCAGTCTATTCAAGTCTCTCTGCAGACTCTCTGTTTCCCTCAGTACTACCGGCCCCTCCACCTATCTTTGTATCGTCAGCAAACTTAGCCACAAAGCCATCTATTCCATAATCCAAATCGTTGATGTACAATGTAAAAAGAAGCGGCCCCAACATGGACCCCTATGGAACACCACTGGTAACCGGCAGCCAAGCAGAATGGGATCCTTTAATTCCCACTCTCAGTTTCCTGCCAATCAGCCAACACCCTATCCACGTATGTAACTTTCCCGTAATTCCATGGTGTCCTACCCTCGTACACCAAGATCCCTCTGTCCCTCACTCCCTACTGTTCATGGTGTGTGTCCTACCCTTGTACACCAAGATCCCTCTGTCCCTCACTCCCCACTGTTCATGGTGTGTGTCCTACCCTTGTACACCAAGATCCCTCTGTCCCTCACTCCCCACTGTTCATGGTGTGTGTTCTACCCTCATATGCCCAAGGTCGCTCTGTCATTCAACCCACCGTTCATGGTGTATGTGCTACCCTCGTACACTGAGGTCCTCCCGTCCCACGATACTCCCTACTGTTCGAAGTGTGTGTCCTCCCCTCGTACACTTAGGTCTCCCTGTCCCTTGACGCTCCCTATAGGTCACAGTGTCAGTACTGCCCTTGTACACTGAGGTTCATCTGTCCTTTAAAATGTCGTTAAAGTTTCAGCCTCAACCACTTCCCCTGGCAGCTCCTTCCATAGACGGACCACCCTCTGGGTGAAGAAGTTATCCCTCAGGTCCCTATTGACCCTTTCCTCCTATCACCTTAAACCTGTGCCCTCTGGTTTTTGATTGCCCAACCCTGGGGAAAAAGACTGTGCACATTCAACCTATCTGTGGCTCTTTGTGGTTTTATACACCTCTGTAAGGTCACCCCTCAGTCTCCTGCATCCCAACCAGCCCAGCCTTGGTTTCTCTCCATCTCAGTTCCTCGAGGCCTGACAATATCCTCGTAAATCTCCTTTGCACTCTTTCCTGCTCAAAGGCATCGTTCTTACAGCAGGGCAACCAGAATGGAACACAATACTCCAACACCCTGTACAACTGCAGCATAATGTCCCAACTCCTACACTCAATGCCAAGGATACATGGTTCCCTGAAAGTGGGGGTCATCAAACCTAGAACAAGCCCTTTGGACCATAATGTTGTGCCAACCTTTTAAGCTACTCCAAGATAAATCTAACTCTTCCCTCCCACATAGTTCTCCATTTTTCTATCATCCAGGTGCCTATCTAAGAGTCTCCTAAATGTTCCAATCTGCCACCCCACCAGGGCACTGCACACACCCACCACCGTCTATGTAAAAAAACCCTACCTCTGACATCCCCCCAGTACATTCCTCCAATCACCTTAAAATTATGTCCCCTCATATTAACCATCTCTGCCCTGGGAAAAAGTCTCTGGCTGTCCACTCGATCTATTCTCTTCTCATCCTGTACACCTCCATGAAGTCATCTCTCATCCTCCTTCGCTATGAAGAGAAAAGCTCTCGCTCACTCAAACTTTCCTCATAGAACACCCTCTCTAACCAGACAGCATCCTGGCGATTCTCCTCTGCATCCTCTCTAACCAGACAGCATCCTGGCGAATCTCCTCTGCACCCTCTCTAATCCAGGCAGCATCCTGGCGAATCTCGTCTGCACCCTCTCTAATCCAGACAGCATCCTGGTAAATCTCCACTGCACCCTCTCTAATCCAGACAGCATCCTGGTAAATCTCCACTGCACCCTCTCTAATCCAGGCAGCATCCTAGTAAATCTCCACTGCACCCTCTCTAATCCAGGCAGCATCCTAGTAAATCTCTACTGCACCCTCTCTAATCCAGGCAGCATCCTGGCGAATCTCGTCTGCACCCTCTCTAACCAGACAGCATCCTGGCGAATCTCGTCTGCACCCTCTCTAATCCAGACAGCATCCTGCCGAATCTCGTTTGCACTCTCTCTAATCCAGGCAGCATCCTGGCGAATCTCCTCTGCACCCTCTCTAATCCAGGCAGCATCCTGGCGAATCTCCTCTGCACCCTCTCTAATCCAGGCAGCATCCTGGCGAATCTCCTCTGCACCCTCTCTAATCCAGGCAGCATCCTGGCGAATCTCGTCTGCACTCTCTCTAATCCAGGCAGCATCCTGGCGAATCTCCTCTGCACCCTCTCTAATCCAGGCAGCATCCTGGCGAATCTCCTCTGCACCCTCTCTAAAGCTCCCATATCTTTCCTATATGATGTAGCCAGAATGGAACTCAATATTCCAAGTGTGGTCTAACCAGAGTTTTATACAGATGCAACATCACCTTGGGTGTCACAGGCAGACAGGGCGGTGAAGGTGTTTGACATACGGTTTGGGCACTGAAAACAGGAGTTATGTTGCAGTTGTACAAGTAGACAGGGTGGGAAAGAAGATGTACATCACACTTGCCTTTATGAGTTGGAGCACTGAGTTCAAGAGTTGGGAAGTCACGTTGGAGCCGTATAAAACTCGGGTCAGACCACACTTGGAGCACTGTGTGCAGTTCTGGTCTCCCCATGACTGGAAGGGTGGGGGGCTTTGGAGAGGGTGCAGAAGAGGTTCATCAGGATGCTGCCTGGATTAGAGGGCATGAGTTATCAAAAGGGCTTGAACAAACTTGGGTTGTTTTCTCTGGAGTGAAAGAGGCTGAGGGGAGACCTGATAGAGATAATAAATTTACTTTGAAAAGTGAACATTGAACTGAGTAACACAGGCAGCATCTCTGGATGGAAAGGATTCTAAGGCAAGGATGGTGGAGCAGTGAGCATGTAATTGTCTCTGGGCAAAGATTACAAAAGGCACAGAGAGCAGTGAGTGCTTGAAATGAGCTCCCGGGGTGCTGGTGCAGGCAGATACCAAAGAGCTGTTTAACAGACGCACGGATGGACAGGGAATGGAGGGAGATGGACATTGTGTACGGGGAACGGAGGGAGATGGACATTGTGTACGGGGAATGGAGGGAGATGGACATTGTGTATGGGGAATGGAGGGAGATGGACATTGTGTATGGGGACTGGAGGGAGATGGACATTGTGTACGAGGAATGGAGGGATATGGACATTGTGTATGGGGAACGGAGGGAGATGGACATTGTGTATGGGGAATGGAGAGAGATGGACATTGTGTATGGGGAATGGAGAGAGATGGACATTGTGTATGGGGAACGGAGGGAGATGGACATTGTGTACGGGGAATGGAGAGAGATGGACATTGTGTACGGGGAATGGAGGGAGATGGACATTGTGTATGGGGACTGGAGGGAGATGGACATTGTGTACGAGGAATGGAGGGATATGGACATTGTGTATGGGGAACGGAGGGAGATGGACATTGTGTATGGGGAATGGAGAGAGATGGACATTGTGTATGGGGAATGGAGAGAGATGGACATTGTGTATGGGGAACGGAGGGAGATGGACATTGTGTACGGGGAATGGAGAGAGATGGACATTGTGTACGGGGAATGGAGGGAGATGGACATTGTGTATGGGGAATGGAGAGAGATGGACATTGTGTACAGGGAACGGAGGGAGATGGACATTGTGTACGGGGAATGGAGAGAGATGGACATTGTGTACGGGGAATGGAGGGAGATGGACATTGTGTATGGGGACTGGAGGGAGATGGACATTGTGTACGAGGAATGGAGGGATATGGACATTGTGTATGGGGAACGGAGGGAGATGGACATTGTGTATGGGGAATGGAGAGAGATGGACATTGTGTATGGGGAATGGAGAGAGATGGACATTGTGTATGGGGAACGGAGGGAGATGGACATTGTGTACGGGGAATGGAGAGAGATGGACATTGTGTACGGGGAATGGAGGGAGATGGACATTGTGTATGGGGAATGGAGGGAGATGGACACTGTGTAGGTTGAGTTGTAATGTTTAATCTGACATGGATTTCAGGGTTGGGACACAGGCTGAGCCAGACTGCTCTCGTGTCCCCTTCATACCAGCTGTTTGAGGCAGCAGCCTGCGAGAGTGTCGGTGCTGTCCCACCCACCATCTTTCTCTGGGAATCAGCCATCTGGTTGCGTTTGACCGGACACTCTTCCTCTCTCCCCCTCCCCCTCTTCTGTCTTCCCCCTCTCCCTCTCTCCCCCCTCTCCCCCTCTCCCCTCTCCCCCTCCCTCTCCCCCTCTCCCCCTCTCCAGTCTTCCCCCTCTCCCTCTCTCCCCCCTCTCCCCCTCTCCCCTCTCCCCCTCCCTCTCCCCCTCTCCCCCTCTCCAGTCTTCCCCTCTCCCTCTCTCCCCCCTCTCCCCCTCTCCCCTCTCCCCCTCCCTCTCCCCCTCTCCCCCTCTCCAGTCTTCCCCCTCTCCCTCTCTCCCCCCTCTCCCCCTCTCCTGTCTTTCCCCTCTCCCTCTCTTCCCCTCTCCCCCTCTCCTTTTCCCCTCTCCTTTCCCCCCTCCCCGTCTCTCCCCCTCTCCTTTTCCCCCTCCCCCTCTCTCCCCCTCTTCTTTCCCCCCTCCCTCGCTCCCTCTCTCCTCTCCCCCTCTCCCCTTTCCCTCTCTCCCCCTCCCCCTCTCCCCTCCCCCTCCCCCTCTCCTCCCTCCCTCTCCCCCTCTCCTTTTCCCCCTCCCCCTCTCTCCCCCTCCCCTCTCCCCCTCTCCTTCCCCCCTCCCCCTCTCTCTCCTTTCCCCCTCCCCCTCTCTCTCCCTCTCCTTTCCCCCTCCCCCTCTCTCCCCCCTCTCCTCTCCCCCCTCTCCTCTCCCCCTCTCCCTCACTCCCTCTCTCCCTCACTCCCTCTCTCCTCTCCCCCTCTCCCCTCCCCTTTCCCTCACTCCCCCTCCCTCTCTCCCCCCTCCCCCTCTCCCCCTCCCCTCTCCCTCTCTCCCCCTCCCCTCTCCCTCTCTCCCCCTCCCCTCTCCCTCTCTCCCCTCCCCCTCTCTCCCTCTCCCCCCTCTCCTTTCCCCCTCCTATCTCTCCCCCCTCTCCATTCCCCTCCCTCTCCCCCTCTCTCCTCTCCCCTCTCCTTCTCCCTCTCCCTCCCCCTCCCCCCTCCCCCTCTCTCCTCTCCCCCTCTCCCCTCTCTCCTCTCCCTCTCTCCCGCTCCCCCTCTCCCTCTCTCCCCGTCCCCCTCCCTCTCTCCCCCTCCCCCTCTCTCCCTCTCCCCCTCTGTCCTTTCCCCCCTCCCCTCTCTCCTTTCCCCCTCTCCCCCTCTCTCCTTTCCCCCTCTCCCCCTCCCCCTCTCCCTCTCCCTTTCCCCTTCCCCCTCCCCCTCTCCCTCTCACCCCTCTCCCCCTCTCCCCTCCCCCTCTCCCTCTCTCCCCCTCTCCCCTGTCCCTCTCTCCCCCTCTCCCCCTCCCCCTCCCCCTCTCCCCCTCTCCCCGTCCCTCTCTCCCCCTCTCCCCCTCCCCCTCCCCCTCTCCCCCTCCCCTCCCCCTCTCACCCCTCTCCCCATCTCCCTGTCTCTCTCTTCCCCCTTCCTCCTCTCCCCCCTCCCCCTCTCCAGGATGGTGTCGGAGTCTTGGGCAAGGTTTAATCTTTGCGGTTTGTGGCTCTGTGGTTCACGTTATGATGTGTTTCTGGTTTCTGGTAACTCCTTTTCTCATTGCTATTCTGATCGTGGCTCGGTGGTCTGCAGTCGACGAATGACTGAATGCTAAGTTGAACTGAACGGAACCCAATTGAACATTCTCGACTGTTCTTATGACATGGTGTGATGCTTTACATTCGGTTTCTTGCCTGCTTTTTACCATTTGCCATCTGTTCTTTTTTTGCGTGTAAAGTGTTTGAACTGGTGGTTCTTTGTTTCAAGGCTGGTTTGGGATGACTCTCAGACCATAAGATATGTGAGCAGAAGTAGGCCATTCGGCCCATCAAGTTTGCTCTGCCATTTAATCATGGGTTGATCCAAGTTTTCCAGTCACCTGCACTCCCCTGCTTTCACCCCACACCCTTTGATGCCCTGGCTAATCAAGAACCTATCTATCTGCCTTAGATACAAACTGCATACATACTTTGATAATAAATGTATTTCGTATCTTTGAATCACTCCCTGCATAAATGCTACCTGTCCTGCAGTTCAGTGTTCAAACTAAATATATTATTAAGGTAAGTACACATTGCAATGTACCATGGTTTTGGGGGGTGCGGGGGATGGGGGGGCTACTGCAGAGGATTGAAACAAGCTGCTGAATGTTGTAAACCTAATCAACTCCATCATGGGCACTAGCCTCCAAAGTATCCAGGACATCGTCAAAGAGCGATGCCTCAAAAAGGCAGCATCCGTCACTTAGGACCCCCATTACTCATGTCATGCCCCGTTCTCATTGCTACCACCAGGGAGGAGGTACAGAAGCCTGAAGACACACACTCAATGTTTCAGGAACAGATTCTTCACAGTGGGGGAATTAAGGGTTATGGAGAAAAGGCAGGTTGATGGAGATGAGTCTATGGTCTTATTGAATAGGGAGCAGGCTCGATGGGCCAGATGGCCGACTCCTGCTCCTATTTCTTGTGTTCTTATTCCCACTTTTGTACTACTTAATTAACCATTAAATGTATATATATATATATCTCTATTTATCGACAGTAATTCACATTTTTTCCTGTTATTATGTATTGCATTATACTGCTGCCATGAAGATAACAAACTTGATGACGTACGCCGCTGATATTAAACCTGACTTTCTAACTGTATCATATAAGACTGCGCTGAAAGTCCCTCTGCATGTTTGCAGATGGTAGCACCATATTTCAAGTATTGATGATTTGGAGTACAGAAAGTTCTCTGTTGAAACAAAAAGAGCTTTTTCCTCAATGTTAGCAAACTGAAGGAGATTCTGCAGATGCTGGAAATCTTGAGCAACACACCCAAATCACTGGAGGAACTCAGCCCATCAGGGCTGACGAAGGGACTTGGTCCGAAATATCAACAGCTTATATCCCTCCGTAGATGCTGCCTGGCCTGCTGAGTTCCTCCAGCATTTCGTGCAGGTAACAAAAGAAGGTGAGGGGAAGGGGTGGGTGTTGCACACACTCCTGGCTACATGAATGATACTGAGGTTGAGATGGACGAGATCTTCAGGTTCCTCAGTGTGCACATCTCCAACAGCCTCCCCTGGTCCAATCACATTGACTTCCTGGCCAAGAAAGCCCACCAACACCTCTACTTCCTCAGCATGTCCCCGTCGACCCTCACCAATTTTCACCGATGCACCACAGAAAGCATCTGATCCGGATGCATCTCGGCTCGGTACGGCAACCGCTTCGCCCGGGACCGCAGGAAACCGCAGAGAGTTGTGGACACAGCTCAGCACATCACGGAAACCAGCCTCCCCTCCATGGACTCTGTCTACACTTCCCACTGTCTCAGTAAAACAGACAGTGTGATCAAATACCCCACCCACACCGGACATTCTCTGTCCCCCCCACCCCCGTTGGGCAGAAGATACAAAAGCCTGAGAGCACGTCCCACCAGGCTCGAGGACAGCTTCTACCCCACTGTTATCAGACTATTGAACAGTCCCCCAGTACGAGGACAGCTTCTACCCCGCTGTTATCAGACTATTGAACAGTCCCCCAGTACGAGGACAGCTTCTACCCCGCTGTTATCAGACTATTGAACAGTCCCCCAGTATGAGGACAGCTTCTACCCCGCTGTTATCAGACTATTGAACGGTCCCCCAGTACGATAAGATGGACTCTTGACCTCACAATCTACCTCGTCGTGACCCTTGCAGCTTATTGTCTGCCTGCACTGCCCTTTCTCTGTAACTGTAACACTTTATCAAAACATAGAAACCCTAAAGCACAATACAGGCCCTTCGGCCCCCAATGCTTTAGAAATTACCTAGGGTTACCCATAGCCCTCTATTTTTCTAAACTCCATATACCTATCCAGGAGCCTCTTAAAAGACCCTATCGTATCTGCCTCCACCACCATCGCTGACAGCCCATTCCACACACTCACCACTCTCTGCGTAAAAAACTTACCCCTGACATCTCCTCTGTACCTATTTCCAAACACCTTAAAACTGTGCCCTCTCTTGTTAGCCATTTCAGCTCTGGCTATCCACAAGATCAATGTCTCTCATCATCTTATACACCTCTATCAGGTCACCTCTCATCCTCCGTCGCATCAAGGAGAAAAGGCCAAGTTCACTCAACCTATTCTCGTAAGGCATGCTCCCCAATCCAGGCAACTTCCTTGTAAATCTCCTCTACGTCCTTTCTATAGTTTCCACATCCTTCCTATAGTGAGATGACCAGAACTGAGCACAGTACTCCTGGTGGGGTCTGACCAGGGTCTTATATAGCTGTAACTTTACTTTTTGGCTCTTGAACTCAATTCCACAGTTGATGAAAGCCAATGCACCGTATGCCTTCTTAACCACGCAGTCTACCTGCGCAGCAGCTTTGAGTGTCCTATGGACAAGATCCCTCTGATCCTCCACACTGCCAAGAGTCTTACCATTAATGCTATATTCTGCTATCATATTTGACCCACCAAAGTGATCCAGCTCACACTTATCTGGGTTGAACTCCATCTGTCACTTCTTAGCCCAGTTTTTTATCTTATCGATGTCCTGTTGTAACCTTTGGCAGCCCTCCACACTATCCACAACACCCCCAACCTATGTGTCATCAGCAAATTTACTAACCCATCCCTCCACTTTCTCATGCAGATAATTTATAAAAATCACGAAGGAAAGGGGTCCCAGAACAGATCCCTGAGGCACACCACTGGTGACCGACCTCCGTGCAGAATATGACCCATCTACAACCACTCTTTTCCTTCTGTGGACAAGCCAATTCTGGATCCACAAAGCAATATCCCCTTGGATCCCATGCCTCCTTACTTTCTCAATAAGCCTTGCATGGGGTACGTTATCAAATGCCTTGCTGAAAGACTGCTCTACCTTCATCAACATGTTTAGTCACATCCTCAAAAAGTTCAATCTGTCTCGTAAGGCACAACCTGCCTTTGACAAAGCCATGCTGACTATTCCGAATCATATTATGCCTCTCCAATTGTCCATAAATTCTGCCTCTCAGGATCTTCTCCATCTGGTATCAATTTGCATTCTGGTATTGTTTTAACTTGTTCTATCTCATCAAGTCCCAACCTACCCCACGTTTCTCCATAATTCAGTTCCTCTTCCCAGCAACATAAGGGAAGACCGATATGTGACCAATGCACATCTAAAAGAATGACACTGAGACCATGAACAGACCATATTGGGGTGGTTGATGAGAATGCTGCTTTCCTGTGACAGCGCTCCTGGTAACTGTACAGTGGTGGGGAGGACTGGGCTGTGTCTGGTATTCTCTATAACCTTTTCCATTCCTGAACATCGGTGTTTGCACACCGGGCCACGGTGCATCCATAGAAGTTTGTCTAAGTTTTAGATGACATGCCGAACTTATTCAAACTTCCAACGGCTTCCTTTGTGATGGCAATTATGTGCTGATCCCAGGACAGATCCTCTGATATGATAACGCTGAGAATCTAAAGTTGCTGACCCTCTCCACCTCTGATTTCCTGATGAGGATTGGCTCATGGGTCTCTGGTTCCTCCTCCTGTAGTCAATAATCTTCTTCCTCTCGGGCCCTTAGCTCCCAGTGGAGAATAGGTCATCAATGACCTCCTGTCTCCATTGTCCAAAGTCAATGTTTCTGTACTCCTTTGTATCCACCATCCAGGGGGTGGCCTAGGTAGCTTCACCAGAGCCCTGTTGTCCGGCCTTACCCATTTCAACCTCTCACCATGGGGGTGCGTGGTTGGACTTTGAGAGATGTAGTCAACAATCAGCTGTTTGGTTTCGCTGACAAGTTGTAGTTATTATAAAGTGCAATGTGTCAAAAAGTTCTCTTTATGACCTGATCTACCTGTGATGTCACTTTGAAGGGTTTATGGACACAGATTCACATAAAGACTGACAAACAACTAATATGAAAAGAAGACACACTACGCCAATCAAAATAACACTGAGAACATGAATCAGAATTGGAATCCTTTATTATTGCCAAGTATGTGGACACATACAGGGAATTTGATGCCGGTTTCCCTGAGCTCTCGCTGTGCAGAATCAAAAAGCAAACAAAACAATCGTGCAAATAATCGTGAACTATATACAATGAGGTATACCTGTGTATGTACAGGTGGAGTTGGTTTATAATAGACCAAAATTCAAGTGTTCATAAGACTGATGGCATACGGAAAGAAACTGTTCTTGTACCTATTTGTCCTGGCATACAGTGATCTAAAGCGCCTACCAGAAGGAAGGAGTTGGAATTGTAAAGAGTTCTTGAAAGTGAGTCCATAGGTTGTGGAATCAGTTCAGTATCGAGCTGTGTGAAGTTGGGTCAGGAGAACCGTTCCCTCTAAGCTGTGCAGTGTGCGCCCGTGCAGTAATGGAAATGCTCCCACACGTGCAGCTGGAATTTTGTTAAAAATCGTGTTTTCAAGCCAAGTAAAAATTTCCTGGTTGGTCTGCACAGTTGTTTAAGAAAAATTAGAGGGATCGTTGTTCAGGAGCCTGATAGTTGAAGCTGGTGGTGAGGGACCGAAGACTCCTGTAGCTTCTTCCCGATGGTTGAGGGATAATTGTCCCTGAAGCTGGTGGTGTGGGTCCTGAGGCTCCTGTACCTCCTTCCCAGATGGTTGCGGGGTAATAACTGTTCCTGAACCCAGTGGTTTGGGACTGAGGGTTCCTGTGCCTCCTTCCTGATGGTAGAGGGGTGATAACTGTTTGTGAACCTGGTGGTGTGGGACTGAGGCCTCCTGTACCTGCTACCCGATGGTGGCAGCGAAAAGAGAGCATTACCTGGATATCTGGGCTCCTTGATGATGGATGCTGCCCTCTTGCAACAGTGTTCCTTATGGATATGCTCATGGCGGGGAGAGCTTTGCCTGAGATGGACTGGGCTGTGCCCACCACTTTACAGTGTCTCAACAGTGCAAAGACATAATAATTACAGTAAATTGCAAAAAACCAAGGATGCAAAGAGAAATAGTAAAGTAGTGTCTTGGGTTCGGTAACTTCAGAGATCTGTTGGTGGAGGGGAAAAGCTAATCCTGAAACATTCAGGCTCCTGTACCTGCTCTCTAATGGCAGAAATCCCTGGATGGTGAGTGCACTCAGTAATGGATACTGCCATCTTCAGGCATCGCCTTTTGAAAATGTCCTTGAAGGTTGGGAGGGTTGTGCCCTCGAAGGAGCTGACTGAGTCTATGGCCCTCAACAGCCTCCTGTGATCCTGTGTCATTCCAGCCAGTGATGCAACCAGGCAGAAGGCTCTCTATTGTAAATCTGTAGAGCTTTGCACAGAACTAGGCTGTGCCTCTCTGAACTTGGCCTTCACAAAGCCTGAAATTGTAGACAAGGAGAAAGGGCCTTGTTCATGTGCCAAAACTTGGCTTCAGGCACTGTAAACTTGGGCCTGAGGCTGAGGGTGACAAGTCAGGCCTGCTGGGAGCCCTGCTTCTCTGAACTTTGGTCTGTTGAACTTAATCTTGGGCTTCACAAGTGGTGAACTTGGACCTGGGGTTGTTGGCAAGGAGGTGGCCCTTCCCTTACTGAACATGTCCCATGTCCTCCAGATGCTGTGACTTGAGCCTGAGGCTGTCAGCAAGGAGCTTAGTCTGCTTCGGGCCTTTCTTCTCTGAATGTTGGCCTTTAGGCATCAAGAACTTGTTTTTGGGGCTGTTGCAAGGAGTCATGGCCTGCTTCGTGGTGGGGGGGGGGTGGTCTTTCCTCTCTGAACTTGGCACTTATGCTCATACCTGGCCTTCAGAGTCTTGCAGCTTGAGCCTCAGATTGTTGGCAAGTACTTCGGATTGCTGAAGGCAATCAGTGAATTTGGGACCATGAGTCAACAGAAGTGAGGCAAAGCAGCAGCGAAGCCAACGACCCTATACAGATCACAGAGGAGGAGGTGTTTGCTGTCTTAAAGCAAATTAGGATGGATAAAGCCGCAGGGCCTGACAAATCCTTGGACCTTGGTTGGAAGCAAGTGCAGAAATTGACGGGGCCCCAGCAAAGATACTTACATCATCCTCGTGACAGGTGAGGTGCCAGAGGATTGGAGAATAGCTAATTTTGTTCTGCTGTTTAAGAAAGGCTCTAAGAATAAACCAGGAAATCATAGGCCAGTGAGCCTGACATCAGTTGTGGGAAAGTTATTGGAAAGTATTCTAAGCATTCTAAGATATATAAGAATTTGGATAGACACGGAGTGATTAAGGATCATCAGCATAGTTTCCTGTGTGATCAGTCACGTCAAACCAATCTTAGAGTTTTTTAAGGAAGTTACCAGGAAAGTGGATGAAGGCAAGGCAGTGGATGTTGTCTGCTTGGACTTTGATAAAGTCCCACATGAGAGGTTGGTCAAGAAGTTTTAGTCACTTGGCATTCAGGATGAGATAGTAAACTGGATTAGACATTGGCTTTGTGGGAGAAGTCAGAGAGTGGTAGTAGAGGTTTGTCTCTCTGACTGGAGGCCTGTGACTAGTGATTGGTGCTGGATCCTTTGTTGTTTCTCATCTATATCAATGATCTGGATGATAACTGGATCAGCAAATTTGCAGATGACACCAAGATTGTGGGTGTAGTGGACAGCGAGGAAGGCTATCATGACTTGCAGAGGGATCTGGATCAGTTGGAAAAATGGGCAGAGAAATGACAGATGGAATTCAATGCAGAGAAGTGCGAGGTGTTGCATTTCAGTAGGACCAACCAGGGTAGGACTTACACAGTGAACAACAGGGCACTGAAGAGTGTGGTAGAACAAAGGGATCTGGGAATGCAGATAACTAATTAATTGGAACTGGTGTCACAGGTAGATATGTTCATAAAGAAAGCTTTTGTCACATTGGCCTTTATAGATCAATATATTGAGTTCAGGGGATGGGATGTTTTGATGAAATTGTATAAAGCATTGGTGAGAACAAATTTGGAGTATTGTGTGGAACTTTGATCACCTACCTATAGGGAGGTTGAAAGAGTGCAGAGAAAAAATGTACAAGGATGTTGCCGGGTCTGGAGGAGCTGAGTTACAAGGAAAGATTGAATAGATTAGCACTTTGATCCTTGGATATAGAAGATTGAGTGGAGATTTGATGGAGGGGTCTTGCAAGACCATGGATCTGCGCCTAGAAAGTCTTCACTCTCCAGGGTGCAGGCCTGGGCAAGGTTGTATGGAAGACCAGCAGTTGCCCATGCTGCAAGTCTCCCCTCTCCACAAGACCAATGTTGTCCAAGGGAAGGGCATTAGGACCCATACAGCTTGGCACCAGTGTCATCGCAGAGCAATTATGTGATTAAGTGCCTTGCTCAAGGACACAACATGTTTCCTCGGCTGGGGCTCGAACTCACAACCTTCAGGTAGCTAGTCCAATGCCTTAACCACTTGGCCACGAGCCCACGTGATGTATAGATAGAGTAAATGCAAACCAGCTTCTTCCAGAGAGATTGGGTGGGACTACAACTAGAGGCCATGGGTTAAGGGAGAAAGGTGAAAAGTTTAAGGGAAACGTGAGTCATTGTTTTCTAGGACTCATGGGAGTGAGAATGTGGAATGAGCTGTCAGCACAAGAGGTTTTGATTGCAATGTTGAAGAGAGTTTGGATGGTAAGGGAATGGAGCATTGCAGTCCCGGTGAAAGCTGATGGGAGCAGGCAGTTCAATTAATTGGATTATCATGGACTAGATGCTATAGTTTTCTATGATTATGACCGTTGAACTTGGTCTTCAGAGGCCTGAGGGCTTCAACGTGGATTCAGGCCTGATCTGGGACCTTTTTTTCTGAATTTTGGCCTGCTGCCTTTGAACAGTGCACAGATGCTGTGATCTTGGGGCAAGGCCTGCTGGGGCTTCTCTGTCGAGATCTGCGGCTGAATTTACCTCCCAAGGATCTGGTGCTTGGAGGAGGAGTGATGAAGGTTGATGCATTTTGGAGACATCAGAGGTTACTTGGGACAAGGTTTGACCTCAGGACTGTGGGTGGGGCATGCCTCGGTTTGATGGGCTCAGTGTGGTTGAGGGGGGCAAAGAGGATTGGTGTTGATTGGGGGATAGCACCCCGATTAACTCATCGAACCTGGTAACAACGTCAAGGTGAACGAGCTCAGGCTAGGGCCCAGGTCGAGGGTGTGTGAAAGGTCACAACACTGGGTTGGAGAGGGTGGAAGGTCAAGGTTTATAAGGGTCAGTCAGGGTCAATAACAAAGAGGGGGGATGGGAGAGAAATGATGAGGAGGGGAGGAAGAGAGGGAGCAGGTGAGAGAGGAGGAGGGTCTGGGAGAAATCAATGGAGGCCGGGAGAGTGGGGGAGGGGGAGGGAGCGATTGATAGAGGGAGGGGAAAGGGAGGGGGAGATTGATAGAAGGGATGAGAGCGACCGATAAAGGGAGGGGAGAAGGAGAGTGAGGGGAGAAGGAGAGGGAGGGGAACAGAGAGATCGACGGAGGGGAGGCAGTGGAGAGGGGAGGAGGAAGGAGAGATTGATAGGAGGATGGGAGGTGGAGTCACAGAGAGGGGACGGGAGAGGTTGATAGAGGGAGGGGAGGGGAGGGAGAGGGAGGTGACGGGAGAGATTGATGGACGGTGAGGAGTGGAGTAGGGGGAGGGAGCGATTGATAGAAGGAGGGGAAAGGGGAGAGGAAGATTGATAGAAGGGATGAGAGCGATCGATAAAGGGAGGGGAGAAGGAGAGGGAGGGGAACAGAGAGATCGATAGAGGGGAGGGAGTGGAGAGGCGGGGAGGAGGAAGGAGAGATTGATGGCAGGTAGAGTCACAGAGAGGGAACGGGAGAGGTTGATAGAGGGAAGGGAGGGGAGGGAGAGGGAGGTGACGGGAGAGATCGATGGACGGTGAGGAGGGGAGTAGGGGGAGGGAGTGAAAGATAGAGGGAGAGGGAGAGAGGGGGGACGGGAGAGATTGATAGAGGGAGGGGAGGGGGAGGGAGAGAGAGGTGATGGGAGAGATCGATGGACAGTGAGGAGAGGAGTAGGGGGAGGGAGTGATCAATAGAGGGAGGGAGAGAGAGACTGAGAGTGAGATGCCAGGAGAGATCAATAAAGAGAGAAGAAGGGGAAGGCACGACAGAGGAGAGTAGGAGCTACATGGTGGGAGTTGAAGGTGGCAGGAGAGCCATAGCACAGCCTGCCTGCTCCCTGCTGCCTACACCTCTCTGGCCCGGCCCGGCCCGGCTCACCAACGGACTGGAATGAGCGGCTGAGTCTGTGATTTTAGCTGAATCCAACCCCTTCCTCCTCTCGTCCCCAGGCAGACAGCGGCGAGACAGAGAGGGGAGGGACAGACATACCCCCTTCAGACATCTCCAACCTCTCTCCGTCCCTCCCACTTCACCCTCTGTCCATCTGTCATCTCTGCCACCTAATGCATCTCTCCCTCCCTTTCCCATATTTTCTCATCTCTCTCTCCTCTCTCCCCCTCTCCCTCTGCCTCTCTCCCCATCCCCCTCTCCCCCCTCTCTCCCCCTCTCTCCCCGTCCCCATCTCACCCGGCTCTCTCTCTGCACCCCGCTCTCACCCATCTTTCTGTCCCCCTCTCTCTACCACGCGCTCTTGCCCACCTCTGTCTAGCCCCTCTTCCCCCTCCCTCACCTCCTATTCCTCTCCCACTTTCACCCCTTGTTTATTTTGTCTCTCTCCCTCCTCCCTCCCCCTCCACACCTTTCCTCCCTCTTGCTCCCTCCCCTCTCTTTCTGTCTCTCTTTCCCTTCTCTTTTCTCTTTCTACACTCCTCTCTCTACCCCTCACTCACTCTCCTTCCCTTTTCCTCCCACCCTCAGTTCCCTCCCTCTCTACCCTCCCCCCACCCCAGGGACGGAGCCCTGGTCAGCCTGCAGGGAGACGGGGTTTGCTCTGACCGCACACATTCCAGCATTCCAGCAGGCAGACTGACTGAGCAGTAACAAAGGTGTTATGATATCAGGACCCAGGAATGTGTGCAGAGTCACTGAACACCCACCTCTCTCTGGCCACACACAATCGGCAGGTCACACAGCAGCCACACAGGCCCCTGCTGGACCAGGTTCCAAACTGTGTGCTCGCATTTGGCCTGTAAACCTTTCTTTTCTGTGTCTTTGTCCAAGTGCCTTTTGGATATTGTTAATGTACCAGCCTAAATCACTTCCTCTGCCAGCTTGTTCCGTACATGATCTCCCTCTGGGTGAAGAAGTTTTCCCTCAGGTCCTTATTTACTTCTCTATTCCCCCCCCCCCACCCCAACTTAAACCTCTGCCCTCTGGTTCTTGATTCCCTGACCCTGGGGAAGAAGTCTGCACACATTCACCCTATCTGAGTCCCTCGTGGTTTTATACACCTCTGTAAGGTCACCTGCTACGCTCCAAGGAATAAATTCCAACTTGCACAACCTCTCTGCATAACTCATTCCCTTGAATCCCGGCAATCTCCTCTGCACTCTTTCCAGCTCAATGGCATCTTTCCTGCAGCAGGGTGACCAGAACTGAACACAATACTCCAAGTGTGGTCTCACTAACGTCTTGTACAACTGTAACATAACGTCCCAACTCCTGTACTCAGTGCCCTGACTGATGAAGGGCAGCGTGGCAAACGTCTTCTTCACCTCCCTGTCTACCCATGTATGTACTGGGTCCTGTAACATAGACATTCTTGACAGTGACTTCAGGAAGCATGGTGGGGTACATCCTGTAGTGTCAACGGTGTTGAGATGGACGAGAACTTCGGGTCCCTCAGTGTGGACATCTCTAACAGCCTGTCCTGGTCCAATCACATTGACTTCCCAGCCAGGAAAGCCCACCAACACCTCTACTTCCTCAGCATGTCCCTGTCGACCCTCACCAATTTTCACCGATGCACCACAGAAAGCATCTGATCCGGATGCATCACGGCTCGGTACGGCAACTGCTCCGCCCGGGACCTCAGGAAACCGCAGAGAGTTGTAGACACAGCTCAGCACATCACGGAAACCAGCCTCCCCTCCATGGACTCTGTCTACACTTCCCATTGACTCAGTAAAACAGACAGTGTGATCAAATACCCCACCCACACCGGACATTCTCTCCACCCCCCACCCCCATCGGGCAGAAGATACAAAAGCCTGAGAGCACGTCCCACCAGGCTTGAGGTCAGCTTCTACCCCGCTGTTATCAGACTATTGAACGGTCCCCCAGTACGAGGACAGCTTCTACCCCGCTGTTATCAGACTATTGAACGGTCCCCCAGTACGAGGACAGCTTCTACCCCGCTGTTATCAGACTATTGAACGGTCCCCCAGTACGAGGACAGCTTCTACCCCGCTGTTATCAGACTATTGAACGGTCCCCCAGTACGATAAGATGGACTCTTGACCTCACAATCTACCTCGTTGTGATCCTTGCAGCTTATTGTCTGTCTGCAGGGCACTTTCTGCCTACCTGGAGAGGTTCAAAGGAGATTCACGAAATATTTCTGGGATTGAAAAGCCTATCATATGAGGATCATTTGATGGCTCTTGGCCTGTGCTCACTGGAATTCAGAAGAATGAGCGGGGATCTCAATGAAACCTATTGAATGTTGAAAGACCAATAGAGTGGATGTGGAGAGGATGTTTCCTGTGCTGGGGACACACCCTCAGAATAGAGGGGCATCGATTTAGAATGGAGATGAGAAGGAATCCTCATTCTAAAACAGAGTCGAAGGTAGACATGGGACAAAATGACGCTGGAGATATTGTAATGAGAGATGCAGAGATGGCAGAGGAACTGAATGTGTATTTTGCATCAGTCTTCACAGTAGAAGACGTCTGCTGTATGCTGGACATTCAAGAGTATCAGGGAAGTGAAGTTCGTGCAGTGAAAATTACGACTGAGAAGGTGCTCAGGAAGCTTAATAGTCTGAGGGTGGATAAATCTCCTGGACTTGATGGAATGCACCCTTGGTTCTGAACGAAGTAGCTGGAGAGATTGCGGAGGCATTAAATGATGATCTTTCAAGTACTGATAGATTCTGGCATTGTACCGGATGACTGGAAAATTGCAAATGTTACTCCGCTATTTAAGAAAGGTGGGAGGCAGCAGAAAGGAAACTATAGACCTGTTAGCCTGACATCAGTGGTTGGGAAATTGTTGGAATCGATTGTTAGGGATGAGATTAAAGAGTACCTGGAGGCACATGACAAGATATGGTTTCCTGAAAGGAAAGACCTTCCTGACTAACCTACAGCAATTCTTTGAGAAAATTACAAGCAGGGTAGACAAAGGAGATGCAGTAGACATGGTGTACTTGGATTTTCAGAAGGTCTTTGGCAAGGTGTCTCACATGAGGCTGCTTAGAAAGATAAGAGCCCATGGAATTACAGGGGAGTTACTAGCATGAGTGGAGCATTGGCTGATCGGCAGAAAACAGAGAGTGGGAATAAAGGGATCCTATTCTGGCTGGCTGCCGGTTACCAGTGGAGTTCCACAGGGGTCGTTGTTGGGACTGCTGCTTTTTATGATGTGTATCAATGATTTGGACTATGGGATTAATGGATTTGTGGCTAAATTTGTCGATGATACAAAGATAGGTGGAGGAGCGGGTAGTGTTGAGGAAACAGAGAGCCTGCAAAGAGACTAAGATATTTTAGGGGAATAGGCAAAGAAGTGGCAAACGAAATACAATGTTGGAAAGTGTGTGGTCATTCACTTTGGTGGAAGAAATAAACAGGCAGACTATTATTTAGATGGGGAGAGAATTCAAAATGCAGAGATGCAAAGGGATTTGGGAGTCCTCATGCAGGATACCCTAAAGGTTAACCTCCGGGTTGAGTCAGTTGTGAAGAAGGCGAATGCAATGTTGGCATTCATTTCTAGAGGTATAGAATGTAAGAGCAGGGATGTGATGTTGAGGCTGTATAAGGCACACGTGAGACCATACTTGGGATATTGTGTCCAGTTTTGGGCTCCCTATTTTAGAAAGGATATACTGACATTGGAGAGGGTTCAGAGAAGATTCATGAGAATGATTCCAGGAATGAAAGGGTTACTGTATGGGGAACGTCTGGCAGCTCTTGGGCTGTATTACCTAGAATTCAGGAGAATAGAAACGTTCCTAATGTTAAAAGGCCTGAACAGATTAGATATGGCAAAGTTATTTCCCATTTCTAGGACAAGAAGGCATGACTTCAGGATTGAAGGACGTCCTTTTAGAACAACATGCAGAGCAATTACTTTAGTCAGAGGGTGGTAAACCTGTGGATTTTGTTGCCACGAGCGGCTGTGGAGGCCAAGTCATTGTGTGTATTTAAGGCAGAGATAGATAGGTTCTTGATTAGCCAGGGCATCAAAGGGTATGGGGTGAAGACAGGGGAGTGGGGATGACTGGAAAAATTGGATCAGCCCATGATTGAATGGCGGAGCAGACTTGATGGGCCAAATGGCCTACTTCTACTCCTATTTCTTATGGTCTTATGAATTCCTTTAACAAGAGACTGGTGAATCTGTGGAATTCATTACCACAGTTGGATGTCATTGGGTATATTTAAGGCAGAGGTCAAAGAATTCTTGATTAGTCAGAGCATGAAGGGATGCAGGGAGAAGGCAGGAGATTGAGACTAAGAAGGAAAGTGGAGCAGCCATGACGAAATAGAGCTGACTTGATGGGCCAAATGGCCTAATTCTGCTCCTTATACAGTAACACTTTATTCTGCATTCTGTTATTGTTTTCCCTTGTTCTACCTCGATGCACTGTGTAATGATCTGACCTGTGCGAACAGTACGTACGACAAGCTTTTCATGTATCTCCGTACCTGTGTCAGTAATCAATCAAAATAGATAGATAGATATTTTATTGATCCCAAAGGAAAGTACAGGGTCACAGTAGCATTGCAAGTGCACAGATATAAATATTGGAAAAGAAATAGAAAGAATAAAAAATAAGTTAATTCAAACAGTCTAACAGGCGGGAGTCATCATGTCCCTGGCTATAGGTTGACTCATTATAGAGCCTAATGGCTGAGGGCAAGAATGACCTCATATAGCGCTCTTTAGAGCAGTGCAGTTGTCTTAGTGTATTACTGAAAGTGCCCCTCTGTTCAGCCACAGTGGTAAGCAGAGGGTGAGAAACATTGTCCAGAATTGCCAGGATTTTCCGTAGGGTCCTTTGTTCTATCACAATCTCCAATTTGTCCAGTTTTAGTCCTATAACAGAGCCAGATGTTCTAATTTAAATACTGATTTGAATACCAATAATTTGATATTGATATGTGGAGATTGTGGAGGCATTAATAATAATATTTCAAGAATCACTAGATTCTGGAGTTGTTCCGGAAGACTGGAAAATTGCAAAATGTCACTCCAAGAAAGGAGAGAGGCAGAAGAAAGGAAAGTCTCGGCCAGTTAGTTTGACTTCAGTGGGTGGGAAGATGTTGGAGTCAATTGTTGAGGAGGTGGTTTCAGGATACTTGGAGGCATGTCTCCTCAACGGAAAATCTTGCCTTAGAATGCTTTAGAGAAACAACTAGCAGGATAGACAAAGGAGAATTTGTGTACTTGGATTTTCAGAAGGCCTTTGACAAGGTGCCACGTGTGAGGCTGTTTAAATTTAAAATTGAGGTGAAAGGGATTTGGGAGTCTAAGTGCAGGATTCCCTAAAGGTTAATTTGTCGGTTGAGTTGTTGGTGAGGAAGACAAATGGAATGTTAGCATTCATTTCAAGAGGACTAGAATATAAACGCAAGGATGTGATACTGAAGCTTCATAAGGCACTGCTGAGGCCTCACTTGGAGTATTGTGACCAGTTTTGGGTCCCTTACCTAAGAAAGGATCTGCTGACATTGGAGAGTGTTCAAAGGTGGTTCATGAGAATGATTCCAGGATTGAAAGGCTTATCATATGAGCAGCATTTGATGGCTCTGGGTCTGTACTCACTGGAATTCAGAAGAATGAGGGTGACCTCATTGAATGTTGAAAGGCCTTGATAGAGTGGATGTGGAGTGAATGTTTCCAGTGGTGGGGGAGTCTATGACCGGGGAACACAGCCTCAGAATATAGAGGTGTCCATTTAGAATGGAGATGAGGAAGAATTTCTTTCACCAGAAAGTGGTGAATCAGTGGAATTTGTTTCCAGAGGCAGCTGTAGAGGTCAAGCCTGTATGTATATTTAAGGCAGGGGTTGAATAGATTCTTGATTGGTCAGCGCATGAAGGGATATGGGGAGAGGTCAGGTGATTAGAACATCCATTTAGAAAGGAGATGATAACGAATTTCTTTGGCCAGAAGGTGGTAAATCTGTGGAATTTGTTGCCTGAAATGGCTTGGAGGCCAGTTCACTGGGTGCATTCAAGGTGGAGTTTGATAGGTTCTTGATTCGTCGGGGTGTGAAAGGTTACAAGGAGAAAGCAGGAAAATGAGGCTGAGGAGGAAAATAGATCAGCCATGATGAAATGGTGGAGCAGGACCAATGGGCCTATTGAGTGGCTCCTATGTCTTATGGTCTTACATACGTCTTCCTGGTTTCCTTTTTATACATCTCTGGTCAGGCCACATAGAAACATAGAAAACCTCCAGCACAGTACAGACCCTTCGGCCCACACAGCTGTGTCGAACATGTCCTTACCGTAGAAATTACCTAGAATTACCCATAGCCTTCTATTTTTCTAAACTCCGTGTACCTGTCCAGGAGTCTTTTAAAAGACCCTTTCGTATCTGCCTCCATGATCATTGCTGGCAGCCCATTCCACGCACTCACCACTCCCTGCGTAAAAAACTTACCCCTGACACCTCCTCTGTACCTACTCCCCAGCACCTTACAACTGTGCCCTCTCATGTATTCCATCCACAAAGAGCTGATTGTGGACTTCAGGAAGGGTAGGACGAAGGAACACATACCAATCCTCATAGAGGGATCAGAAGTGGAGAGAGTGAGCAGCTTCAAGTTCCTGGGTGTCAAGATCTCTGAGGATCTAACCTGGTCCCAACATATCGATGTAGTTATAAAGAAGGCAAGACAGCGGCTATACTTTATTGGGAGTTTGAAGAGATTAAGTCTGTCAACAAATACACTCAAAAACTTCTATAGATGTACGATAGAGAACATTATGACAGGCTGCATCACTGTCTGGTATGGGGGAAGCGGTGTCTACTGCACAGGACCGAAAGAAGCTGACTGTAAATCTAGTCAGCTCCATCTTAGGTACTAGCCTACAAGGTACCCTGGACATCTTCAGAGAGCGGTGTCTCAGAAAGGCAGCGTCCATTATTAAGGACGTCGAGCACCCAGGGCAGCCCTTTTCACTCTGTCACCATCAGGGAGGTACAGGAGCCTGAAGGCACACACTCAGTGATTCGGGAACAGCTTCTTCCCCTCTGCCATCCAATTCCTAAATGGACATTGAACCCTTGGACACTACCTCACTTTTTAATATATAGTATTTTTCTGTTTTTGCACGATTTTTAATCTATTCAATAGACGTATACTGTAATTGATTTAGTTACTTATTTTATTTTTTTTCTTCTATATTATGTATTGCATTGTACTGCTGCTGCTAAGTTAACAAATTTCATGTCAAATGCCGGTGAAAATAAGCCTGATTCTGATTCTGATTCTGAGCTCTGGTCTTCCCGTTACAGGAAGGGTGTGGGGGGGGGGTGGTGCTTTGGAGGAGGTGACGAAGAGGTTCACCAGGATGCTGCCTGGATTAGAGAGCGTGAGCTACATGGAGAGGCTGGGATGTTTTCTCTGGAGTGGCAGAAGCATAGCAGAGATCTGATGAAGGTTTATAAGATTGAAAGGCACAGATAGGATAGACAGACAGTATCTGTTTCCGCAGGGTGGAGATCTCTAAGGTGAAAGGGGGTAAGTTCAAAGGAGATGTGAGGGGCAAGTTTTTTACTCAGAGTGTTGGGTGTCTGGAATGTGTTGCAGGGGGTGGTGATGGAGGCAGATATGATAGGCTCTTAGACAGACACATAGATGTGCAGGGCACAAACGGAATGGAGATCTTGAGAGGCAGGATTTATGAATATTTGGAGAGGCATAATATGATTAGGAATAGTCAGCATGGCTTTGTGAAAGGCAGATTGTGCCTTACGAGCCTGATTGAATTTTTTGAGGATGTGACTAAACACATTGATGAAGGTAGAGCAGTAGATGTAGTGTATATAGATTTCAGCAAGGCATTTGATAAGGTACCCCATGTAAGGCTAATTGAGAATAAGGAGGCTTGGGATCCAAGAGGATATTGATTTGTCGATCCAGAACTGGCTTGCCAACAAAAGACAAAGAGTGGTTGTAGATGGGTCATAATCTGCATGGAGGCTGGTGACCAGTGGTGTGCCTCAGGGATCTGTTCTGGGACCCCTTCCCTTTGCAATTTTTATAAGTGACCTGGATGAGTAAGTGGAGGGATGGGTTAGTAAATTTGCTGATGACACAAAGGTTGGGGGGTGTTGTGAATAGTGTGGAGGGCTGTCAGAGGTTACAGTGGGACATTGATAGGATGGAAAACTGGACTGAGATGTGGCAGATGGAGTTCAACCCAGGTAAGTGTGAGGTGGTTCATTTTGGTAGGTCAAATATGATGGCAAAATATAGCATTAATGGCAAGACTCTTGGCAGTGTGGAGGATCAGAGGGATCTTGGGGTCTGAGTCCATAGGACACTCAAAGCTGCTACGTAGGTTGACTCTGTGGTTAAGAAGACATTGGCCTTCATCAATCGTGGGATTGAGTTTAGGAGCCCAGAGGTAATGTTGCAGCTATATAGGACCTTGGTCAGACTCCACTTGGAGTACTGTGCTCAGTTCTGGTCACCTCACTACAGGAAGGATGTGAAAACTACAGAAAGGGTGCAGAGGAGATTTACAAGGATGTTGCCTGGATTGGGGAGCATGCCTTATGAGAATAGGTTGAGTGAACTCGGCCTTTTCTCCTTGGAGCGACGGAGGATGAGAGCTGACCTAATAGAGGTGTACACGATAATGAGAGGCATTGATTGTGCGGATAGTCAGAGGCTTTTTCCCAGGGCTGGAATGGCTAACATGAGAGGGCACAGTTTTAAGGTGCTTGGAAGTAGCTACAGAGGCGATATCAGGGGTAAGTTTTTTACGCGGAGAGTGGTGAGTGTGTGGAATGGGCTGCCGGCGACTGTGGTGGATGCGGAAACGATAGGTCTTTTAAGAGACTCCAGGATGGATACATGGATCTTAGAAAAATAGAGGTCTATGGGGTAAGCCTAGGTAGCTCTAAGGTAAGGACATGCTTGGCACAGTTTTGTGGGCCAAAAGGCCTGTATTTTGCTGTAGGTTTTCTATGTTTCTATGAGAGAGATGGATATTGTGTACAGAGAATGGAGGGAGATGGACATTGTGTATGGGGACTGGAGGGAGATGGACATTGTGTATGGGGAATGGAGGGAGATGGACATTGTGTATGGGGACTGGAGGGAGATGGACATTGTGTATGGGAAATGGAGGGAGATGGACATTGCGTACGGGGACTGGAGGGAGATGGACATTGTGTACGGGGAATGGAGGGAGATGGACATTGCGTACGAGGACTGGAGGAAGATGGACATTGCGTACGGGGAACGGAGGGAGATGGACATTGTGTATGGGGAACGGAGGGAGATGGACATTGTGTATGGGAAATGGAGGGAGATGGACATTGCGTACGGGGACTGGAGGGAGATGGACATTGTGTACGGGGAATGGAGGGAGATGGACATTGCGTACGGGGACTGGAGGAAGATGGACATTGTGTACGGGGAACGGAGGGAGATGGACATTGTGTATGGGGAACGGAGGGAGATGGACATTGTGTACGGGGACTGGAGGGAGATGGACATTGTGTATGGGGAATGGAGATAGATGGAAATTGTGTATGGGGAATGGAGGGAGATGGACATTGTGTACGGGGACTGGAGGAAGATGGACATTGTGTACGGGGAACGGAGGGAGATGGACATTGTGTAGAGGGAATGGAGGGAGATGGACATTGTGTATGGGGAATGGAGGGAGATGGACTGTGTACGGGGAACAGAGGGAGATGAACATTGTGTACGGGGAACAGAGGGAGATCAACATTGTATATGGGAAATGGAGGGAGATGGACATTGTGTATGGGGTATGGAGGGAGGTCAACATTGTGTATGGGAAACGGAGGGAGATGGACATTGTGTAGAGGGAATGGAGGGAGATGTACATTGTGTAGAGGGAATGGAGATAGATGGACAATGTGTATGGGGAACAGAGGGAGATGAGCATTGTGTACAGGGAATGGAGGGAGATGGACATTGTGTAGAGGGAATGGAGGGAGATGGACATTTTGTATGGGGAATGGAGGGAGATGGACATTGTGTACGGGGAACAGAGGGAGACGAGCATTGTGTACAGGGAATGGAGGGAGATGGACATTGTGTATGGGCAATGGAGGGAGATGGACATTGTGTAGAGGGAATGGAGGGAGATGGACATTTTGTATGGGGAATGGAGGGAGATGGACATTGTACGGGGAACAGAAGGAGATGGACATTGTGTACGGGGAATGGAGGGAGATGGACATTGTGTAGAGGGAATGGAGGGAGATGGACATTGTGTATGGGGAATGGAGGGAGATGGACATTGTGTACAGGGAATGGAGGGAGATGGACATTGTGTATGGGGAACAGAGGGAGATGGACATTGTGTATGGGCAATGGAGGGAGATGGACATTGTGTAGAGGGAATGGAGGGAGATGGACATTTTGTATGGGGAATGGAGGGAGATGGACATTGTGTATGGGGAACAGAGGGAGACGAGCATTGTGTAGGTAGAAGGGATTAGTTTAGTTAGGTGTTTAGTGAACAGTTTAGTTATTTTGGCTTGTCCTATACAGTTTCTAAGTACTCTGACAGTGTGGGACTGTTGCAGAATCTCAGGAGGTGTATGAGAGTGAGCTGAATTAGCTGGTCCAGTGGTCTGCAATAACAACCTCACCCTCAGCGTCAGTAAGCCCAAAGAGCTGATTGTGCAACACACACCAATCCTCGTCAAGGGACGAGCAGTGATAGGGGTAAGCAGTTTCAAGATGCCTGGCGAGAGCATCACTGAGGATCTGTCCTGGGCCCAACATATTAATACAATCATGAAGAAAGTGCAACAATGGCTCTATTTCATTAGGAGTTTGAGGAGATTTGGTCTGTCACCAAAGACTCTCACAAATGTCTAAGTCGTACGGAGGAGAGCGTTCTAACTGGCTGCCTCACCGTCTGGTGTGGAGGCTCCAATCTGTAAGATCACGAGAGGCTGCAGAGGGTTGTAAACCGGCCAGCGACATCACAGGCGCAATCCTCCCCAGCTCCAGGACATCTTCAAAAGGCAGTGCCCCCAAAAGGCAGCATCTGTCACTAAGGACCTTCACCATCGAAAACGTGCCCTCTTCTCATTGCTACCATCAGGGAGGAGGTACAGGAGCCTAAAGGCCCACACTCAAAGATTCAGGAACAGGTCCTTCCCTCCACCGTCAGATTTCTGAATGGACATTGAACTCACGAGCACTACCTCAGTATTCCTCTTCATACTGATTCTCCATAACATTTTGATTTGCACAGCGGCCACACAAGACATCACATTTCATAATGTATGTCTCTGATATTAAACGGAACACAGGGAATTCTGGAGATGCTGGAATTCTTGGGCATCAGCACACATGGAGCCTCTGTCACCCACTATCCAAGCCATGCTCTCTTCTCACTGCTGATATCGGGCGAGAGATAGAGAAAACACATCATCAGGTTCAGAAACAGTTATTACCCTCAACCATCAGACTCCTGAATGGGCGTGGGTAACTTTGATTCAAACTGATTTGAACACATTACAGTACAGGTCCTTCGGCCCATGATGTTGTGTTGCCCTTTCAACCTTCTCCGAGGTTACTCTAGCCCTTCCCTCCCACGTAGCCCTCCATTTTTATTTCAAACAGATTCTATGACCTACAGATTCTTTTACAACGATGTTGTCAGTTTATGGATTTTTTTAATATAATTTTTTTTCTTTTCCAGTATTGATTCAATTGTGTTTCTTTGTAGTTACTGTAAGTATCCCCAAGAAAATGAACCTCAGGATACTATATTGTTACGTCCTTTGATAATACATTTCCTTTGGACCCCCCTCCCTCCGTTATCTCTCTCTCTCCCTCTCACCCTCTCTTCTCCTTCACCCTTCTGTACTGTCTCTTACCCTATCACTCCTCTCTTGCCCTCTCTCACCTCCTCGCTCCCTCGCTCTCTCCTTCTCTCCTCTCTCACCTCTCAATGCTTTCTCCCTCACTCACTCCCTATCCCTCCCACTCAACCCCTCTCACTCTTCCCTCTCGCTCCCTCCCACCCCTCTCTCTCCCCTTTTCTCTCTTCCCCCTCACCCTCTCTCCCTCTTCCCCCTCACCCCCTTCCCCCTCACCCCCTCTGCCTCTCTCCCCTCATACCCCTCTCTGTGCTCTCTACCTCTCTGTGCTCTCTACCTGTCTGTCCCCTCTTCCAGCCTCTCCAATGACCTTATACTTTGAACTCCAGCAGACTGCAGCCCACACGACCTTCATGGTCTGTTTCAGATTGCAGGATACTGAATGGGTTAATGAAACCTTTTCTCTTTTGGCTGAACTTTGAGCCTCTGGCACAGGTTTGAATGGAGCTGTGACTCCCTGAGACGGCGACCTTACAAGCTCTCTGGCCTGACGTAAAGGCTGACATTTTTGGGGGAAGCCCCTTTGTTGTCCTTTTCCAGCCAGTGACCATCTTCCCCTCCTCTTGACGTCTGTGCGCCCGGAAGTGAGTCCAGCTCTGTGGTCTGATCCCTGTAATGTCCGGGTCAGCCCAGACGCACGAATTAGACCTGGAGCCGATCCAGTCTGGATCATTGTTCCGATGCCTCTCCGAGTTCCTTTGTAGGACTCATCCCGCTGTCTCCCCATCCCTGTAACCTCTACACTCACCCTACAGTTCAAACCCCTCCCTCACCCCCTCCCTATCTCTGTAACCCCTACACTCCCCCCTCCTGTTCAAACCCCTCCCTCACCCCCTCCCTATCTCTGTAACCCCTACACTCCCCCCTCCTGTTCAAACCCCTCCCTCACCCCCTCCCTATCTCTGTAACCCCTACACTCCCCCCTCATGTTCAAACCCCTCCCTATCTCTGTAACCACTACACTCCCCATCCTGTTCAAACCCCTCCCTCACCCCCTCCCTATCTCTGTAACCACTACACTCCCCCTCCTGTTCAAACCCCTCCCTCACCCCCTCCCTATCTCTGTAACCCCTACACTCCCCCCTCATGTTCAAACCCCTCCCTCACCCCCTCCCTATCTCTGTAACCACTACACTCCCCATCCTGTTCAAACCCCTCCCTCACCCCCTCGCTATCTCTGTAACCACTACACTCCCCCTCCTGTTCAAACCCCTCCCTCACCCCCTCCCTATCTCTGTAACCACTACACTCTCCCCTCCTGTTCACACCCCTCCCTCACCCCCTCCCTATCTCTATAACCCCTACACTCCCCCCTCCTGTTCACACCCCTCCCTCACCCCCTCCTTGTCTCTGTAACCCCGACACTCACCCTCCTGTTCAAACCCCTCCCTCACCCCCTCCCTATCTCTGTAACCCCTACACTCCCCCTCCTGTTCAAACCCCTCCCTCACCCCCTTCCCATCTCTGTAACCCCGACACTCCCTGTCCGTCTGTTCACACCCCTCCCTCACCCCCTCCCTATCTCTGTAACCCCGGCACTCCCCCTCATGTTCAAACCCCTCCCTCACCCCCTCCCTATCTCTGTAACCACTACACTCCCAATCCTGTTCAAACCCCTCCCTCACCCCCTCCCTATCTCTGTAACCACTACACTCCCCCTCCTGTTCAAACCCCTCCCTCACCCCCTCCCTATCTCTGTAACTCCTACACTCTCCCCTCCTGTTCACACCCCTCCCTCACCCCCTCCCTATCTCTATAACCCCTACACTCCCCCCTCCTGTTCACACCCCTCCCTCACCCCCTCCTTGTCTCTGTAACCCCGACACTCACCCTCCTGTTCAAACCCCTCCCTCACCCCCTCCCTATCTCTGTAACCCCTACACTCCCCCTCCTGTTCAAACCCCTCCCTCACCCCTTCCCATCTCTGTAACCCCGACACTCCCTGTCCGTCTGTTCACACCCCTCCCTCACCCCCTCCCTATCTCTGTAACCCCGACACTCCCCCTCCTGTTCAAACCCCTCCCTCACCCCCTCCCTATCTCTGTAACCCCTACACTCCCCCCTCCTGTTCAAACCCCCCCACCCCCTCCCTATCTCTGTAACCCCGACACTCCCCCCTCCTGTTCAAACCCCTCCCTCACCATGTCGCCTGTTCTCTCGCTTCCACTTTCTTCCCCTCCCCCTCCTACTCCACCCTGTATCCCCCTCTATCTCACCCACTCACTCAACCCCTTCCTCTCCCGCCCTCTCTATCCCCATCCCTCTTTCTCTCCTGCTCTCTCTTGCCCCTCTCTCCTCTCTCAACCCTCTACCCTTTCTTTCTCCTCTCTCTTTCTACCTTATCTCTCTCCCCTCCTCTTTCTATCTCCTTCTCTCTCATACTCTCTCCCTCTCTCCCCTCTCTCCCTCCTCTCTCTACTCTGTCTCCCCCTCTATCCCCTTCCTCTCTCTCCACCTCTGCCCCTCTCTCTACCCTTCCCCTCTCCCCCTCTCATCCCCTCTTTCCTTTCCCGTCTATTCCCAGCCCTCTCTCTCCACTTTCTTTCACCCTCTCACTCTGCCTCTTTCTCCCCATGTCTCTACCCCTTCTCTCTCCCCTCTCTCTCTCCCCGTCTCTCCCCACTCTCTCTCTCCTCTCTCTCCCCACTCTCTCCCCCTCTCTCCCCCACTCTCTCTCCCCACTCTCTCCCCCTCTCTCTCTCCCCCTCTCTCTCTCTCCCCCTCTCTCTCCCCACTCTCTCTCTCTCCTCTCTCTCCCCACTCTCTCTCTCCTCTCTCTCCCCACTCTCTCCCCCTCTCTCTCCCCCCTCTCTCTCCCCACTCTCTCTCTCTCCTCTCTCTCCCCCTCTCTTCCCACTCTCTCTCTCCCCTCTCTCTCTCCCTCCTCTCTCTCTCCCCACTCTCTCTCCCCTCCCTCTCTCTCCCCACTCTCTCTCCCCCCTCTCTCTCCCCCACTCTCTCTCTGCCCACTCTCCTCTCTATCTCCTCTTCTCTCTACCCTTTTTCTCTCCACTTCTCCGTCCACCCTACCCTTCCTCTCTCTCTCCCTCTCTCTACTCTTTCTCTCTTCCCCTCTACCATTTCTCTCTCCCCCTCTCTCAGATGAGAGGATCAGAGGCAAGGAGTAGAGAAAAGAAAGTGGAGGGAGGGGAGGAGGTGGGAGAGGGATGGAAGAGGATCGAGAGGGAGAGTGATAGTGAGTAAAGCAAGGGAGGGAGAGGGAAGAAGAGAGATGTGCCATTACAGAATACCCGGAGAGGTTCTATGTATCAAAGGGGAGATCAATCAGCCCCTCCGCTGAGCTGCTATCCCTCGCCCTCACAGAGAAAGAGACACACACACACACGCTGTGAGGAACGGCGGAGGCGCCGATGTGTTTATTAATCCGGAGAAGGTGGCGATGCTGGTGAACACGGACACGCGCGGCCGGGAGAGACGCGTTCACTCGTAGAGGAAGGAGTTCAGGCAGCTTTTCCAGACTACAATCTCTTCCGGACGAAACCACAGCGCCAGTTCCCGCTCAGCAGTCGCGGGAGAGTCACTCCCGTGGATAATGTTCCTGAGCAGACAGAGATCAGGTGTCAGGGAGGGGGCGCAGACACTCAACTTTACAGAAGGACACGGACACGGAGACGGGGACCGTGCACGGCGCTCCCCCTGTGGGACTGACCCAGGGGGACACGGAGATGGGAACTCCACGGTGACCCTGTGGGTCTGACCCAGGGGGACACGGAGACGGGAACCGTGCACGGTGCTCCCGGTGTGGGTCTGACCCAGGGGGACACGGAGACGGGAACCGTGCACGGTGCTCCCGGTGTGGGTCTGACCCAGGGGGACACGGAGACGGGGACCGGGCACGGCGCTCCCCCTGTGGGTCTGACCCAGGGGGACACGGAGATGGGAACTCCATGGTTCTCCCCCTGTGGGTCTGATCCAGGGGGACACGGAGATGTGAACTCCATGGTTCTCCCTCTGCGGGTCCGGCCCAGGGGGACACGGAGATGGGAACTCCATGGTGTCCCCTGTGGGTCCGGCCCAGGGGGACACGGAGATGGGAACTCCATGGTGTCCCCTGTGGGTCTGACCCAGGGGGACACGGAGATGGGAACTCCATGGTTCTCCCCCTATGGGTCCGGCACAGGGGGACACGGAGATGGGAACTCCATGGTGTCCCCTGTGGGTCTGACCCAGGGGGACACGGAGACGGGGACCGTGCACGGCGCTCCCCCCTGTGGGTCTGACCCAGAGGGACACGGAGACGGGGACCGTGCACGGCGCTCCCCCTGTGGGTCTGACCCAGGGGGACACGGAGATGGGAACTCCATGGTTCTCCCCCTGTGGGTCTGATCCAGGGGGACACGGAGATGTGAACTCCATGGTTCTCCCTCTGCGGGTCCGGCCCAGGGGGACACGGAGATGGGAACTCCATGGTGTCCCCTGTGGGTCCGGCCCAGGGGGACACGGAGATGGGAACTCCATGGTGTCCCCTGTGGGTCTGACCCAGGGGGACACGGAGATGGGAACTCCATGGTTCTCCCCCTATGGGTCCGGCACAGGGGGACACGGAGATGGGAACTCCATGGTGTCCCCTGTGGGTCTGACCCAGGGGGACACGGAGACGGGGACCGTGCACGGCGCTCCCCCCTGTGGGTCTGACCCAGAGGGACACGGAGACGGGGACCGTGCACGGCGCTCCCCCTGTGGGTCTGACCCAGAGGGACACGGAGACGGGGACCGTGCACGGCGCTCCCCCTGTGGGTCTGACCCAGGGGGACACGGAGATGGGAACTCCATGGTTCTCCCCCTGTGGGTCTGATCCAGGGGGACACGGAGATGGGAACTCCATGGTGTCCCCTGTGGGTCCGGCCCAGGGGGACACGGAGACGGGGACCGTGCACGGCGCTCCCCCTGTGGGACTGACCCAGAGGGACACGGAGACGGGGACCGTGCACGGCGCTCCCCCCTGTGGGTCTGACCCAGAGGGACACGGAGACGGGGACCGTGCACGGCGCTCCCCCTGTGGGTCTGACCCAGAGGGACACGGAGACGGGGACCGTGCACGGTGCTCCCCCTGTGGGTCTGACCCAGGGGGACACAGAGATGGGAACTCCATGGTTCTCCCCCTGTGGGTCTGATCCAGGGGGACACGGAGATGGGAACTCCATGGTTCTCCCCCTGTGGGTCTGATCCAGGGGGACACGGAGATGGGAACTCCATGGTGTCCCCTGTGGGTCTGACCCAGGGGGACACGGAGATGGGAACTCCATGGTTCTCCCCCTGTGGGTCCGGCCCAGGGGGACACGGAGATGGGAACTCCATGGTTCTCCCCCTGTGGGTCCGGCCCAGGGGGACACGGAGATGGGTACTCCACGGTGTCCCCTGTGGGTCCGGCCCAGGGGGACACGGAGATGGGAACTCCATGGTTCTCCCCCTGTGGGTCCGGCCCAGGGGGACACGGAGATGGGTACTCCACGGTGTCCCCTGTGGGTCCGGCCCAGGGGGACACGGAGATGGGAACTCCATGGTTCTCCCCCTGTGGGTCCGGCCCAGGGGGACACGGAGATGGGAACTCCATGGTGTCCCCTGTGGGTCTGACCCAGGGGGACACGGAGATGGGAACTCCATGGTGTCCCCTGTGGGTCCGGCCCAGGGGGACACGGAGATGGGAACTCCATGGTTCTCACCCTGTGGGTCCGACCCAGGGGGACACGGAGATGGGAACTCCATGGTGTCCCCTGTGGGTCTGACCCAGGGGGACACGGTGATGGGAACTCCATGGTGTCCCCTGTGGGTCTGACCCAGGGGGACACGGAGATGGGAACTCCATGGTGTCCCCTGTGGGTCCGGCCCAGGGGGACACGGAGATGGGAACTCCATGGTGTGCGGACGTGGGTCTGACCCAGGGGGACACGGTGATGGGAACTCCATGGTGTCCCCTGTGGGTCTGACACAGAGATACGCAGACAGAAATGGTGTACGGTGTGCCCGGTGTGCGTCTGAACCAGGGACACGGAGACGGAAACTGCAGGTTCCTCCCCGTGGCTGATAATTTTACCTGCCAACCTGGATGCTGAGATCTCCGCGGATCGTTCCCGGCAGGGATTCTGCAGGATTTGTGGCTCCCAACATATCCCGGGAAAGTTTAACGATATTATCCCCTTCCCAACACTGGTGAGAAAAAGAAAGAGAGAAGGCAGATCAGATACAGCAAGAGATACTGCTACCCCCCCTGAGAGAGGGGGGGACACCGGTCAGTGTACAGATCTCCCCCTGAGAGAGACTGAGAGACACCCGTCAGTGTACAGATCTCCCCCCTGAGAGGGGGGGACTGAGAGACACCGGTCAGTGTACAAATCTCCCCCCTGAGAGGGGGGGGACTGAGAGACACCGGTCAGTGTACAGATCTCCCCCTGAGAGAGAGGGACTGAGACCCCGGTCAGTGTACAGATCTCCCCCTGAGAGAGAGGGACTGAGAGACACCGGTCAGTGTACAGATCTCCCCCTGAGAGAGGGGGACTGAGAGACACCAGTCAGTGTACAGATCTCCCCCTGACAGAGACTGAGAGACACCGGTCAGTGTACAGATCTCCCCCTGAGAGAGAGACTGAGAGACCCCGGTCAGTGTACAGATCTCCCCCCTGGAGAGGGAGGGACTGAGAGACCCCAGTCAGTGTACAGATCTCCCCCCTGGAGAGGGGGTGACTGAGAGACCCCGGTCAGTGTACAGATCTCCCCCTGAGAGAGATTGAGAGACACCGGTCAGTGTACAGATCTCCCCCTGAGAGAGGGGAACTGAGAGACACCGGTCAATGTACAGATCTCCCCCCTGAGAGAGGGACTGAGAGACACCGGTCAGTGTACAGATCTCCCCCCTGAGAGAGACTGAGAGACACCGGTCAGTGTACAGATCTCCCCCCTGAGAGAGAGGGACTGAGAGACACCGGTCAGTGTACAGATCTCCCCCCTGAGAGACAGGGACTGAGGGACACCAGTCAGTGTACAGATCTCCCCCTGACAGAGACTGAGAGACACAGGTCAGTGTACAGATCTCCCCCTGAGAGGGGGGGACTGAGAGACACCGGTCAGTGTACAGATCTCCCCCTGAGAGAGAGACTGAGAGACCCCGGTCAGTGTACAGATCTCCTCCCTGGAGAGGGAGGGACTGAGAGACCCCAGTCAGTGTACAGATCTCCCCCCTGGAGAGGGGGGGACTGAGAGACCCCGGTCAGTGTACAGATCTCCCCCTGAGAGAGATTGAGAGACACCGGTCAGTGTACAGATCTCCCCCTGAGAGAGGGGAACTGAGAGACACCGGTCAATGTACAGATCTCCCCCCTGAGAGAGAGGCACTGAGAGACACCGGTCAGTGTACAGATCTCCCCCCTGAGAGAGACTGAGAGACACTGGTCAGTGTACAGATCTCCCCCCTGAGAGAGAGGGACTGAGAGACACCGGTCAGTGTACAGATCTCCCCCCTGAGAGACAGGGACTGAGGGACACCAGTCAGTGTACAGATCTCCCCCTGACAGAGACTGAGAGTCACCGGTCAGTGTACAGATCTCCCCCTGAGAGAGAGGGACTGAGAGACACCGGTCAGTATACAGATCTCCCCTGAGAGAGAGTGACTGAAAGACACCGGTCAGTGTACAGATCTCCCCCTGAGAGAGGGGGACTGAGAGACACCGGTCAGTGTACAGATCTACCCCCTGGAGAGGGGGGGACTGAGAGACCCTGGTCAGTGTACAGATCTCCCCCCTGGAGAGGGGGGGACTGAGAGACCCCGGTCAGTGTACAGATTCTCCCCCTGAGAGGGACTGAGAGACCCCGGTCAGTGTACAGATCTCCCCCTGAGAGAGACTGAGAGACCCCGGTCAGTGTACAGATCTCCCCCCTGGAGAGGGGGGGACTGAGAGACCCCGGTCAGTGTACAGATCTCCCCCCTGGAGAGGGGGGGACTGAGAGACCCCGGTCAGTGTACAGATCTCCCCCTGAGAGAGATTGAGAGACACCGGTCAGTGTACAGATCTCCCCCTGAGAGAGGGGGACTGAGAGACACCGGTCAATGTACAGATCCCCCCCTGGAGAGGGTGGGACTGAGAGACACCGGTCAGTGTACAGATCTCCCCCCTGAGAGGGGGGGGGGACTGAGAGACACCGGTCAGTGTACAGATCTCTCCCTGAGAGAGAGGGACAGAGACACCGGTCAGTGTACAGATCTCCCCCTGACAGAGACTGAGAGACACCGGTCAGTGTACAGATCTCCCCCCTGAGAGGGGGGGGGGACTGAGAGACACCGGTCAGTGTACAGATCTCCCCCTGAGAGAGAGGGACAGAGACACCGTTCAGTGTACAGATCTCCCCCTGAGAGAGGGGGACCGAGAGACACCGGTCAGTGTACAGATCTCCCCCTGAGAGAGGGACTGAGAGACCCCGGTCAGTGTACAGATCTCCCCCCTGGAGAGGGGGTGACTGAGAGACCCCGGTCAGTGTACAGATTCTCCCCCTGAGAGGGACTGAGAGACCCCGGTCAGTGTACAGATCTCCCCCTGAGAGGGGGGGACTGAGAGACACCGGTCAGTGTACAGATCTCCCCCTGAGAGGGACTGAGAGACCCTGGTCAGTGTACAGATCTCCCCCTGAGAGAGACTGAGAGACACCGGTCAGTGTACAGATCTCCCCCTGAGAGAGAGACTGAGAGACACCGGTCAGTGTACAGATCTCCCCCTGGAGAGGGGGGGACTGAGAGACACCGGTCAGTGTACAGATCTCCCCCCTGAGAGGGGCTGGGGACTGAGAGACACTGGTCAGTGTACAGATCTCCCCCTGAGAGAGAGGGACTGAGACACCGGTCAGTGTACAGATCTCCCCCTGAGAGAGGGGGACTGAGAGACACCGGTCAGTGTACAGATCTCCCCCCTGGAGGGGGGGGACTGAGAGACCCCGGTCAGTGTACAGATTCTCCCCCTGAGAGAGACTGAGAGACCCCGGTCAGTGTACAGATCTCTCCCTGAGAGAGACTGAGAAACCCCGGTCAGTGTACAGATCTCCCCCCTGAGAGGGGGGGACTGAGAGACACCGGTCAGTGTACAGATCTCCCCCCTGGAGAGGGGGGGACTGAGAGACCCCGGTCAGTGTACAGATCTCCCCCTGAGAGAGATTGAGAGACACCGGTCAGTGTACAGATCTCCCCCTGAGAGAGGGGAACTGAGAGACACCGGTCAATGTACAGATCCCCCTGCTGAGAGAGACTGAGAGACACCGGTCAGTGTACAGATCTCCCCCCTGAGAGAGAGGGACTGAGAGACACCGGTCAGTGTACAGATCTCCCCCTGAGAGAGAGAGACTGAGAGACACCGGTCAGTGTACAGATCTCCCCCTGAGAGACGGGGACTGAGAGACACCGGTCAGTGTACAGATCTCCCCCCTGAGAGACAGGGACTGAGGGACACCAGTAAGTGTACAGATCTCCCCCTGACAGAGACTGAGAGACACCGGTCAGTGTACAGATCTCCCCCTGAGAGAGGGGGACTGAGAGTCACCGGTCAGTGTACAGATCTCCCCCTGAGAGAGGGGGACTGAGAGACACCGGTCAGTGTACAGATCTACCCCCTGGAGAGGGGGGGACTGAGAGACCCTGGTCAGTGTACAGATCTCCCCCCTGGTGAGGGGGGGACTGAGAGACACCGGTCAGTGTACAGATCTCCCCCTTGAGAGGGGCGGGACTGAGAGACACCGGTCAGTGTACAGATCTCCCCCCTGAGAGAGACTGAGAGACACCGGTCAGTGTACAGATCTCCCCCTGAGAGAGACTGAGAGACACCGGTCAGTGTACAGATCTCCCCCTGAGAGAGAGGGACTGAGAGACACCGGTCAGTATACAGATCTCCCCCCTGGAGAGGGGGGGACACCGGTCAGTGTACAGATCTCCCCCCTGAGAGAGACTGAGAGACACCGGCCAGTGTGCAGATCTCCCCCTGAGAGAGAGGGACTGAGAGACACCGGTCAGTGTACAGATCTCCTCCCTGACAGAGACTGAGAGACAACGGTCAGTGTACAGATCTCCCCCTGAGAGGGGGGGACTGAGAGACACCGGTCAGTGTACAGATCTCCCCCTGAGAGGGGGGGACTGAGAGACACCGGTCAGTGTACAGATCTCCCCCTGAGAGTGAGGGACTGAGAGACACCGGTCAGTGTACAGATATCCCCCTGAGAGAGATGGACTGAGAGACACCGGTCAGTGTACAGATCTCCCCCTGAGAGGGGGGGACTGAGAGACACTGGTCAGTGTACAGATCTCCCCCTGAGAGGGGGGGGACTGAGAGACACTGGTCAGTGTACAGATCTCCCCCTGAGAGAGAGGGACTGAGAGACACCGGTCAGTGTACAGATCTCCCCCTGAGAGAGAGGGACTGAGAGACACCGGTCAATGGCGCGAGGAGAGGTGGAGCGTGCCACGCGCGCGCAGCTCTCCGGTGAAAATGATATTGTATCCGTTAAATAGGGGCCGTGGACAATTCTGATTTGATGGAGACCGACATGAAAGCACAGAGGAACATCTGGAGAAATTTCTGAAACGCAGGTTTGCTGTTGTTACTGCGCAATCGGGAATCTTCCGGAGGGAAGGCCTCAAAATCCCCGGCTTTGCCTGATGTTGGCGACCGAGATTGAGGTCGAATCGTTCAGACAGAGATGGTGCTCAGTCCTTGGTGTCGGAGAGCTGATCGGAAGCTCGAAGTTTTCGGACGACTCAGAGTCGGACTGCGGTCGGGCACGGCGGGGAGAGTTTTTCTTCCTTCTCCCGTCTGCGTGAGATGTGGGACTTTCGAGAGACTTTGAACTTTTTTACTGTGACCATGGCCTGTTCTTCATCAAGTTATGGTATTGCTGCTCTGTTGTAACTATATGCTATAATTATGTGGTTTTTGTTAGTTTTTCAGTCTTGGTCTGTTCTGTGTTTTTGTGATAAAACGTCGGAGTATTTATTGTATCATTTCTTAATGCATGAATCACTAAATGACAATAAAAGAGGACTGCGTGTCCTCATAATCTAATGTACAGATCTATATCTGAGAAAGAGGGACTGAGAGACCCCGGTCAGTGTACAGATCTCCCCCTGAGAGAGAGCGACTGACAGACACCAGTTAGTTTCTCTCTCTCCCACTCTCTCCTTCTCTCTCTCCTCTCCCTTTCTCTCTCTCCTATCACCTCTCTCTCACCCTCTCCCTCTCCCCATCTCTTTCCCTCCCTCCATCCCTCTCTCCCTCCCTCCCTTTCCCTTCTACTCTACCTGCCATTCCCTCCCTCTCTCTCCCCTCTCTCACTATCTCTTCGTGCACCCCCTCTCCACCTCTCCCTCCCTCCATCCCTCAGTCTTTCCCTCCCTCCCTCTCCCTGTCCCACTTCTTCTCTTTCCCTCCCCTCTCTCTCCCTCTCCCTAAACCTTACCGCCCTCTCTCCCCAAACCTTACCGCCCTCTCTCCCCGTCTCTAACCCTCACTGCCCTCTTTTTCCCTCCCCATCCCCATCCCTCCCCACCTCTCTCTCTGCCCTCTCCCTCCCTCTCTCCCTTCCCCCTCTCCCTTTCCCCCTCCCTCTCTCCCTCTCTCTCCACCCCTCCTCTCTCCTCTCTCTCCCTCATTCCCTCTCTCTTCCTCTCTTCCTCATCCCCTCTCTCTCCCCTCTCCCTCTGTTGCCCTCTCTCTCCCTCTCTCTCCCCCCCTCTACCCTCTCTCTCTCCCTGTCTCTCTCACCCACTTTCTCACCCTTTCTCTCACTCTCCCTACCCCTCTCTATCTCCCATCTCTCTCTCTAACTCTTCTCTCCACTGCTCTCTTCCCCTCACCACCTCCCTCTCTCTCCTCACCCTCACTCTCTCTCCCCCCACCCACTCCCTCTCTTTCTCTCTCTCTCCCTCCCAGTCTTGCCCTCTCTCTCCCCCGCGTTCTCTCTCCCTCCTGTCTCCACCCTCTCTCTCTCCATCCCTCTCTCTCTCCACCTCTCCCTCCTTTTATCTCTGCCGTCTTGCTACCCTCTTTCCCTCCTCTCTTCCCATTTCTTTACCCCATCTCTCTCGCTCTCTCACCCCCTCTCCTCTTCTCCTCTCTCTCCCACCCTCTCCCTACCTCTCCGTACCCCTCGCCCTCTCTCTCTCCCCATCTTCCTCCCTCTCTTTCCTCCTTGCTCCCTCTCTCACTCTCCCCACCCTGCTCTCTTCCCCTCTCTCCCCCACTCTCCCTCTCCCTCTCTCTCCTCCCTCTTTCTTTCTCCCTCTCTACCCCCCACTATCTCCCCCTCTCCCCAACCTCTCCCCCCTCTCTCTACCCCTCTTTCTCCTCTCTCTCCCTCCCTCCCTTTCTGCCTCCCTCTCTCTCCCTGCCTCTCTCCATCTTCCTCCCCCTCTGTCCTTTCCCATCCCCTCTCCATCCCTCTACCTCCGCTATGCCCCCTCTCTCTCCGTCTCCCTCCTCCCTCTCTCTCCTTTCTCTCCTTCACCACACTCTCCCCATTTCTCTCTCTACCCTCTCTCCCCCTTGTCTCTCTCTCCCGCCTCTCTTCCCACCCCCTCTCTCTCCATCCTTCCCCTGTCCCTCCCTCCCTCTCTCTCCCTCCATCTGTCTCCCTCCCCCTCTCTTTTTATTCCCCTCTCCCTCTCTCTCATTCTCCCTACCCCCCTCTCTCTCCCTTTCTCTCCCCCTCTGCCTCCCCTCTCTCCCCCTCTCTCTCCCTCCCCTCTGCCCCTTTCCCTCTGCCCTCTCTCCCCACTCTCCCTCCTCCCTCTCTCCCATCCTCTTTCTCTCTCCCTCCTTCTGTCCCCTTCTCTCCCCTCTCTCCCTCCCCCTCTCCCTTTCTCACTCTCCCCACCCCACTCTCTCCCCCTCTCTCCCCCTCTCTCCTCCCTCTCTCTCCCCTCTCTTCTACCCCCCTCTCCCTACTCTGTCTCCCCACCCTCTCTCTCTTTCCACTCTCTCTCTCCCACCCACTCTCTCTCTTCCCACTCTCCCTCCCCACTCTCAGTCACCCATCTCTCTCGCTCCCCACCTTCTCCCACTCACTCCCCTCTCGCCACGCATACATGGTGGGAGTTGGGGGCTTTGTGTTTCTGTTGTTTCTATCATTCATTCTGTGGAGTTTCTTGTTTCATGGATGTCTGTGAAGAGAAAGGATTTCAGGTTGTATTTCTGATGTTAATTTGAACCATTCAAAATGTCCATGTGAGACTTTGTCAAAGACCTTGCTAAAGTTCACGTAGAGAACAGCACTGCCTTGATTTGCTGCACTCTGTTTACCGTCTGATCCTTACGGCTCTAGCAGGAGTCCGGAATGACAGTCACTTCATTCTAAAATTTCAGATTAGTTTGAAGTACAAACAAGCACTCAAATACGAATCAAAGTACGTAAAGAGCAGGGAAGTGATGCAGAGAGGTAAGTGACCATAAGATGGTGCCTCTGAAACATCCATCACTTTTGTAGAAATGTTCAGTAATTCCTTAGATAAAAATAAACTGGCTACATAATTAAAACTATGATGTCACGTGGGTGATGCGCTAAAAATGAGGAAGGTGATAAACCGTTAGTTTAGCTGCTATACCGCTTTCTGCCAGAGAGTGGGGATGAACCACCATTTACTGTGAAAAATACATGTTTGTTAAAAAGCACAAATCTTATACAATGTATTATTTAAAAAATAACAGCAGTTTCCAACACATTTATCAACTTTCATTGTAAATTCCTTGAAAAGGTCTTTTGATTGTTCTTTCTTTCCCCTCCTTCCTACAAGTGTATACTTCAGATAAATATTATGTGGAGATTTGTGACAAATGTGATTATATGATAAATATGAACAGTATCTGAAATACATCTTATGAAAATGTTTGATGATGAAATTCAATAAAAAAAAGTTACATAAAAAAAGAAAAACGATGAAATTGGTGAGAAAATTTCTTGCTGGAAGTGAGCACCGGTAATCTTACCATCGCAACGAAAGGACCGGAAGATGTGAATTTGCAGAGACCGCTGTAGAAAGGCTTGTCCTTCAGATCGATGTAATGCTGCCTCGCCAGATCTTCAGAAGGCTGCGTGAGATCGGGTCAAACTTAGATTCAGGTTCCTGAAGAAACTGCCTTTGCCAAAAATAACTTCCAATGAAGCATGTGTGAAAACACTGACAACAGGAAAAACCTGGTGATGCAGGGTGTGTCAGTGATACAGTGAGGGGTGAGGGGTGTGTCAGTGATACAGTGAGGGGTGTGTCTGTGATACAGTGAGGGGTGTGAGGTGTGTCAGTGTCACAGTGAGGGGTGTGAGGTGTGTCAGTGATACAGTGAGGGGTGAGGGTTGTGGGGTGTGTCAGTGTCACAGTGAGTGGTGAGGGGTGTGTCGGTGGGGTGTGGGGTGTGTCAGTGTCACAGTGAGGGGTGTGGGGTGTGTCAGTGTCACAGTGAGGTGTGTGGGGTGTGTCGGTGTTACAGTGAGGGGTGAGGGGTGTGTCAGTGTCACAGTGAGGGGTGTGGGGTGTGTCAGTGTCACAGTGAGGTGTGTGGGGTGTGTCAGTGTCACAGTGAGGGGTGAGGGGTGTCTCAGTGTCACAGTGAGGGGTGTGGGGTGTGTCGGTGTTACAGTAAGGGGTGAGGGGTGTGTCAGTGTTACAGTGAGGGGTGAGGGGTGTGTCGGTGTCACAGTGAGGGGTGTGGGGTGTGTCGGTGTTACAGTGAGGGGTGTGGGGTGTGTCAGTGTCACAGTGAGGGGTGTGAGGTGTGTCGGTGTTACAGTGAGGGGTGTGTCAGTGTCACAGTGGGGGGTGAGGGGTGTGTCAGTGTTACAGTGAGGGGTGAGGGGTGCGTCAGTGTCACAGTGAGGGGTGAGGGGTGCGTCAGTGTCACAGTGAGGGGTGAGGGGTGTGTTGGTGTCACAGTGAGGGGTGTGAGGTGTGTCAGTGACACAGTGAGGGGTGAGGGGGGTGTCAGTGTCACAGTGAGGGGTGTGGGGTGTGTCAGTGTCACAGTGAGGGGTGTGGGGTGTCTCAGTGTCACAGTGAGGGGTGTGAGGTGTGTCAGTGTCACAGTGAGGGGTGTGGGGTGTGTTAGTGTTACAGTGAGGGGTCAGGGGTGTGTCAGTGTTACAGTGAGGGGTCAGGGGTGTGTCGGTGTCACAGTGAGGGGTGTGGGGTGTGTCGGTGTCACAGTGAGGGGTGTGAGGTGTGTCAGTGACACAGTGAGGGGTGAGGGGTGTGTCAGTGTCACAGTGAGGGGTGTGGGGTGTGTCAGTGACACAGTGAGGGGTGAGGGGTGTGTCAGTGTCACAGTGAGGGGTGAGGGGTGTGTCGGTGATACAGTGAGGGGTGAGGGGTGTGTCAGTGTTACAGTGAGGGGTGTGTCGTTGATACAGTGAGGGAGGTGGGGTGTGTCGGTGTTACAGTGAGGGGTGTGGGGTGTGTCAGTGTCACAGTGAGGGGTGAGGGGTGTCTCAGTGTCACAGTGAGGGGTGAGGAGTGTGTCAGTGTCACAGTGAGGGGTGAGGGGTGTCTCAGTGTCACAGTGAGGGGTGAGGAGTGTGTCAGTGTTACAGTGAGGGGTGTGTCGGTGATACAGTGAGGGAGGTGGGGTGTGTCGGTGTTACAGTGAGGGGTGTGGGGTGTGTCAGTGTCACAGTGAGGGGTGAGGGGTGTGTCAGTGTTACAGTGAGGAGTGAGGGGTGTGTCAGTGTCACAGTGAGGGGTGTGAGGTGTGTCAGTGTTACAGTGAGGGGTGTGGGGTGTGTCAGTGATACAGTGAGGGGTGTGGGGTGTGTCGGTGTCACAGTGAGGGGTGTGGGGTGTGTCAGTGATACAGTGAGGGGTGAGGGGTGTGTCAGTGACACAGTGAGGGGTGTGGGGTGTGTCGGTGTCACAGTGAGGGGTGTGAGGTGTGTCTGTGATACAGTGAGGGGTCAGGGGTGTGTCAGTGTTACAGTGAGGGGTGTGGGGTGTGTCAGTGTCACAGTGAGGGGTGTGGGGTGTGTCGGTGATACAGTGAGGGGTGTGGGGTGTGTCGGTGATACAGTGAGGGGTGTGGGGTGTGTCAGTGTCACAGTGAGGGGTGAGGGGTATGTCAGTGTTACAGTGAGGGGTGTGGGGTGTGTCGGTGTTACAGTGAGGGGTGTGGGGTGTGTCAGTGACACAGTGAGGGGTGAGGGGTGTGTCAGTGATACAGTGAGGGGTGTGTCAGTGTTACAGTGAGGGGTGTGAGGTGTGTCAGTGACACAGTGAGGGGTGTGGGGTGTGTCAGTGATACAGTGAGGGGTGAGGGGTGTGTCAGTGATACAGTGAGGGGTGTGGGGTGTGTCAGTGTTACAGTGGGGGGTGTGAGGTCTGTCAGTGTCACAGTGAGGGGTCAGGGGTGTGTCAGTGTCACAGTGAGGTGTGTGGGGTGTGTCAGTGTCACAGTGAGGGGTGTGGGGTGTGTCAGTGTTACAGTGAGGTGTGTGGGGTGTGTCTGTGATACAGTGAGGGGTGTGGGGTGTGTCAGTGTCACAGTGAGGTGTGAGGGGTGTGTCAGTGTCACAGTGAGGGGTGTGGGGTGTGTCAGTGTCACAGTGAGGGGTGAGGGGTGTCTCAGTGTCACAGTGAGGGGTGTGAGGTGTGTCAGTGTCACAGTGAGGGGTGAGGGGTGCGTCAGTGTCACAGTGAGGGGTGTCGGGTGTCTCAGTGTCACAGTGGGGGGTGTGGGGTGTGTCAGTGATACAGTGAGGGGTGAGGGGTGTGTCAGTGATACAGTGAGGGGTGTGAGGTGTGTCAATGATACAGTGAGGGATGTGGGGTGTGTCAGTGTCACAGTGAGGGGTGTGAGGTGTGTCAGTGATACAGTGAGGGGTGTGGGGTGTGTCAGTGTTACAGTGAGGGGTGTGGGGTGTGTCGGTGTCACAGTGAGGGGTGTGGGGTGTGTCGGTGTTACAGTGAGGGGTGTGGGGTGTGTCAGTGTTACAGTGAGGGGTGAGGGGTGTGTCGGTGTCACAGTGAGGGGTGTGGGGTGTGTCAGTGTCACAGTGAGGGGTGTGGGGTGTGTCAGTGTTACAGAGAGGGGTGTGAGGTGAGTCGGTGTTACAGTGAGGGGTGTGGGGTGTGTCAGTGTTACAGTGAGGGGTGTGGGGTGTGTCGGTGTCACAGTGAGGGAGGTGGGGTGTGTCAGTGTCACAGTGAGGGGTGTGGGGTGAGTCGGTGTCACAGTGAGGGAGGTGGGGTGTGTTAGTGTCACAGTGAGGGGTGTGAGGTGTGTCGGTGTTACAGTGAGGGGTGTGTTAGTGTCACAGTGAGGGGTGTGTTAGTGTCACAGTGAGGGGTGTGGGGTGTGTCGGTGTTACAGTGAGGGGTGTGGGGTGTGTCAGTGTCACAGTGAGGGGTGTGTTAGTGTCACAGTGAGGGGTGAGGGGTCTGTCAGTGTCACAGTGAGGGGTGTGGGGTCTGTCAGTGTCACAGTGAGGGGTGTGAGGTGTGTCAGTGTTACAGTGAGGGGTGTGAGGTGTGTCGGTGTCACAGTGAGGGGTGTGGGGTGTGTCAGTGTCACAGTGAGGGGTGTGGGGTGTGTCGGTGTTACAGTAAGGGGTGAGGGGTGTGTCAGTGTCACAGTGAGGGGTGAGGGGTGTGTCAGTGTTACAGTGAGGGGTGTGGGGTGTGTCAGTGTCACAGTGAGGGGTGTGTTAGTGTCACAGTGAGGGGTGAGGGGTGTGTCAATGTTACAGTGAGGGGTGTGGGGTGTGTCGGTGTTACAGTGAGGGGTGTGGGGTGTGTCAGTGTTTACAGTGAGGGGTGTGGGGTGTGTCGGTGTCACAGTGAGGGGTGTGGGGTGTGTCGGTGTTCCAGTGAGGGGTGTGGGGTGTGTCAGTGTCACAGTGAGGGGTGTGTCAGTGTCACAGTGAGGGGTGTGGGGTGTATCGGAGAGTGTTACAGTGAGGGGTGTGGGGTGTGTCAGTGTCACAGTGAGGGGTGTGGAGTGTGTCGGTGATACAGTGAGGGGTGTGGGGTGTGTCAGTGTCACAGTGAGGGGTGTGGGGCGTGTCAGTGTCACTTTGAGGGTGAGGGGTGTGTCAGTGATACAGTGAGGGGTGTGTCGGTGTCACAGTGAGGGGTGTTGGGTGTGTCAACATTACAGTGAGGGGTGTGTCAGTGTTACAGTGAGGGGTGTGGGGTGTGTAGGTTTCACAGTGAGGGTTGTGAGGTGAGTAGGTGTTACAGTGAGGGGTGCGGGGTGTGTCAGTGTCACAGTGAGGGGTGTGGGGTGTGTCGGTGTTACAGTAAGGGGTGAGGGGTGTGTTAGTGTCACAGTGAGGGGTGAGGGGTGTGTCAGTGTTACAGTGAGGGGTGTGGGGTGTGTCAGTGTCACAGTGAGGGGTGTGGGGTGTGTCAGTGTCACAGTGAGGGGTGTGTTAGTGTCACAGTGAGGGGTGAGGGGTGTGTCAGTGTTACAGTGAGGGGTGTGGGGTGTGTCAGTGTCACAGTGAGGGGTGTGGGGTGTGTCAGTGTTACAGTGAGGGGTGAGGGGTGTGTCGGTGTTACAGTGAGGGGTGTGGGGTGTGTCGGTGTCACAATGAGGGGTGAGGGGTGTGTCAATGTTACAGTGAGGGGTGTGGGGTGTGTCAGTGTTTACAGTGAGGGGTGTGGGGTGTGTCGGTGTCACAGTGAGGGGTGTGGGGTGTGTCGGTGTCACAGTGAGGGGTGTGGGGTGTGTCAGTGTCACAGTGAGGGGTGTGTCAGTGTCACAGTGAGGGGTGTGGGGTGTATCGGAGAGTGTTACAGTGAGGGGTGTGGGGTGTGTCAGTGTCACAGTGAGGGGTGTGGAGTGTGTCAGTGTTACAGTGAGGGGTGTGTCAGTGATACAGTGAGGGGTGTGGGGTGTGTCAGTGTCACAGTGAGGGGTGTGGGGTGTGTCAGTGTCACTTTGAGGGTGAGGGGTGTGTCAGTGATACAGTGAGGGGTGTGTCGGTGTCACAGTGAGGGGTGTTGGGTGTGTCAACATTACAGTGAGGGGTGTGTCAGTGTTACAGTGAGGGGTGTGGGGTGTGTAGGTTTCACAGTGAGGGTTGTGAGGTGAGTAGGTGTTACAGTGAGGGGTGCGGGGTGTGTCAGTGTCACTTTGAGGGGTGAGGGGTGTGTCGGTGTTACAGTGAGGGTTGAGGGGTGTGTTAGTGTTACAGTGAGGGGTGAGAGGTGTGTCAGTGTTACAGTGAGGGGTGAGGGGTGTGGTGGTGTCACAGTGAGGGGTGAGGGGTGAGTCAGTGACACAGTGAGGGGTGTGGGGTGTGTCGGTGTTGGAGTGAGGATGGAGGGGTTTGTTGGTGTCACAGTGAGGGGTGTTGGGTGTGTCAACATTACAGTGAGGGGTGTGTCAGTGTTACAGTGAGGGGTGAGAGGTGTGTCAGTGTTACAGTGAGGGGTGAGGGGTGTGTTAGTGTTACAGTGAGGGGTGAGGGGTGAGTCAGTGACACAGTGAGGGGTGTGGAGTGTGTCGGTGTTGGAGTGAGGATGGAGGGGTTTGTTGGTGTCACAGTGAGGGGTGCTGGGTGTGTCAACATTACAGTGAGGGGTGTGTCAGTGTTACAGTGAGGGGTGAGAGGTGTGTCAGTGTTACAGTGAGGGGTGAGGGGTGTGTTAGTGTTACAGTGAGGGGTGAGGGGTGAGTCAGTGACACAGTGAGGGGTGTGGAGTGTGTCGGTGTTGGAGTGAGGATGGAGGGGTGTGTCGGTGTCACAGTGAGGGGTGTTGGGTGTGTCAACATTACAGTGAGGGGTGTGTCAGTGTTACAGTGAGGGGTGTGGGGTGTGTCAGTGTCACCTTGAGGGGTGAGGGTTGTGTCAGTGTTACAGTGAGGGGTGTGGGGTGTGTCAGTGTCACAGTGAGGGGTGTGGGGTGTGTCAGTGTCACTTTGAGGGTGAGGGGTGTGTCAGTGATACAGTGAGGGGTGAGGGGTGTGTCAGTGATACAGTGAGGGGTGTGTCGGTGTCACAGTGAGGGGTGTTGGGTGTGTCAATATTACAGTGAGGGGTGTGTCAGTGTTACAGTGAGGGGTGTGGGGTGTGTCAGTGTCACTTTGAGGGGTGTGGGGTGTGTCAGTAATACAGTGAGGGGTTGAGAGGTGTGTCAGTGTTACAGTGAGGGGTGAGGGGTGAGGGGAGTATCGGTGTCACAGTGAGGGGCGTGGGGTGTGTCGGTGTCACAGTGAGGGGTGTGAGGTGTGTCAGTGACACAGTGAGGGGTGTGGGGTGTGTCAGTGTCACAGTGAGGGGTGTGGGGTGTGTCAGTGTCACAGTGAGGGGTGAGGAGTGTGTCAGTGTTACAGTGAGGGGTGAGGGGTGTGTCAGTGTCACAGTGAGGGGTGTGGGGTGTGTCAGTGTTACAGTGAGGGGTGTGTCTGTGATACAGTGAGGGGTGTGAGGTGTGTCAGTGTCACAGTGAGGGGTGTGAGGTGTGTCAGTGATACAGTGAGGGGTGTGTCGGTGTCACAGTGAGGGATTTGGGGTGTGTCGGTGTCACAGTGAGGGGTGAGGGGTGTGTCAGTGTTACAGTGAGGGGTGAGGGGTGTGTCAGTGATACAATGAGGGGTGAGGGGTGTGTCGGTGTCACAGTGAGGGGTGAGGGGTGTGTCAGTGATACAGTGAGGGGTGTGAGGTGTGTCCGTGATACAGTGAGGGGTGTGGGGTGTGTCAATGTTACAGTGAGGGGTGAGGGGTGTGTCGGTGTCACAGTGAGGGGTGTGGGGTGTATCGGTGTCACAGTGAGGGGTGTGAGGTGTGTCAATGTTACAGTGAGGGGTGTGGGGTGTGTCAGTGTCACAGTGAGGGGTGTGGGGTGTGTCGGTGTCACAGTGAGGGGTGTGAGGTGTGTCAATGTTACAGTGAGGGGTGTGGGGTGTGTCAGTGTCAGAGTGAGGGGTGTGGGGTGTGTCGGTGTCACAGTGAGGGGTCTGGGGTATGTCAGTGATACAGTGAGGGGTGTGGGGTGTGTCAGTGTCACAGTGAGGGGTTTGGGGTGTGTCGGTGTCACAGTGAGGGGTGTGGGGTGTGTCAGTGTCACAGTGAGGGGTGTGGGGTGTGTCGGTGTCACAGTGAGGGGTGTGAGGTGAGTCGGTGTTACAGTGAGGGGTGAGGGGTGTGTCAGTGATACAGTGAGTGGTGTGTCGGTGTCACAGTGAGGGAGGTGGGGTGTGTCGGTGTCACAGTGAGGGGTGTGTTAGTGTCACAGTGAGGGGTGAGGGGAGTATCTGTGTTACAGTGAGGGGTGTGGGGTGTGTCAGTGTCACAGTGAGGGGTGAGGGGTGTGTCGGTGTCACAGTGAGGGGTGTGGGGTGTGTCACAGTGAGGGGTGTGTTCGTGTCACAGTGAGGGGTGAGGGGAGTATCAGTGTTACAATGAGGGATGTGGGGTGTGTCAGTGTTACAGTGAGGGGTGAGGGGTTTGTCGGTGTCACAATGAGGGGTGTGAGGTGTGTCAGTGTTACAGTGAGGGGTGTGTCGGTGTTACAGTGAGGGGTGTGGGGTGTGTCGGTGTTACAGTGAGGGGTGTGGGGTGTGTCAGTGTCACAGTGAGGGAGGTGGGGTGTGTCAGTGTTACAGTGAGGGGTGAGGGGTGTGTCAGTGTTACAGTGAGGGGTGTGGGGTGTGTCAGTGTCACAATGAGGGGTGTGAGGTGTGTCAGTGTTACAGTGAGGGGTGTGTCGGTGTTACAGTGAGGGGTGTGGGGTGTGTCAGTGTTACAGTGAGGGGTGTGGGGTGTGTCAGTGTCACAATGAGGGGTGTGAGGTGTGTCAGTGTTACAGTGAGGGGTGTGTCGGTGTTACAGTGAGGGGTGTGGGGTTTGTCGGTGTCACAATGAGGGGTGTGAGGTGTGTCAGTGTTACAGTGAGGGGTGTGTCGGTGTTACAGTGAGGGGTGTGGGGTGTGTCGGTGTTACAGTGAGGGGTGTGGGGTGTGTCAGTGTCACAGTGAGGGAGGTGGGGTGTGTCAGTGTTACAGTGAGGGGTGAGGGGTGTGTCAGTGTTACAGTGAGGGAGGTGGGGTGTGTCAGTGTTACAGTAAGGGGTGAGGGGTGTGTTAGTGTCACAGTGAGGGGTGTGGGGTGTGTCAGTGTTACAGTGAGGGCTGTGGAGTGTGTCGGTGATACAGTGAGGGGTGTGGGGTGTGTCAGTGTCGCAGTGAGGGGTGTGGGGCGTGTCAGTGTCACTTTGAGGGTGAGGGGTGTGTCAGTGATACAGTGAGGGGTGTGTCGGTGTCACAGTGAGGGGTGTGTCAGTGTTACAGTGAGGGGTGTGGGGTGTGTAGGTTTCACAGTGAGGGTTGTGAGGTGAGTAGGTGTTACAGTGAGGGGTGAGGGGTGTGTCGGTTTCACAGTGAGGGTTGTGAGGTGAGTACGTGTTACAGTGAGGGGTGTGGGGTGTGTCAGTGTCACTTTGAGGGGTGAGGGGTGTGTCGGTGTTACAGTGAGGGTTGAGGGGTGTGTCAGTGTCACAGTGAGGGTTGAGGGGTGTGTTAGTGTTACAGTGAGGGGTGAGAGGTGTGTCAGTGTTACAGTGAGGGGTGAGGGGTGTGGTGGTGTCACAGTGAGGGGTGTGGGGTGTGTCAGTGTTACAGTGAGGGCTGTGGAGTGTGTCGGTGATACAGTGAGGGGTGTGGGGTGTGTCAGTGTCGCAGTGAGGGGTGTGGGGCGTGTCAGTGTCACTTTGAGGGTGAGGGGTGTGTCAGTGATACAGTGAGGGGTGTGTCGGTGTCACAGTGAGGGGTGTGTCAGTGTTACAGTGAGGGGTGTGGGGTGTGTAGGTTTCACAGTGAGGGTTGTGAGGTGAGTAGGTGTTACAGTGAGGGGTGAGGGGTGTGTCGGTTTCACAGTGAGGGTTGTGAGGTGAGTACGTGTTACAGTGAGGGGTGTGGGGTGTGTCAGTGTCACTTTGAGGGGTGAGGGGTGTGTCGGTGTTACAGTGAGGGTTGAGGGGTGTGTCAGTGTCACAGTGAGGGTTGAGGGGTGTGTTAGTGTTACAGTGAGGGGTGAGAGGTGTGTCAGTGTTACAGTGAGGGGTGAGGGGTGTGGTGGTGTCACAGTGAGGGGTGAGGGGTGAGTCAGTGACACAGTGAGGGGTGTGGGGTGTGTCGGTGTTGGAGTGAGGATGGAGGGGTTTGTTGGTGTCACAGTGAGGGGTGTTGGGTGTGTCAACATTACAGTGAGGGGTGTGTTAGTGTTACAGTGAGGGGTGAGAGGTGTGTCAGTGTTACAGTGAGGGGTGAGGGGTGTGGTGGTGTCACAGTGAGGGGTGAGGGGTGTGTCAGTGACACAGTGAGGGTTGTGGGGTGTGTCGGTGTTGGAGTGAGGATGGAGGGGTTTGTTGGTGTCACAGTGAGGGGTGTTGGGTGTGTCAACATTACAGTGAGGGGTGTGTCAGTGTTACACTGAGGGGTGTGGGGTGTGTCGGTTTCACAGTGAGGGTTGTGAGGTGAGTAGGTGTTACAGTGAGGGGTGTGGGGTGTGTCAGTGTCACCTTGAGGGGTGAGGGTTGTGTCAGTGTTACAGTGAGGGGTGTGGGGTGTGTCAGTGTCACAGTGAGGGGTGTGGGGTGTGTCAGTGTCACAGTGAGGGGTGTGAGGTGTGTCAGTGTCACTTTGAGGGTGAGGGGTGTGTCAGTGATACAGTGAGGGGTGTGTCGGTGTCACAGTGAGGGGTGTTGGGTGTGTCAACATTACAGTGAGGGGTGTGTCAGTGTTACAGTGAGGGGTGTGGGGTGTGTCGGTTTCACAGTGAGGGTTGTGAGGTGAGTAGGTGTTACAGTGAGGGGTGTGGGGTGTGTCAGTGTCACTTTGAGGGGTGAGGTTTGTGTCAGTAATACAGTGAGGGGTGAGGGGTGTGTCAGTGTTACAGTGAGGGGTGAGGGGTGTGGTGGTGTCACAGTGAGGGTTGAGGGGTGTGTTAGTGTTACAGTGAGGGGTGAGAGGTGTGTCAGTGTTACAGTGAGGGGTGAGGGGTGTGGTGGTGTCACAGTGAGGGGTGAGGGGTGAGTCAGTGACACAGTGAGGGGTGTGGGGTGTGTCGGTGTTGGAGTGAGGATGGAGGGGTTTGTTGGTGTCACAGTGAGGGGTGTTGGGTGTGTCAACATTACAGTGAGGGGTGTGTCAGTGTTACAGTGCGGGGTGTGGGGTGTGTCGGTTTCACAGTGAGGGTTGTGAGGTGAGTAGGTGTTACAGTGAGGGGTGTGGGGTGTGTCAGTGTCACCTTGAGGGGTGAGGGTTGTGTCAGTGTTACAGTGAGGGGAGTGGGGTGTGTCAGTGTCACAGTGAGGGGTGTGGGGTGTGTCAGTGTCACTTTGAGGGTGAGGGGTGTGTCAGTGTTACAGTGAGGGGAGTGGGGTGTGTCAGTGTCACAGTGAGGGGTGAGAGGTGTGTCAGTGTCACTTTGAGGGTGAGGGGTGTGTCAGTGATACAGTGAGGGGTGTGTCGGTGTTACAGTGAGGGGTGTTGGGTGTGTCAACATTACAGTGAGGGGTGTGTCAGTGATACAGTGAGGGGTGTGGGGTGTGTCGGTTTCACAGTGAGGGTTGTGAGGTGAGTAGGTGTTACAGTGAGGGGTGTGGGGTGTGTCAGTGTCACTTTGAGGGGTGAGGGGTGTGTCAGTGTCACAGTGAGGGTTGAGGGGTGTGTTAGTGTTACAGTGAGGGGTGAGAGGTGTGTCAGTGTTACAGTGAGGGGTGAGGGGTGAGTCAGTGACACAGTGAGGGGAGTGGGGTGTGTCAGTGTCACAGTGAGGGGTGTGGGGTGTGTCAGTGTCACTTTGAGGGTGAGGGGTGTGTCAGTGATACAGTGAGGGGTGTGGGGTCTGTCAGTGTCGGAGACTTCCGGTAGCGCTCATGGAGTGAAGTCGCGTTCTTGACTCGCTCCATTACCTCTGAGTTTTTTCTCTCTATGGTCAGCTATACTTTAATTAACTATTAAGGCATCAATTTTTACAATACTTTGAATTAAACTGAATTCTCTGACAATTGGATGATACTGAGATCGGCTATGTCTAAGAACGGGAAAGACGGCAAGGATGGTAAACCTCCGGTTAAACCGAAAGCTACGGGTCTGTCAGTGTCACTTTGAGGGTGAGGGGTGTGTCAGTGATACAGTGAGGGGTGTGGGGTGTGTCAGTGTCACTTTGAGGGTGAGGGGTGTGTCAGTGATACAGTGAGGGGTGTGTCAGTGTTACAGTGAGGGGTGAGGGGTGTGTCGGTTTCACAGTGAGGGGTTTGGGGTGTGTCAGTGTCACTTTGAGGGGTGAGGGGTGTGTCAGTGTCACAGTGAGGGGTGTGGGGTGTGTCAGTGTCACTTTGAGGGGTGAGGTTTGTGTCAGTAATACAGTGAGGGGTGAGGGGTGTGTCAGTGTTACAGTGAGGGGTGAGGGGTGTGGTGGTGTCACAGTGAGGGTTGAGGGGTGTGTTAGTGTTACAGTGAGGGGTGAGAGGTGTGTCAGTGTTACAGTGAGGGGTGAGGGGTGTGGTGGTGTCACAGTGAGGGGTGAGGGGTGAGTCAGTGACACAGTGAGGGGTGTGGGGTGTGTCGGTGTTGGAGTGAGGATGGAGGGGTTTGTTGGTGTCACAGTGAGGGGTGTTGGGTGTGTCAACATTACAGTGAGGGGTGTGTCAGTGTTACAGTGCGGGGTGTGGGGTGTGTCGGTTTCACAGTGAGGGTTGTGAGGTGAGTAGGTGTTACAGTGAGGGGTGTGGGGTGTGTCAGTGTCACCTTGAGGGGTGAGGGTTGTGTCAGTGTTACAGTGAGGGGAGTGGGGTGTGTCAGTGTCACAGTGAGGGGTGTGGGGTGTGTCAGTGTCACTTTGAGGGTGAGGGGTGTGTCAGTGTTACAGTGAGGGGAGTGGGGTGTGTCAGTGTCACAGTGAGGGGTGAGAGGTGTGTCAGTGTCACTTTGAGGGTGAGGGGTGTGTCAGTGATACAGTGAGGGGTGTGTCGGTGTTACAGTGAGGGGTGTTGGGTGTGTGAACATTACAGTGAGGGGTGTGTCAGTGATACAGTGAGGGGTGTGGGGTGTGTCGGTTTCACAGTGAGGGTTGTGAGGTGAGTAGGTGTTACAGTGAGGGGTGTGGGGTGTGTCAGTGTCACTTTGAGGGGTGAGGGGTGTGTCAGTGTCACAGTGAGGGTTGAGGGGTGTGTTAGTGTTACAGTGAGGGGTGAGAGGTGTGTCAGTGTTACAGTGAGGGGTGAGGGGTGAGTCAGTGACACAGTGAGGGGAGTGGGGTGTGTCAGTGTCACAGTGAGGGGTGTGGGGTGTGTCAGTGTCACTTTGAGGGTGAGGGGTGTGTCAGTGATACAGTGAGGGGTGTGGGGTCTGTCAGTGTCACTTTGAGGGTGAGGGGTGTGTCAGTGATACAGTGAGGGGTGTGGGGTGTGTCAGTGTCACTTTGAGGGTGAGGGGTGTGTCAGTGATACAGTGAGGGGTGTGTCAGTGTTACAGTGAGGGGTGAGGGGTGTGTCGGTTTCACAGTGAGGGGTTTGGGGTGTGTCAGTGTCACTTTGAGGGGTGAGGGGTGTGTCAGTGTCACAGTGATGGGTGTGGGGTGTGTCAGTGTCACTTTGAGGGGTGAGGTTTGTGTCAGTAATACAGTGAGGGGTGAGGGGTGTGTCAGTGTTACAGTGAGGGGTGAGGGGTGTGGTGGTGTCACAGTGAGGGTTGAGGGGTGTGTTAGTGTTACAGTGAGGGGTGAGAGGTGTGTCAGTGTTACAGTGAGGGGTGAGGGGTGTGGGGGTGTCACAGTGAGGGGTGAGGGGTGAGTCAGTGACACAGTGAGGGGTGTGGGGTGTGTCGGTGTTGGAGTGAGGATGGAGGGGTTTGTTGGTGTCACAGTGAGGGGTGTTGGGTGTGTCAACATTACAGTGAGGGGTGTGTCAGTGTTACAGTGCGGGGTGTGGGGTGTGTCGGTTTCACAGTGAGGGTTGTGAGGTGAGTAGGTGTTACAGTGAGGGGTGTGGGGTGTGTCAGTGTCACCTTGAGGGGTGAGGGTTGTGTCAGTGTTACAGTGAGGGGAGTGGGGTGTGTCAGTGTCACAGTGAGGGGTGTGGGGTGTGTCAGTGTCACTTTGAGGGTGAGGGGTGTGTCAGTGTTACAGTGAGGGGAGTGGGGTGTGTCAGTGTCACAGTGAGGGGTGAGAGGTGTGTCAGTGTCACTTTGAGGGTGAGGGGTGTGTCAGTGATACAGTGAGGGGTGTGTCGGTGTTACAGTGAGGGGTGTTGGGTGTGTCAACATTACAGTGAGGGGTGTGTCAGTGATACAGTGAGGGGTGTGGGGTGTGTCGGTTTCACAGTGAGGGTTGTGAGGTGAGTAGGTGTTACAGTGAGGGGTGTGGGGTGTGTCAGTGTCACTTTGAGGGGTGAGGGGTGTGTCAGTGTCACAGTGAGGGTTGAGGGGTGTGTTAGTGTTACAGTGAGGGGTGAGAGGTGTGTCAGTGTTACAGTGAGGGGTGAGGGGTGAGTCAGTGACACAGTGAGGGGAGTGGGGTGTGTCAGTGTCACAGTGAGGGGTGTGGGGTGTGTCAGTGTCACTTTGAGGGTGAGGGGTGTGTCAGTGATACAGTGAGGGGTGTGGGGTCTGTCAGTGTCACTTTGAGGGTGAGGGGTGTGTCAGTGATACAGTGAGGGGTGTGGGGTGTGTCAGTGTCACTTTGAGGGTGAGGGGTGTGTCAGTGATACAGTGAGGGGTGTGGAGTGTGTCGGTGATACAGTGAGGGGTGTGTTGTGTGTCAGTGTCACAGTGAGGGGTGAGGGGTGTGTCAGTGTCACAGTGAGGGGTGTGGGGTGTGTCAGTGTTACAGTGAGGGGTGTGTCAGCGTCACAGTGAGGGGTGTGGGGTGTGTCAGTGTTACAGTGAGGGGTGTGTCAGTGTCACAGTGAGGGGTGAGGGGTGTGTCAGTGTCACAGTGAGGGGTGTGAGGTGTGTCAGTGTTACAGTGAGGGGTGTGTCAGTGTTACAGTGTGGGGTGTGTCGGTGTTACAGTGTGGGGCGTGGGGTGTGTCAGTGTTACAGTGAGGGGTGTGAGGTGTGTCAGTGTTACAGTGAGGGGTGTGTCGGTGTTACAGTGAGGGGTGTGGGGTGTGTCAGTGTTACAGTGAGGGGTGTGGGGTGTGTCAGTGTAACAGTGAGGCGTAAAGGGTGTGTCAGTGTCACAGTGAGGGGTGTGGGGTGTGTCGGTGTCACAGTGAGTGGTGTGGGGTGTGTCGGTGTTACAGTGAGGGGTGTGGGGTGTGTCAGTGTTACAGTGAGGGGTGTGGAGTGTGTCGGTGATACAGTGAGGGGTGTGGGGTGTGTCAGTGTTACAGTGAGGGGTGTGGAGTGTGTCGGTGATACAGTGAGGGGTGTGTTGTGTGTCAGTGTCACAGTGAGGGGTCTGGGGTATGTCAGTGTTACAGTGAGGGGAGTGGGGTGTGTCGGTGTCACAGTGAGGAGTGAGGGGTGTGTCAGTGACACAGTGAGGGGTGTGGGGGGTGTCAGTGTTACAGTGAGGGGAGTGGGGTGTGTCGGTGTCACAGTGAGGAGTGAGGGGTGTGTCAGTGACACAGTGAGGGGTGTGGAGTGTGTCGGTGATACAGTGAGGGGTGTGGGGTGTGTCAGTGTCACTTTGAGGGGTGAGGGTTGTGTCAGTGTTACAGTGAGGGGAGTGAGGTGTGTCAGTGTCACAGTCAGGGGTGTGGGGTGTGTCAGTGTCACTTTGAGGGTGAGGGGTGTGTCAGTGATACAGTGAGGGGTGTGGTGGTGTCACAGTGAGGGGTCTGGGGTATGTCAGTGTTACAGTGAGGGGAGTGGGGTGTGTCAGTGTCACAGTGAGGGGTGTGGGGTGTGTCAGTGACACAGTGAGGGGTGTGGGGGGTGTCAGTGTTACAGTGAGGGGAGTGGAGTGTGTCAGTGTCACAGTGAGGCGTAAGGGGTGTGTCAGTGTCACAGTGAGGGGTGTGGGGTGTGTCAGTGTTACAGTGAGGGGTGAGGGGTGTGTCGGTGTTACAGTGAGGAAGGTGGGGTGTGTCAGTGTTACAGTAAGGGGTGAGGGGTGTGTTAGTGTCACAGTGAGGGGTGTGGGGTGTGTCAGTGCTACAGTGAGGGGTGTGGGGTGTGTCAGTTTTACAGTGAGGGGTGAGGGTTGTGTCAGTGTTACAGTGAGGGGAGTGAGGTGTGTCAGTGTCACAGTGAGGGGTGTGGCGTGTGTCGGTGATACAGTGAGGGGTGTGGGGTGTGTCAGTGTCACTTTGAGGGGTGAGGGTTGTGTCAGTGTTACAGTGAGGGGAGTGAGGTGTGTCAGTGTCACAGTGAGGGGTGTGGGGTGTGTCAGTGTCACTTTGAGGGGTGAGGGGTGTGTCGGTGTTACAGTGAGGGTTGAGGGGTGTGTTAGTGTTACAGTGAGGGGTGAGAGGTGTGTCAGTGTTACAGTGAGGGGTGAGGGGTGTGGTGGTGTCACAGTGAGGGGTGAGGGGTGAGTCAGTGACACAGTGAGGGGTGTGGGGTGTGTTGGTGTTGGAGTGAGGATGGAGGGGTGTGTCGGTGTCACAGTGAGGGGTGTTGGGTGTGTCAACATTACAGTGAGGGGTGTGTCAGTGTTACAGTGAGGGGTGTGGGGTGTGTCGGTTTGACAGTGAGGGTTGTGAGGTGAGTAGGTGTTACAGTGAGGGGTGAGGGGTGTGTCAGTGTCACTTTGAGGGGTGAGGTTTGTGTCAGTAATACAGTGAGGGGTGAGGGGTGTGTCAGTGTCACAGTGAGGGTTGAGGGGTGTGTTAGTGTTACAGTGAGGGGTGAGGGGTGTGGTGGTGTCACAGTGAGGGTTGAGGGGTGTGTTAGTGTTACAGTGAGGGGTGAGAGGTGTGTCAGTGTTACAGTGAGGGGTGAGGGGTGTGGTGGTGTCACAGTGAGGGGTGAGGGGTGAGTCAGTGACACAGTGAGGGGTGTGGGGTGTGTCGGTGTTGGAGTGAGGATGGAGGGGTTTGTTGGTGTCACAGTGAGGGGTGTTGGGTGTGTCAACATTACAGTGAGGGGTGTGTCAGTGTTACAGTGCGGGGTGCGGGGTGTGTCGGTTTCACAGTGAGGGGTGTGGGGTGTGTCAGTGTTACTTTGAGGGTGAGGGGTGTGTCAGTGATACAGTGAGCGGTGTGTCGGTGTCACAGTGAGGGGTGTTGGGTGTGTCAACATTACAGTGAGGGGTGTGTCAGTGTTACAGTAAGGGGTGAGGGGTGTGTTAGTGTCACAGTGAGGGGTGTGGGGTGTGTCAGTGTCACAGTGAGGGGTGTGGGGTGTGTCAGTGCTACAGTGAGGGGTGTGGGGTGTGTCAGTTTTACAGTGAGGGGTGAGGGGTGTGTCGGTGTTACAGTGTGGGGCGTGGGGTGTGTCAGTGTCACAGTGAGGGGTGTGAGGTGTGTCAGTGTCACAGTGAGGGGTGAGGGGTGTGTCGGTGTTACAGTGTGGGGCGTGGGGTGTGTCAGTGTTACAGTGAGGGGTGTGGGGTGTGTCGGTGTTACAGTGAGGGGTGTGGGGTGTGTCAGTGTCACAGTGAGGGGTGAGGGGTGTGTCAGTGTTACAGTGAGGGGTGTGGGGTGTGTCAGTGTTACAGTGAGGGGTGTGGGGTGTGTCAGTGTAACAGTGAGGCGTAAAGGGTGTGTCAGTGTCACAGTGAGGGGTGTGGGGTGTGTCGGTGTTACAGTGAGGGGTGTGGGGTGTGTCAGTGTTACAGTGAGGGGTGTGGAGTGTGTCGGTGATACAGTGAGGGGTGTGGAGTGTGTCGGTGATACAGTGAGGGGTGAGGGGTGTGTCAGTGTCACAGTGAGGGGTCTGGGGTATGTCAGTGTTACAGTGAGGGGAGTGGGGTGTGTCGGTGTCACAGTGAGGAGTGAGGGGTGTGTCAGTGTCACTTTGAGGGTGAGGGGTGTGTCAGTGACACAGTGAGGGGTGTGGGGTGTGTTGGTGTTGGAGTGAGGATGGAGGGGTTTGTTGGTGTCACAGTGAGGGGTGTTGGGTGTGTCAACATTACAGTGAGGGGTGTGTCAGTGTTACAGTGAGGGGTGTGGGGTGTGTCGGTTTCACAGTGAGGGTTGTGAGGTGAGTAGGTGTTACAGTAAGGGGTGAGGGGTGTGTCAGTGTCACTTTGAGGGGTGAGGTTTGTGTCAGTAATACAGTGAGGGGTGAGGGGTGTGTCAGTGTCACAGTGAGGGTTGAGGGGAGTGTTAGTGTTACAGTGAGGGGTGAGAGGTGTGTCAGTGTTACATTGAGGGGTGAGGGGTGTGGTGGTGTCACAGTGAGGGGTGAGGGGTGAGTCAGTGACACAGTGAGGGGTGTGGGGTGTGTCGGTGTTGGAGTGAGGATGGAGGGGTTTGTTGGTGTCACAGTGAGGGGTGTTGGGTGTGTCAACATTACAGTGTGGGGTGTGTCAGTGTTACAGTGCGGGGTGCGGGGTGTGTCGGTTTCACAGTGAGGGGTGTGGGGTGTGTCAGTGTTACTTTGAGGGTGAGGGGTGTGTCAGTGATACAGTGAGGGGTGTGTCGGTGTCACAGTGAGGGGTGTTGGGTGTGTCAACATTACAGTGAGGGGTGTGTCAGTGTTACAGTAAGGGGTGAGGGGTGTGTTAGTGTCACAGTGAGGGGTGTGGGGTGTGTCAGTGCTACAGTGAGGGGTGTGGGGTGTGTCAGTTTTACAGTGAGGGGTGTGGGGTGTGTCAGTGTCACTTTGAGGGGTGAGGGTTGTGTCAGTGTTACAGTGAGGGGTGTGGGGTGTGTCAGTGTCACAGTGAGGGGTTTGGGGTGTGTCAGTGTCACTTTGAGGGTGAGGGGTGTGTCAGTGATACAGTGAGGGGTGTGTCGGTGTCACAGTGAGGGGTGTTGGGTGTGTCAACATTACAGTGAGGGGTGTGTCAGTGTCACAGTGAGGGGTGAGGGGTGTGTTGGTTTCACAGTGAGGGTTGTGAGGTGAGTAGGTGTTACAGTGAGGGGTGTGGGGTGTGTCAGTGTCACTTTGAGGGGTGAGGTTTGTGTCAGTAATACATTGAGGGGTGAGGGGTGTGTCAGTGTCACAGTGAGGGTTGAGGGGTGTGTTAGTGTTACAGTGAGGGGTGAGAGGTGTGTCAGTGTTACAGTGAGGGGTGAGGGGTGAGTCAGTGTTACAGTGAGGGTTGAGGGGTGTGTTAGTGTTACAGTGAGGGGTGAGAGGTGTGTCAGTGTTACAGTGAGGGGTGAGGGGTGTGGTGGTGTCACAGTGAGGGGTGAGGGGTGAGTCAGTGTCACAGTGAGGGGTGAGGGGTGTGTCGGTGTTACAGTGTGGGGCGTGGGGTGTGTCAGTGTTACAGTGAGGGGTGTGAGGAGTGTCAGTGTTACAGTGAGGGGTGTGTCGGTGTTACAGTGAGGGGTGTGGGGTGTGTCAGTGTCACAGTGAGGGGTGAGGGGTGTGTCAGTGTTACAGTGAGGGGTGTGGGGTGTGTCAGTGTAACAGTGAGGCGTAAAGGGTGTGTCAGTGTCACAGTGAGGGGTGTGGGGTGTGTCGGTGTTACAGTGAGGGGTGTGGGGTGTGTCAGTGTTACAGTGAGGGGTGTGGAGTGTGTCGGTGATACAGTGAGGGGTGTGTTGTGTGTCAGTGTCACAGTGAGGGGTCTGGGGTATGTCAGTGTTACAGTGAGGGGAGTGGGGTGTGTCGGTGTCACAGTGAGGGGTGAGGGGTGAGTCAGTGACACAGTGAGGGTTGTGGGGTGTGTCGGTGTTGGAGTGAGGATGGAGGGGTTTGTTGGTGTCACAGTGAGGGGTGTTGGGTGTGTCAACATTACAGTGAGGGGTGTGTCAGTGTTACAGTGAGGGGTGTGGGGTGTGTCGGTTTCACAGTGAGGGTTGTGAGGTGAGTAGGTGTTACAGTGAGGGGTGTGGGGTGTGTCAGTGTCACTTTGAGGGGTGAGGTTTGTGTCAGTAATACAGTGAGGGGTGAGGGGTGTGTCAGTGTCACAGTGAGGGTTGAGGGGTGTGTTAGTGTTACAGTGAGGGGTGAGAGGTGTGTCAGTGTTACAGTGAGGGGTGAGGGGTGTGGTGGTGTCACAGTGAGGGGTGAGGGGTGAGTCAGTGACACAGTGAGGGGTGTGGGGTGTGTCGGTGTTGGAGTGAGGATGGAGGGGTTTGTTGGTGTCACAGTGAGGGGTGTTGGGTGTGTCAACATTACAGTGAGGGGTGTGTCAGTGTTACAGTGAGGGGTGTGGGGTGTGTCGGTTTCACAGTGAGGGTTGTGAGGTGAGTAGGTGTTACAGTGAGGGGTGTGGGGTGTGTCAGTGTCACTTTGAGGGGTGAGGGTTGTGTCAGTAATACCGTGAGGGGTGAGGGGTGTGTCAGTGTCACAGTGAGGGGTGAGAGGTGTGTCAGTGTTACAGTGAGGGGTGAGGGGTGTGGTGGTGTCACAGTGAGCGGTGAGGGGTGTGTCAGTGACACAGTGAGGGGTGAGGGGTGTGTCAGTGTTACAGTGAGGGGTGAGAGGTGTGTCAGTGATACAGTGAGGGGTGTGGGGTGTGTCAGTGTCACTTTGAGGGTGAGGGGTGTGTCAGTGATACAGTGAGGGGTGTGTCGGTGTCACAGTGAGGGGTGTTGGGTGTGTCAACATTACAGTGAGGGGTGTGTCAGTGTTACAGTGAGGGGTGAGGGGTGTGTTGGTTTCACAGTGAGGGTTGTGAGGTGAGTAGGTGTTACAGTGAGGGGTGTGGGGTGTGTCAGTGTCACTTTGAGGGGTGAGGGTTGTGTCAGTAATACCGTGAGGGGTGAGGGGTGTGTCAGTGACACAGTGAGGGGTGTGGGGTGTGTCAGTGTCAGAGTGAGGGTTGAGGGGTGTGTCAGTGTTACAGTGAGGGTTGAGGGGGGTGTCAGTGTTACAGTGAGGGGTGTGTCGGTGTGTCAGTGTTACAGTGAGGGGTGTGGGGTGTGTCGGTTTCACAGTGAGGGTTGTGGGGTATGTCGGTGTCACAGTGAGTGGTGTGGGGTTTGTCAGTGTTACAGTGAGGGGTGAGGGGTGTGTCAATGTTACAGTGAGGGGTGTTGGGTGTGTCAGTGATACAGTGAGGGGTGAGGGGTGTGTCGGTTTCACAGTGAGGGTTGTGAGGTGAGTCGGTGTTACAGTGAGGGGTGTGGGGTGTGTCAGTGTCACTTTGAGGGGTGAGGGGTGTGTCAGTGATACAGTGAGGGGTGTGGGGTGTGTCGGTGTCACAGTGAGGGGTCTGGGGTATGTCAGTGTTACAGTGAGGGGTGTGGGGTGTGTCAATGTTACAGTGAGGGGTGTGTCGTTGTCACAGTGAGGGGTGAGGGGTTTGTCAGTGTTACAGTGAGGGTTGTGGGGTGTGTCAGTGTTACAGTGAGGGGTGTGGGGTGTGTCAGTGTCACAGTGAGGGCATGGGCCGTGTCAGTGTTACAGTGAGTGGTGAGTGGTGTGTCAGTTTCACAGTAAGGGGTGTGGGGTGTGTCAGTGTCACAGTGAGGGGTGTGGTGTGTGTCAGTGTCACTTTGAGGGGTGAGGGGTGTGTCAGTGTCACAGTGAGGAGAGTGGGGTGTGTTGGTGTCACAGTGAGGAGTGTGGGGTGTGTCAGTGATACAGTGAGGGGTGTGGGGTGTGTCGGTGTCAGAGTGAGGGGTGGGGGTGTGTCGGTGTCAGAGTGAGGGGTGTGGGGTGTGTCAGTGTTACAGTGAGGGGTGAGGGGTGTGTCAGTGTTACAGTGAGGGGTGTGAGGTGTGTCGGTGTCAGAGTGAGGGGTGTGGGGTGTGTCAGTGTTACAGTGAGGGGTGTGGGGTGTGTCAGTGATACAGTGAGGGGTGTGGGGTGTGTCAGTGTTACAGTGAGGGGTGTGGGGTGTGTCAGTGATACAGTGAGGGGTGAGGGGTGTGAGGTGTGTCGGTGTCAGAGTGAGGGGTGAGGGGTGTGTCAGTGTTACAGTGAGGGGTGTGGGGTGTGTCAGTGTCACAGTGAGGGGTGTGAGGTGTGTCGGTGTCAGAGTGAGGGGTGAGGGGTGTGTCAGTGTTACAGTGAGGGGTGTGGGGTGTGTCAGTGTCACAGTGAGGGGTGAGGGGTGTGTCAGTGAGGGGTGTGGGGTGTGTCAGTGTCACAGTGAGGGGTGTGGGGTGTGTCAGTGTTACTGTGAGGGGTGTGGGGTGTGTCGGTGTCACAATGAGGAGTGTGGGGTGTGTCGGTGTTACAGTGAGGGGTGAGGGGTGAGTCAGTATCACAGTGAGGTGTGAGGTGTGTCAGTGATACAGTGAGGGGTGAGGGGTGTGTCAGTGTTACAGTGAGGGGTGAGAGGTGTGTCAGTGTTACAGTGAGGGGTGAGGGGTGTGTCGGTGTCACAGTGAGGGGTGTGGGGTGTGTCAGTGTTACAGTGAGGGGTGAGAGGTGTGTCAGTGTCACAGTGAGGGGTGAGGGGTGTGTCGGTGTTACAGTGAGGGGTGAGGGGTGTGTCAGTGTTACAGTGAGGGGTGTGGGGTGTGTCGGTGTCAGAGTGAGGGGTGAGGGGTGTCTCAGTGTTACAGTGAGGGGTGAGGGGTGTGTCAGTGTCAGAGTGAGGGGTGTGGGGTGTGTCGGTGTCACAGTGAGGGGTGTGGGGTGTGTCGGTGTTACAGTGAGGGGTGTGGGGTGTGTCGGTGTCAGAGTGAGGGGTGAGGGGTGTCTCAGTGTTACAGTGAGGGTGTGGGGTGTGTCAGTGTTACAGTGAGGGGTGTGAGGTGTGTCAGTGTCACAGTGAGGGGTGAGGGGTGTGTCAGTGTTACAGTGAGGTGTGTGGGGTGTGTCAGTGACACAGTCAGGGGTGAGGGGTGTGTCAGTGACACAGTGAGGGGTGAGGGGTGTGTCAGTGTTACAGTGAGGGGTGAGGGGTGTGTCAGTGACACAGTGAGGGGTGTGAGGTGTGTCGGTGTCAGAGTGATGGGTGAGGGGTGTGTCAGTGTTACAGTGAGGGGTGAGGGGTGTGTCAGTGTTACAGTGAGGGGTGAGGGGTGTGTCAGTGACACAGTGAGGGGTGTGGGGTGTGTCAGTGTTACAGTGAGGGGTGAGGGGTGTGTCAGTGACACAGTGAGGGGTGAGGGGTGTGTCAGTGACGCAGTGAGGGGTGTGAGGTGTGTCGGTGTCAGAGTGAGCGGTGAGGGGTGTGTCAGTGTTACAGTGAGGGGTGAGGGGTGTGTCAGTGACACAGTGAGGGGTGTGAGGTGTGTCGGTGTCACAGTGAGGGGTGAGGGGTGTGTCAGTGTCACAGTGAGGGGTGTGGGGTGTGTCAGTGATACAGTGAGGGGTGTGGGGTGTGTCAGTGTTACAGTGAGGGGTGTGGGGTGTGTCAGTGACACAGTGAGGGGTGTGAGGTGTGTCGGTGTCAGAGTGAGGGGTGTGGGGTGTGTTAGTGATACAGTGAGGGGTGTGGGGTGTGTCAGTGACACAGTGAGGGGTGAGGGGTGTGTCAGTGTTACAGTGAGGGGTGAGGGGTGTGTCAGTGATCCAGTGTGAGGTCTGGGTTATGGGGTGTGTTGGTGTTACAGTGAGGGGTGTGGGGTGTGTCAGTGACACAGTGAGGGGTGTGAGGTGTGTCGGTGTCAGAGTGAGGGGTGAGGGGTGTGTCAGTGTTACAGTGAGGGGTGAGGGGTGTGTTGGTGTTACAGTGAGGGGTGTGTCAGTGACACAGTGAGGGTTGAGGGGTGTGTCGGTGATCCAATGTTAGGTCTGGGTTATGGGGTGTGTTGGTGTTGGGGTGTATCGGTGTTATTGAGGGTTTTGCAGGGTGTGTCGTTATTATACTGAACGTTGTATCATTGGGGTGTTGGAGCGTGTCACTGTGTTATGGCGTACGATGTGTTGTCGATTGAGATTGGGATATGGATTCAGTTTCTGGTCCTCTGTGAGGTTGTTTTCTTTCTGAAAGATCCCACCTGCACCATCTTGATGGCCAGCAGCCTGAAGCCTCTACGTTCAAACCGGCTGATGATCTCTCCGATCAGCCCCCTCTGTACTCCGTCCGTCTTTACTGCAATCATCGTTCGCTGCATCTCCCCGTGAAAGCCAAATGACTCCCGTCTCCGTTAGCAACCCTGGCGATGACATTGTAGGGACAATCATAAGACCCTTTGGCATGCGAACAGATCTCGGCTCTTCGACCCATCGAGTCTGCTCTGGCATTCCGTCATACTCTGTACTATCCCCCTCCCTCTCTTTGCTGCTCTTGGTGAGTGAGGTGTGGTGAGGTCCGTGGACGGTTCTTGGTATGCAGTTTCCCTCCCGCCCCACACAGCTGGTCTCTTTCATGCACCCTCTGCTCTCTGTCCCTCCCTCTCTCTCTCTCTCTCTCTACGTCGCCTCTACTTCTCTTGTACCCACCTCCTCGGCCCTGCCCTCTTTATCCCTCTCTCTCTCTCGTTGTCTGACTCTCTTTCTCTCTCCCTCTCGCTCTCTCACCTGTCCTTTTTCTCTCTTGCTCTCCGTTCTTCGCTCTTCCATGTCCCAAATTCTCCCTCTCCCTCTCCTCTCTCTGCCTCTCCCCCTTCTCCCCATCCCCACTCCCTTGTTTTCTCTCTCATTCCTTCGCACTCATCGCCGCCCTCTTGTTCACTCCCCTCCCACTCTCTCCTACCTTTCATCAATCTTTCGCTCTCTCTTCTCTTTCCTACTCCCTCTCCCCCACTTCTTTCTTCCCCCCTCTCTCTTCCACTCACCCCATGTTACTTTCAGTTCCTTTCCCCAAGCACAGAGGATGATGAACTGCTCCACCCAGTAACCAACTGCTCCACCCAGTAACCAACTCCCCCACCCAGTAACCAACACCTCCACCCGGTAACCAGCACCTCCACCCAGTAACCAACTCCCCCACCCAGTAACCAGCACCTCCACCCAGTAACCAACTCCTCCACCCGGTAACCAACACCTCCACCCGGTAACCAACTCCCCCACCCAGTAACCAACTGCTCCATCCAGTAACCAACTCCTCCACCCGGTAACCAACACCTCCACCCGGTAACCAACACCTCCACCCAGGAACCAACTCCCCCACCCAGTAACCAGCACCTCCACCCGGTAACCAACTCCCCCACCCGGTAACCAACTCCTCCACCCGGTAACCAACTCTCCCACCCTGTAACCAACTCCCCCACCCAGTAACCAACTCCCCCACCCAGTAACCAACACCTCCACCCGGTAACCAACTCCTCCATCCAGTAACTAACTCCTCCACCCGGTAACCAGCACCTCCACCCAGTAACCAACTCCCCCACCCAGTAACCAACTCCTCCAACCAGTAACCAACACCTCCATCCGGTAACCAACTCCTCCACCCGGTAACCAACACCTCCATCCAGTAACCAACTCCCCCACCCAGTAACCAACTCCCCCACCCAGTAACCAACACCTCCACCCGGTAACCAGCACCTCCACCCAGTAACCAACTCCCCCACCCGGTAACCAACTACTCAACCCAGTAACCAACTCTCCCACCCTGTAACTAACTCCCCCATCCAGTAACCAACTCCCCTACCCAGTAACCAACTCCTCCACCCGGTAACCAACTCCCCCACCCAGTAACCAACTCCCCCACCCAGTAACCAACTGCTCCATCCAGTAACCAACTCCCCCACCCGGTAACCAACTGCTCCACCCGGTAACCAACTCCTCCACCCAGTCACCAACTCTCCCACCCTGTAATCAACTCCCCCACCCTGTAACCAACTCCTCCACCCGGTAACCAACACCTCCATCCAGTAACCAACTCCCCCGCCCAGTAACCAACTCCCCCACCCAGTAACCAACACCTCCACCCGGTAACCAGCACCTCCACCCAGTAACCAACTCCCCACCTGGTAACCAACTCCTCCACCCAGTAACCAACTCTCCCACCCTGTAACTAACTCCCCCATCCAGTAACCAACTCCCCCACCCAGTAACCAACTCCTCCACCCTGTAACCAACACCTCCATCCAGTAACCAACTCCTCCACCCGGTAACCAGCACCTCCACCCAGTAACCAACTCACCCACCCAGTAACCAACTCCTCCAACCAGTAACCAACACCTCCATCCGGTAACCAACTCCTCCACCCGGTAACCAACACCTCCATCCAGTAACCAACTCCCCCACCCAGTAACCAACACCTCCACCCGGTAACCAGCACCTCCACCCAGTAACCAACTCCCCCACCCAGTAACCAGCACCTCCAACCAGTAACCAACTCCTCCACCCGGTAACCAACACCTCCACCCGGTAACCAACTCCCTCACCCAGTAACCAACTGCTCCATCCAGTAACCAACTCCTCCACCTGGTAACCAACTCCTCCACCCGGTAACCAACACCTCCACCCAGTAACCAACTCCCCCACCCGGTAACCAACACCTCCACCCGGTAACCAACACCTCCACCCAGTAACCAACTCCCCCACCCAGTAACCAGCACCTCCACCCAGTAACCAACTCCTCCACCCGGTAACCAACACCTCCACCCGGTAACCAACTCCCCCACCCAGTAACCAACTGCTCCATCCAGTAACCAACTCCTCCACCCGGTAACCAACACCTCCACCCGGTAACCAACACCTCCACCCAGTAACCAACTCCCCCACCCAGTAACCAGCACCTCCACCCGGTAACCAACTCCCCCACCCAGTAACCAACTGCTCCATCCAGTAACCAACTCCCCCACCCGGTAACCAACTGCTCCACCCGGTAACCAACTCCTCCACCCAGTAACCAACTCTCCCACCCTGTAACAAACTCCCCCACCCAGTAACCAACTCCCCCACCCAGTAACCAACTGCTCCATCCAGTAACCAACTCCCCCACCCGGTAACCAACTGCTCCACCCGGTAACCAACTCTCCCACCCTGTAACCAACTCCCCCACCCAGTAACCAACTCCCCCACCCAGTAACCAACTCCTCCACCCGGTAACCAACACCTCCATCCAGTAACCAACTCCCCCACCCAGTAACCAACTCCCCCACCCAGTAACCAACACCTCCACCCGGTAACCAGCACCTCCACCCAGTAACCAACTCCCCCACCCGGTAACCAACTCCTCCACCCAGTAACCAACTCTCCCACCCTGTAACCAACTCCCCCACCCAGTAACCAACTCCTCCACCCGGTAACCAACACCTCCATCCAGTAACCATATCCCCCACCCAGTAACCAACTCCCCCACCCAGTAAGCAACACCTCCACCCGGTAACCAGCACCTCCACCCAGTAACCAACTCCCCCACCTGGTAACCAACTCCTCCACCCAGTAACCAACTCTCCCACCCTGTAACTAACTCCCCCATCCAGTAACCAACTCCCCCACCCAGTAACCAACTCCTCCACCCGGTAACCAACACCTCCACCCGGTAACCAACTCCCCCACCCAGTAACCAACTGCTCCATCCAGTAACCAACTCCCCCACCCGGTAACCAACTGCTCCACCCGGTAACCAACTCCTCCACCCAGTAACCAACTCTCCCACCCTGTAACCAACTCCCCCACCCAGTAACCAACTCCTCCACCCGGTAACCAACACCTCCATCCAGTAACCAACTCCCCCACCCAGTAACCAACTCCCCCACCCAGTAACCAACACCTCCACCCGGTAACCAGCACCTCCACCCAGTAACCAACTCCCCCACCCGGTAACCAACTCCTCCACCCAGTAACCAACTCTCCCACCCTGTAACTAACTCCCCCATCCAGTAACCAACTCCCCCACCCAGTAACCAACTCCCCCACCCAGTAACCAACACCTCCACCTGGTAACCAGCACCTCCACCCAGTAACCAACTCCCCCACCCGGTAACCAACTCCTCCACCCAGTAACCAACTCTCCCACACTGTAACCAACTCCCCCACCCAGTAACCAACTCCTCCACCCGGTAACCAACACCTCCATCCAGTAACCAACTCCCCCACCCAGTAACCAACTCCCCCATCCAGTAACCAACACCTCCACCCGGTAACCAGCACCTCCACCCAGTAACCAACTCCCCCACCTGGTAACCAACTCCTCCACCCAGTAACCAACTCTCCCACCCTGTAACTAACTCCCCCATCCAGTAACCAACTCCCCCACCCAGTAACCAACTCCTCCACCCGGTAACCAACACCTCCATCCAGTTACCAACTCCCCCACCCAGTAACCAGCACCTCCACCCAGTAACCAACTCCTCCACCCGGTAACCAACACCTCCACCTGGTAACCAACTCCCCCACCCGGTAACCAACACCTCCACCCGGTAACCAACTCCTCCACCCAGTAACCAACTCTCCCACCCTGTAACCAACTCCCCCACCCAGTAACCAACTCCCCCACCCAGTAACCAACTGCTCCATCCAGTAACCAACTCCCCCACCCGGTAACCAACTGCTCCACCCGGTAACCAACTCCTCCACCCAGTAACCAACTCTCCCACCCTGTAACCAACTCCCCCACCCAGTAACCAACTCCTCCACCCGGTAACCAACACCTCCATCCAGTAACCAACTCCCCCACCCAGTAGCCAACTCCCCCACCCGGTAACCAACACCTCCACCCGGTAACCAACTCCTCCACCCAGTAACCAACTCTCCCACCCTGTAACCAACTCCCCCACCCAGTAACCAACTCCCCCACCCAGTAACCAACTGCTCCATCCAGTAACCAACTCCCCCACCCGGTAACCAACTGCTCCACCCGGTAACCAACTCCTCCACCCAGTAACCAACTCTCCCACCCTGTAACCAACTCCCCCACCCAGTAACCAACTCCTCCACCCGGTAACCAACACCTCCATCCAGTAACCAACTCCCCCACCCAGTAACCAACTCCCCCACCCAGTAACCAACACCTCCACCCGGTAACCAGCACCTCCACCCAGTAACCAACTCCCCCACCCGGTAACCAACTCCTCCACCCAGTAACCAACTCTCCCACCCTGTAACTAACTCCCCCATCCAGTAACCATCTGCCCCACCCAGTAACCAACTCCTCCACCCGGTAACCAACACCTCCATCCAGTAACCAACTCCCCCACCCAGTAAGCTGCACCTCCACCCAGTAACCAACTCCTCCACCCGGTAACCAACACCTCCACCCGGTAACCAACTCCCCCACCCGGTAACCAACACCTCCACCTAGTAACCAACTCCTCCACCCAGTAACCAACTCTCCCACCCTGTAACCAACTCCCCCACCCAGTAACCAACTCCCCCACCCAGTAACCTACTGCTCCATCCAGTAACCAACTCCCCCACCCGGTAACCAACTGCTCCACCGGTAACCAACACCTCCACCCAGTAACCAACACCTCCACTCGGTAAGCAACTCTCCCACCCAGTAACCAACACCTCCACACTCCAACCACCACACCTTTATCATTTCCTGTCAGAGTCACCTTAGGACTCTCAGGAAAGCAGCATCCGTCATCAGGGACCCCCACCCCCAGGACCTGCCCTCGTCTCATTGCTGCCATCAGGTAGGAGATACAGAAGCCTGAAGACACACACTCAGTGATTCAGGAACAGCTTCTTCCCCTCTGTCATCCGATTTCTGAATGGACATTGAACCCTTGAATACTCACTCTCTACTTTTTTTTATTTATTTCTGTTTTGCACTATTTTAACAATTTAATATACATATAAATGAATTATTGTAATTCGTTATTTTTCTATATCATGTATTGCATTGTACTACTGCAGAAGAGTTAACAAATTTCACAAAGTATGCTGGTGATGTTAAACCTGATTCTCATTCTGATTAAGTCATTTTACAGACATGCAATCATTCGAAGTATATAAGCCACTATACCTTCTGCATTTCTATTTATAGTTTTTTATGATTGTGTATATTTTTGGGGCTGCGTCGAATCCAGAGTATCCGATTGCAGTCTCCTTTCACTTGTGTACAGGAAATGATTTGAATCTTAACTCTTGAAACGATATCACTGATTTGATGGGAACCTACAGGGCCGGTTAGCAAGTCAGCAGAGGACACTGAAATAGACGATGTCCTTGATGGGGAAGGAGGTTATCAGGAGTTACAGCGAGGATACCAATCAGCTTGGGAAGTGGGCCAAGGAATGGCTAATATAGTTTAATTGGGATCAGTGTGAGAAGTTGTGCTTCAGGAAGACAAACCAGAGTACGTTTTCTATAGTGAACGGCAGGGACCGGGGGAGTGTTGTAGAACAGAGGGACCCAGGGGTACGGGGACATGGTTCCCTGAACGTGGAGTCACAGGTAGACAGGGACCCTGGGGAGTGTTGTAGAACAGAGGGACCCAGGGGTACAGGGACATGGTTCCCTGAATGTGGAGTCACAGGTAGACAGGGACCCTGGGGAGTGTTCTAGAACAGTGTGACCCAGGGGTACAGGGCCATGGTTCCCTGAAAGTGGAGTCACAGGTAGACAGGGACCCCAGGAAGTGTTGTAGAACAGAGGGACCCAGGGGTACGGGGACATGGTTCCCTGAATGTGGAGTCACAGGTAGACAGGGACCCTGGGGAGTGTTGTAGAACAGTGTGACCCAGGGGTACAGGGCCATGGTTCCCTGAAAGTGGAGTCACAGGTAGACAGGGACCCCAGGAAGTGTTGTAGAACAGAGGGACCCAGGGGTACGGGGACATGGTTCCCTGAAAGTGGAGTCACAGGTAGACAGGGACCCCAGGAAGTGTTGTAGAACAGAGGGACCCAGGGGTACAGAGACATGGTTCCCTGAAATTGGAGTCACGGGTAGACAGGGACCCTGGGGAGTGTTGTAGTACAGTGTGTCCCAGGGGTACAGGGACATGGTTCCCTGAAAGTGGAGTCACAGGTAGGCAGGGACCCTGGGGAGTGTTGTAGAACAGAGGGACCCAGGGGTACGGGGACATGGTTCCCTGAACGTGGAGTCACAGGTAGACAGGGACCCTGGGGAGTGTTGTAGAACAGTGTGACCCAGGGGTACAGGGCCATGGTTCCCTGAAAGTGGAGTCACAGGTAGACAGGGACCCCAGGAAGTGTTGTAGAACAGAGGGACCCAGGGGTACGGGGACATGGTTCCCTGAAAGTGGAGTCACAGGTAGACAGGGACCCCAGGAAGTGTTGTAGAACAGAGGGACCCAGGGGTACAGAGACATGGTTCCCTGAAATTGGAGTCACGGGTAGACAGGGACCCTGGGGAGTGTTGTAGTACAGTGTGACCCAGGGGTACAGGGACATGGTTCCCTGAAAGTGGAGTCACAGGTAGACAGGGCAGTGAAGAAGATGTTTGCCACACTGGCCCTCATCAGTCAGGGCACTGAGTACAGGAGTTGGGACATTATGTTACAGTTGTACAAGACGTTGGTGGGACTACACATGGAGTATTGTGTTCAGTTCTGGTCGCCCCGCTGTAGGAAAGATGTCATTGAGCTGGTAAGAGTGCAGATGAGATTTGCGAGGATGTTGCTGGAACTCGAGGGATTGAGTTATGGAGAGAGGTTGTGCAGGTTGGAGTGTAGGAGCTGAGGGGTGACCTGATAGAGATGTATAAAACACAGATAGAGTGAGTGTGCATGGTCTCTTTCCCCAGGGTCAGGCAATCAAGAACCACAGGGCAGAGGTTTAAGGTGAGGGGTAGAGAGGTAAATAGGGACCTGAGGGGCAACTTTTTCACCCAGAGGAAGGTCATGTATGGAACGAGCTGCCAGAGGAAGTTACTCAGGCAGGTACATTAACAATATTTAAAAGGCATTTGGACGAGTACACGGATAGGAAATGTTTGGAAGGAACCATTATTCGGGTGGGATGGGGAAGGATGAATGGATAGGGGCCAGATGCAGGCAAACAGGATGAGCACAAGATGGGCTGAATGGCCTGTTTCTGAATTCTCTCCACTTCTCCACCCTCTTCAATTTGGACTAGGCACTAAATCTGCAGTCACCACACCCCCTTCCCCACTGAACCTCTGACTCCTTGTCAGACCCAGTCCCTCCTCATCTAACTCCCTGCTTCATTGTCTGACCCTCTCCCTCCCACTTAGACCCTCTCTCTCCTCCTCAGACCCTCTCTCTACCTCTCGGACCTTCTCCTATCCCCATGGACACTCTCTCCCCTCTCTCCCACTCAGACCCTCTCCCTCCCCTTCAGATCCTCTCCCAAAGCCTTAGACCCTCTCCCTCCCATTCATAACCTCCCTCTCCTCTTGGACCCTCTCTCTACCTCTCAGACCTTCTTCTACCCGTTCAGACACTCTCTCTCCCCCTCAGACCATCTCTCTCCCCATCAGACCCTCTCTCTCCTGCTCAGACCATCTCTTTCCCCGTCGGATCCTCTCCCTCCTCGTTCAGTCCCCACCATTGCACACGGCCCTGCCGAGTTACAATAGGCACCACCCTCCCTCATCCCCCTCTCCTTCCTGAACATCCCCTTCTCCCTCCTTCCCACTCTCCCCCCCTCTCATCCTCTCCCTCCGTTCTTCCCTCTTTCCTACTCACTGCTTTGCCTTCGGTGTTGTGGCTCCCACGCCGGACCTGGTTGAAATTGAGCCCCTCTCGCTCTCCCTGAATTCTATTTAAAGTCAATCTTGCAGCTGCTGTCTGGATATGGACACGTCTCCGCCCACTCCTCCCCTCCCCTGGCACTCTGTCCCCTCCTCTGTGCCAACTCCCACACTCAGGGACAGGCAGAGAGCCCGTGGAGCGAGACCCAGTGGTTTGGAAAAAGTGGTGCTGCAGTCAAAAAAGGGCTGAGGACAAGTTCCTCGGTGTGAATGCCATCAGCAGCCTGTCCTGGTGAACTATGGGTGACACTGTTCCAGTTCAGGGCGTTGGAGTTCAGAGTTCAGTCTGTACATTCTCCCATGGTCCAAAGACATACTGGTTAATTGGTTCTGAACAGCTCACGAAGCTCGAAGGCCTGGGCCTTTGTGCCTGGACCCTCATCGGGACACCTCAGTCCATGTGGGTTGGGTTATAGGTACGCCCCTCCGACCGAGATAGTGAAAATCTTGTCTTGCATACAGATCAGATCATTACCCAGTGTATTGTGGTAGGACAAGGGAAAACAATAACAGAGTGCAGAATAAAGTGTTACAGTTACAAAGAAAGGTCGTAAAGTTCAAAAGGTTCATTTATTAGAAGAGAATGTATCTGTCTACAACTCTGAAATTCGTCTTCTCCAGGTAGCCACGAAACAAAGAAAGAACATAAAAGTCATTCAGAGAAATATCACACAAAAGAACTGCACCCTAATCATCAACCGCTAAAGACCCTGCTTCCCTGCACAAAGTGGAACATAAACACAATAGTCCGATCCATAAACGCAGAACGATACCGTCCTACGATATCACAAATTCACTGAAAGAGAGGCAGCGGCCAACCCGCCTGCCACAGAGAGCCCCACAGCAACAGGCCGCTCACAGACTCCTTGGCAGTGATCAAAAGGAAGGCAGTCAGCACTGAACTCTCGGTCACCATCCTCAATGTCTCAGTCTTCCTCGATGCCTTAATTGGCGATTCGTGGACTCTTTAACCAGCGAAATGGAGTCAAACATCAGCTCACACCTTTTTTTGAAGTTTCTTCGCATCGAGGCTGCCGGAGTACATGCTTGCTTCTTGGAATTTTCTTGGAGAGACCAAAACCCTGGATCACTCAAACAATCTCCAAACCATAAACCGTAGGCCCTAACTGTTCCAGAAACACATGCACATCGAAGAACAGGTGTAAGAGAAGTTAAAAATGCATTTACATTTACAGAGAAAATGCAATGCAGGTTACAGTTACAGAGAAAGGGCAGTGCAGGCAGACAATAAGCTGCAAGGGTCACGACGAGGTAGATTGTGAGGTCAAGAGTCCATCTTATCGTACTGGGGGACCGTTCAATAGTCTGATAACAGCGGGGTAGAAGCTGTCCTCGTACTGGGGGTCATTCAATAGTCTAATAACAGTGGGGTAGAAGCTGTCCTCGTGCTGGGGGACCGTTCAATAGTCTGATAACAGCGGGGTAGAAGCTGTCCTCGTACTGGGGGTCGTTCAATAGTCTGATAACAGCGGGATAGAAGCTGTCCTCGTACTGGGGGACCGTTCAATAGTCTGATAACAGCGGGGTAGAAGCTGTCCTCGTACTGGGGGACCGTTCAATAGTCTGATAACAGCGGGATAGAAGCTGTCCTCGAGCCTGGTGGGACGTGCTTTCAAGCTTTTGTATCTTCTGCCTGATGGTGGGGGCAGGAAGAGAGAATGTCCGGTGTGGGTGGGGTTTTTGATTATGCTGGCTGCTTTACTAAGGCACCTCCCATCCCCCTTTGCTCCAAAGGGAAAATCCCTGGCTCACTCAACCTTTCCCCATAAGACATGCTTTCTAATCCAGGTTGCATTCTGGTAAATCTCTTCTGCTCCCTCTTTGAAGCTCCCACATCCTGAACTGAACAAGTGTGGTCTAACTAGGGTTTTACAGAGCTGCAATATTACTTCGTGGCTGGAGAAGTTAATTCCACCACCCCCCTCCAGTGGTTAGCACAATGCTTTACAGTACCAGCGACCAGGGAATTCCCACTGCTGCTTGCAAGCAGTTTGTATGTTCTCCTCTGGGTTTCTTCCAGGTGCTCCAGTTTCCTCCCACAGTCCAAAGATGTACCGGTCAGTAGGTTAATTAATCATTTTAAGTTGTCCCGTAATTAGGCGCAGATTAAGACCATAAGACATAGGAGCAGAATTAGGCCATTTGGCCCATCGAGTCTGCTCCACCATTCAATCATGGCTGATCATTTATTCCCCTCCTCAGCTCTAATCCCCAGCCTTCTACCTGTAACTTTTGTTGCCATGTCCCATCAAGAACCTATCAAGCTCTGCCTTAAATACACCTAACAACCTGGTCTCCATAGCTGCCTGTGGTAATAAATTCCACAAATTCACCACCCTCTGACTCAAGAAATTTCTCCACATAACAACACACATCAAAGTTGCTGGTGAACACAGCAGGCCAGGCAGCATCTCTAGGAAGAGGTACAGTTGACGTTTCGGGCCGAGACCCTTCGTTAGGACGAACTGAAAGCAGAGCTAGTAAGAGATTTGAAAGTGGGAGGGGGAGGGGGAGATCCAAAATGATAGGAGAAGACAGGAGGGGGAGGGGAGGGATGGAGCCAAGAGCTGGACAAGTGATTGGCAAAAGGTATATGAGAGGATCATGGGACAAGAGGCCCAGGGAGAGAGAAAGGGGGAGGGGGGAAGCCCAGAGGATGGGCAATAACGGATGGGGTACGAGGGGGAGGTGGAGCATTAACGGAAGTTAGAGAAGTCAATGTTCATGCCACCAGGTTGGAGGCTACCTAGAGGGAATATAAGGTGTTGTTCCTCCAACCTGAGTGTGGCTTCATCTTTACAGTAGAGGAGGCCATGGATAGACATATCAGAATGGGAATGGGACGTGGAATTAAAATGTGTGGCCACTGGGAGATCCTGCTTTCTCTGGCGGACAGAGCGTAGGTGTTCAGCGAAACGGTCTCCTAGTCTGCGTCTGGTCTCGCCAATGTATAGAAGGCCACATCGGGAGCACCGGACGCAGTATATCACCCCAGCCGACTCACAGGTGAAGTGTCGCCTCACCTGGAAGGACTGTCTGGGGCCCTGAATGGTGGTAAGGGAGGAAGTGTAAGGGCATGTGTAGCACTTGTTCCAATGACAAGGATAAGTGCCAGGAGGGAGATTGGTGGGGAGAGATGGGGGGAACGAATGGACAAGGGAGTCGTGTAGGGAGCGGTCCCTGCGGAAAGCGGGGGGGGAGGGAAAGATGTGTTTAGTGGTGGGATCCTGTTGGAGGTGGCAGAAGTTACGGAGAATTATATGTTGGAGCCGGAGGCTGGTGGGGTGGTAGGTGAGGACCAGGGGAACCCTATTCCTAGTGGGGTGGTGGGAGGATGGAGTGAGAGCGGATGTGTGTGAAATGGGGGAGATGCGTTTGAGAGCAGAGTTGATGGTGGAGGAAGGGAAGCCCCTTTCTTTAAAAAAGGACATCTCCTTCGTCCTGGAATGAAAAGACTCATCCTGAGAGCAGATGCGGCGGAGATGGAGGAATTGCGAGAAGGGGATGGCATTTTTGCAAGAGACAGGGTGAGAAGAGGAATAGTCCAGATAGCCGTGAGGGTCCGTAGGCTTATAGTAGACATCAGTAGATAAGCTGTCTCCAGAGAGAGAGACAGAAAGATCTAGAAAGGGGAGGGAGGTGTCAGAAATGGACCAGGTAAACTTGAGGGCAGGGTGAAAGTTGGAGGCAAAGTTAATGAAGTCAACGAGTTCTGCATGCGTGCAGGAAGCAGTGCCAATGCAGTCGTCGATGTAGCGAAGGAAAAGTGGGGGACAGATACCAGAATAGGTTTGGAACATAGATTGTTCCACAAAGCCAACAAAAAGGCAGGCATAGCTCGGACCCATACAGGTGCCCATAGTTTGGAGGAAGTGGGAGGAGCCAAAGGAGAAATTATTAAGAGTAAGGACTAATTCCGCTAGATGGAGGAGAGTGGTGGTAGAGGGGAACTGGTTAGGTCTGAAATCCAAAAAGAAGCGTAGAGCTTTGAGACCTTCCTGGTGGGGGATGGAGGTATATAGGGACTGGACATCCATGGTGAAAATAAAGCAGAGGGGGCCAGGGAACTTAAAATCATCGAAAAATTTCAAAGTGTGAGAAGTGTCACGAACATAGGTAGGAAGGGATTTGACAGGGGGGGATAAAACAGTGTCGAGGTATGCAGAAATGTGTTCGGTGGGGCAGGAGCAAGCCGAGACAATAGGTCTACCTGGACAGGCAGGTTTGTGGATCTTGGGTAGGAGGTAGAAACGGGAGGTACGTCGACTGTACCTATTCCTATAGATGCTGCCTGGCCTGCTGCATTCACCAGCAATTTTTATGTGTGTTGCTTGAAATTCCAGCATCTGCAGATTTCCTCGTGTTTGTGAAATTTCTGCACATCTCTGTTTTAAATAGACTTCCCTCTATCCTGAGGATGTGCCCTCTTGTCCTAGACTCCCCCACCATGGGAAACATCCTTTCCACATCTACTCTGTCTTGGCCTTTCAACATTCGAGATTCAAACAGGGGACAGAAGGGTTTGTTCCATGCTGCATGCCAAGAAACAAACAAATGAATAAATAATGAAGGCCAGTGCATTGTAACAGCCCTATCAACGTGTGCAGCAACTCTTTACCTCAACAGTGTTCAAAATCCTTGTGTAATCTGCCTTCACATTCAAGAAGATTGTCATATAAGGAGAAACTCACCGTGAACCCCGCAGTTAAATTCCAACAGCGTTCATGGAAGATTGTCCTCTTCATGTCCTCGAGTCTGCAGTTACAGGACTAATTATAGAAACAGAGTGCCCTGTTCCCTGTCTCCACACTGAAATCTTCAACAGGCCTGATAACAAGCTTACAGAGAAGCCACACTGGAATGCTATCCTGCAGATAACGTATCTCCTCCTTCGTGACACGGGATTGCAGGAATGTTCGCCAAAATATCCAAGCCAGTGTTTTTTAAATTGTACGGCATCAGCAGCCCCCGACAGCCCCTGACTTAACCCCTGACAGCCCCTGACTTAACCCCCAACAGCCCCTGACTTAACCCCTGACAGCCCCTGACTTAACCCTTGACAGCCTGACAGCCCCCGACTTAACCCCTGACAGCCCCTGACTTAACCCCTGACAGCCCGACAGCCCCCACCTTAACCCCTGACAGCCCGACTTAACCCCTGACAGCCCCTGACAGCCCGACAGCCCCCGCCTTAACCCCTGACAGCCCGACTTAACCCCTGACAGCCCCTGACTTAACCCCTGACAGCCCCCGCCTTAACCCCTGACAGCCCCTGACTTAACCCCTGACAGCCCGACAGCCCCCGCCTTAACCCCCGACAGCCCCTGACTTAACCCCCGACAGCCCCTGACTTAACCCGACAGCCCTTGACAGCCCCCAACAGCCCCTGACTTAACCCCTGACAGCCCCCCCGACAGCCCCTGACTTAACCCCCAACAGCCCCTGACTTAACCCCCGACAGCCCCTGACTTAACCCTTGACAGCCCCCAACAGCCCCTGACTTAACCCCTGACAGCCCCTGACTTAACCCCCGACAGCCCCTGACTTAACCCGACAGCCCTTGACAGCCCCCAACAGCCCCTGACTTAACCCCTGACAGCCCCCCCGACAGCCCCTGACTTAACCCCCAACAGCCCCTGACTTAACCCCCGACAGCCCCTGACTTAACCCTTGACAGCCCCCAACAGCCCCTGACTTAACCCCTGACAGCCCCTGACTTAACCCCCAACAGCCCCTGACTTAACCCCCGACAGCCCCTGACTTAACCCCTGACAGCCCCCAACAGCCCCTGACTTAACCCCTGACAGCCCCTCTTAACCCCTGACAGCCCGACAGCCCCCCGACTTAACCCCTGACAGCCCCTGACTTAACCCCTGACAGCCCGACAGCCCCCGCCTTAACCCCCGACAGCCCCTGACTTAACCCCTGACTTAACCCCTGACAGCCCGACTTAACCCCTGACAGCCCCTGACTTAACCCCTGACAGCCCCCGACAGCCCCCGCCTTAACCCCTGACAGCCCCTGACTTAACCCCTGACAGCCCGACAGCCCCTGACAGCCCGACAGCCCCCGCCTTAACCCCTGACAGCCCGACTTAACCCCTGACAGCCCGACAGCCCCTGACTTAACCCCCAACAGCCCCTGACTTAACCCCTGACAGCCCCCAACAGCCCCTGACTTAACCCCCGACAGCCCCCAACAGCCCCTGACTTAATCTCTGACAGCCCCCCCGACAGCCCCCAACAGCCTCTGACTTAACCCCCAACAGCCCCTGACTTAACCCCTGACAGCCCCCGACAGCCCCCAACAGCCCCTGACTTAACCCCTGACAGCCCCTGACTTAACCCCTGACAGCCCAACAGCCCCTGACTTAACCCCTGACAGCCCGACAGCCCCCGCCTTAACCCCTGACAGCCCGACTTAACCCCTGACAGCCCCTGACTTAACCCCCAACAGCCCCTGACTTAACCCCTGACAGCCCCCGACAGCCCCTGACTTAACCCCTGACAGCCCGACAGCCCCCGCCTTAACCCCTGACAGCCCGACTTAACCCCTGACAGCCCCCGACAGCCCCCAACAGCCCGACTTAACCCCTGACAGCCTGACTTAACACCTGACAGCCCCCAACAGCCCCTGACTTAACCCCTGACAGCCCCCAACAGCCCCTGACTTAACCCCTGACAGCCTGACTTAACACCTGACAGCCCCCAACAGCCCCTGACTTAACCCTTGACAGCCCCCAACAGCCCCTGACTTAACACCTGACAGCCCCCGACAGCCCCTGACTTAACCCAACCCCTGACTTAACCCCTGACAGCCCGACTTAACCCTTGACAGCCCCCAACAGCCCCTGACTTAATCCCTGACAGCCCGACTTAACCCCTGACAGCCCCTGACTTAACACCTGACAGCCCCCGACAGCCCCTGACTTAATCCCTGAAAGCCCCTGACTTAACCCCTGACAGCTCCTGCCAGCTCCTGACTTAACCCCTGACAGCCCCCAACAGCCCCTGACTTAACCCCTGACAACCTCTGACTTAACCCCTGACAGTCCGACTTAACCCTTGACAGCCCCCAACAGCCCCTGACTTAACCCCTGACAGCCCCTGACTTAACACCCGACAACCCCAACAGCCCCTGACTTAACCCCTGACAGCCCCCAACAGCCCCTGACTTAACCCCTGACAGCCCCTGACTTAACCCCTGACAGCCCGACAGCCCCCGCCTTAACCCCCGACAGCCCCTGACTTAACCCCTGACAGCCCGACAGCCCCCGCCTTAACCCCTGACAGCCCGACTTAACCCCTGACAGCCCCTGACTTAACCCCTGACAGCCCCCGACAGCCCCCGCCTTAACCCCTGACAGCCCCCGACTTAACCCCTGACAGCCCGACAGCCCCTGACTTAACCCCTGACAGCCCGACAGCCCCCGCCTTAACCCCTGACAGCCCGACTTAACCCCTGACAGCCCCTGACTTAACCCCTGACGTCCCCCGACAGCCCCCGCCTTAACCCCTGACAGCCCCTGACTTAACCCCTGACAGCCCGACAGCCCCCGCCTTAACCCCCGACAGCCCCTGACTTAACCCCCAACAGCCCCTGACTTAACCCCTGACAGCCCCCCGACAGCCCCCAACAGCCCCTGACTTAACCCCCGACAGCCCCCAACAGCCCCTGACTTAATCTCTGACAGCCCCCCCGACAGCCCCCAACAGCCTCTGACTTAACCCCCAACAGCCCCTGACATAACCCCTGACAGCCCCCGACAGCCCCCAACAGCCCCTGACTTAACCCCTGACAGCCCTTGACTTAACCCCTGACAGCCCGACAGCCCCTGACAGCCCCTGACTTAACCCCTGACAGCCCCCAACAGCCCCTGACTTAACCCCTGACAGCCCCTGACTTAACCCCTGACAGCCCGACAGCCCCCGCCTTAACCCCTGACAGCCCGACTTAACCCCTGACAGCCCCCGACAGCCCCTGACTTAACCCCCAACAGCCCCTGACTTAACCCCTGACAGCCCCCAACAGCCCCTGACTTAACCCCTGACAGCTCCTGACTTAACCCCTGACAGCCCGACAGCCCCCGCCTTAACCCCTGACAGCCCCCACCTTAACCCCTGACAGCCCGACTTAACCCCTGACAGCCCCCGACAGCCCCCAACAGCCCGACTTAACCCCTGACAGCCTGACTTAACACCTGACAGCCCCCAACAGCCCCTGACTTAACCCCTGACAGCCCCCAACAGCCCCTGACTTAACCCCTGACAGCCTGACTTAACACCTGACAGCCCCCAACAGCCCCTGACTTAACCCCTGACAGCCTGACTTAACCCTTGACAGCCCCCAACAGCCCCTGACAGCCCCCAACAGCCCCTGACTTAACACCTGACAGCCCCCGACAGCCCCTGACTTAACCCAACCCCTGACTTAATCCCTGACAGCCCGACTTAACCCCTGACAGCCCCTGACTTAACACCTGACAGCCCCCGACAGCCCTTGACTTAATCCCTGAAAGCCCCTGACTTAACCCCTGACAGCTCCTGCCAGCTCCTGACTTAACCCCTGACAGCCCCCAACAGCCCCTGACTTAACCCCTGACAACCTCTGACTTAACCCCTGACAGTCCGACTTAACCCTTGACAGCCCCCAACAGCCCCTGACTTAACCCCTGACAGCCCCTGACTTAACACCCGACAACCCCCAACAGCCCCTGACTTAACCCCTGACAGCCCCCAACAGCCCCTGACTTAACACCCGACAACCCCCAACAGCCCCTGACTTAATCCCTGAAAGCCCCTGACTTAACCCCTGACAGCTCCTGCCAGCTCCTGACTTAACCCCTGACAGCCCCTGACAGCCTCTGACTTAACCCTTGACAGCCCCTGACTTAACCCCAACCTAATCACGGCACAATTTCAATGATCAATTCACCTAGTAACCAGTATGTCTTTGGACCGTGGGAAGAAACCCACACAGTCCACGGGGAGGACGTACAGAGGATGTCAGGACTGAACTATTCTGGAATCCCAAGCTGCGATAGCATTGCGCTGACTGCTACTTTACCACAGTGCACTAGCTCGAGCCACAGGGTGGTGCAGTTAGTGTAACCCCTTAGAGCGCCAGCTGTAAGATTGGGGTTGACTCCTGCCGCTGTCTGTAGGAGTTTGCATGTTCTCCTTGTAACTGCGTGGGTCTCTCTGCTTTCCTACCAGGATATGGTTCATGATTTGGGGTTTGGGGTACAGGAAGCATGGTGACACTTGCTGGCATCCTTGACATGTCACTGTACGATTCAATGGATGTGTGATGACTAATATTAATCTAGGTCAATCAGACCCATCAGGTTTGGGGACTGCTTGGGTGAACACCTTTACTCTGTCATCGCAAGTGGCTACACATTTCAGTTCCACATCCCATTTCCATAAGACTGTGGGCCACAATTAGGCCATTCAGCCCATCGAGTCTGCTCCACCATTCCATCGTGGCTGATTTATTACCCCTCTCAACCCCATTCTCCCGCCTTCTCCACATAATCATCGATGCTTTTATTACTCAAGAAACTATCAACCTTTGCCTTAAGTATACCCGATGACTTGGCATTACACAGATTCACCATCCTCTGGCTAAAGAAATTTCTCCTCATCTCTGTTCTAAATGGACGTTCCTCTATTCTGAGACTGTGCCCTCTAGTCCTAGGCTCCCCCACTATAGAAAACACCTGCTCCGTATCCACTCTATCTAGCCCAGGGGTTCACAAATTGGGGTCCATGGCATAAAAAGTGTTGGGAATCCCTGATTGAGACCTTTCAATAGGTTTCAGTGAGATCTTCCTTCATTCTTCTAAATTGCAGTGAGTCCAGGCCCTCGAGGGTCTACAGCCTCCTCTACTGCCACAGCAAGGCCACTCTCAGGTTGGAGGAGCAACACCTTAAATTCTGTCTGGGCAGCCTCCAACCTGATGGCATGAACATCGATTTCTCCAACTTCCGGTAATAAAACAATTAAATTCAGTCCATTTGGCCCACAATGTTGTGTTGACCCTTCAACTCTCTCTAAGATCAACATAACCTTTTTTAAAATTTATTAAGTTTTGGGACGTGGATTTATTGCCCGTCCCTAGTTGACTTTGGGAAGGTGGTGATGAGTTGCCTTCTTGAACCCTTGCAGTCCCCAAGGTGTAGGTACTCCCACAGTGCTGTTAGGGAGGGAATTCCATGATTTTGACCCAGGGACAATGAAGGAATGGTGATATGTTTCCAAGTCAGGATGGTGAGTGACTTGGAGGGGGATTTCCAAGTGATAGTATTCCCAGGTATCTGCTGTTCCCGTTTTTCTAGATGGTGGTAGTCGTGGGTCTGGAAAGTGCTGCCTTAGGAACTTTGGTGTGTTGTTGCAGTGGATCTTGTAGATAGTACAACTGCTACAACTTTTCATTGATTGTGGAGGGATTGGATGCTGTAGAAGGGCTACCAATCAGTGGGCTGCTTCTTGTGTATTGATGGAGCTGCACCCATCCAGGCGAGTGACGAGTATTCCATTACACTCCTGACCTGAGCCTTGTAGATGGTGGACAGGCTTTGGGGAGTCAGGAGGTGAGTTACACGCCACAGGATTCCTAGCCTTTGATCTGCTCTGGTAGCCACAGTGTTTATCTGGCCAACCCCCAGGATGTTGATAGTAGGGGATTCAGTGATGGTGATGCCACTGAACGTCAAGGGACGATGGTTAGAGCCTCTCTTGTTGGAGATGGTCATTGCCTGGCACTTGCGTGGGTCGAATGTTATTTGCCACTTGTCAGCCCAAGCCTGGATATTGTCCAGGTCCTGCTGCATTTGGGTATGAACTGCTTCACTATCTGAGGAGTCACGAACAGTGCAGAACATTGTGCAGTCATCTGCGAACATCCCCACTTCTGACCTTATGACGGAAGGAAAGTTATTGATGAAGCAGCTGAAGATGGTTGGTCCTAGGACACTTCCCTGAAGAACTCCTGCAGTGATGTCCTGAGGATGATGAGAGCCATTGTGGATAGTCAGAGGTCTTTTCCCAAGGCTGAAAAGGCTAGCACGAGAGGGCACAGTTTTAAGGTGCTTGGAAGTAGGCACAGAGGAGATATCAGGGGTAAGTTTTTTTTACGCAGAGAGTGGTGAGTGCGTGGAATGGTCTGTTGGCGACGGTGGTGGAGGTGGATACGATAGGGTCTTTTAAGAGACTTCTGGACAGGTACATGGAGCTCAGAAAAATAGAAGGCTATGGGTAAGCCTAGGTAATCTCTAAGATAAGGACATGTTTGGCACAGTGTTGTGGGCCGAAGGGTTTGTATTGTGCTGTAGGTTTTCTATGTTTCTATGAGATGATTGACCTCCAACCACAACAACCACCTTCCTTTGTGTCACGATGATTCCAACCAGTGGAGGGTTTCCCCCTAATTCCCATTGACTCTATTTTAGCAAGGGCACCTTGACGCCATATTTGGTCAAATGCTGCCTTGATGTCAAGGGCTATCGCTCTCACCTCACCTCTTTGGTCCATGTTTATACCAAGGAAGTGTTGAGGTCAGGAGCTGAGCGGCCTTGACGGAACCCAAGTTAGGCATCCGTGAGCAGGTTATTGCCGAGTAGGTGCTGCGTGATAGCACTGTTGGTGACCCTTCCATTACTTTCCTGATGATTGAGAGTAGGCTGATAGGGTGGTAGTTAGCTGGGTTGGACTTGTCCTGTTTCTTGTGCACAGGACATACCTGGGCGATTTTCCACATTGCCAGGTAGATGCTGGTGTTGTAGCTGTACTGGAACAGCTTGGCTGTGGCGCGGCAAGTTCTGGAGCACAAGTCTTCAGGACTGTTGCCGGGATTTTGTCTGGGTCTATCGCCTTCACAGTATCCAGTGCTTTCAGCTGTTTCTTGATATCATGTGGAGCGAATTGGATTGGCATCTGGGATGCTGGGGACTTCAGGAGGAAGTCCCTGAAGAACTCCTGCAGTGATGTCCTGAGGATGATGAGAGGCATTGTGGATAGTCTCATCCACAATGGCTCTTCTGGCTGAAGATTGTTGCAAAAGCCTCAGCCTTACCTTTTGCACAGGTGTGCTGGGCTCCTCTAACATTGAGGATGGGGTATTTGTGGAGCCTCCTCCTCCAGTGAGTTGTTTGATTGTCCACCACCATTCATGGCTGGATGTGGCAGGACCACAGAGCTTCGATCCGATCCACTTTGCTTTGTCTATTAGTTGCTGCTCATGGTGTTTGGCATGCAAGTAGTCCTGTACTGTGGCTTCACCAGGGTGACGCCTCATATTGAGGTATGCCTGGTGTTCTCGGCATGCCCTCCCGCACTCTTTATTGAACGATGGTTGATCCCCTGGTCTGGTGGAGTTAGAGTGGGGACATGCTGGGCCATGGGGATACAGATTGTAGTTGAGTACAGTTCTGCTGCTGCTGATGGCCCACAGAGCCTCACCTTGGCCACATGCCCAATCTTGGGCTGCTAGATCTGTTCGAAGTCTATCCCATTTAGCACGGTGGTAATGCCACACAACGCGGTGGAGGGTTTCCTCAATCTGGAGATGGGATTCAGTCTCCACAAATACTGTCCGGTGGTCACTTCTACCAATGCTCTCATGGACAGATGCTTTTGTGGCAGGCAGGTTGAGTGAGAATGAGGTCAAGTATGATTTTCCCTCTCGTTGGTTCCCTCACTGCCTGCTGTAGTCCCAGTCTAGTAGTCAGACACTTATGCACCCCATTATAAACACAAGAGATTCTGCAGATGCTGGAAATCCAGAGCAACAGACACAAAATGCTGGAGGAACTCAGCAGGTCAGGCAGTATCTATGGAGGTGGGTGAATCCTTTATGTTTCAGGCTGAACCCCTTCATCAGAACTGGAGAGGAAGGGTGAAGAATAGAGTGGTGGGGGGAACAAGTGAGAAGGTGACAGGTGAAGCCAAGTGGGTCCTGAAGTAAGAAGCTGAGAGGTGATGGATGGAAGGGGCAAACGGATGGAGAAGAACGAATCTGATGGGAGAGGACAGTGCACCATGGGAGAAAGAGCAGCAGAAAATTCTGCTTTTTGCGGATTAGAGTGGTTCAGCTTGATAAAGCAGTCCCCAATTTACATTGGATACGTATCCCTGCCAGTGACAGAAATACCACACCTGCCCATTCAGGACCCCAAACAGTCCTTCCAGGTGAGAAAACATTTCATCTGTGAATCTGGTGGGGTCATCTATTGTATCCAGCATGGCCTCCTCCACAATGGTGAGACCTCTCCTAGATTGGGGGACCGCTTTGTTGAGCACCTCCGCTCGATGTGCAAGGGGTGGAATTTTCTGGTGGCTAAATATTTTAATTCCTGTCCCTGTTCCTGTTCCAACATGTCACTCCACAGCCTCCTCTTCTGCCACAATGAGGCCACCCAAGGCGGAGGGGCAACACCTCATATTCCACCAAGATGACCTCCAACCTGATGGCAAGAACATCCTTTCCTCTTTAGAGTAATATTTGTTCTCTTCCATCTTCTTTCTACTTCTAATGACCATTCTGGCCTCTTTCCCCTTCTCACCTACTGATCAGCTCCCCCTGTTTTCCCCACCTTCTTCCCTTTCTCCCATGGTCCACTCTTCTCTCCTATCAGATTCCTTCTTCTCCAGCCCCTCTGCCTTTTCCACCTAGGGCTTCCCAGCTTCTTACTTCATCCCCTCTCCCCACCCACCTGGCTTCACCTATCACCTATTTTTTTTCCTCCCCCCTCTCTCCCCCCCCCACACCTTTTTATCTTGGAATCTTCCCCCTTCTTTTCATGAACATCTTTTCCATAGATGCTGCCTGGCCTGCTGAGTTCCTCCAGCATTTTGTGTGTGTTGCTTAGATTTACGTTACAATGGATAAGAATTTTTTCAAAAGTGTTGCTTCCTCAGAATTTTTTTTTTGTTTATGATAGACCACTTGAACACAAATATAATTTTAGACTACTTGTATTAAGTACGAATTTGGAGAAAAAAGAAATTAACTTTTATTAAATATAAAGCGTTCAATCGCATAACAGTGTTGACTCTTTCCCACAGTTCAGCTAAGCTAAAAATGTTTTGTTGGTGACAGTGAGTATAGGAATAAAGTGAGGTGGAGGATAAATGCGTGGCTGAGGGATTGGAGTAGGGAGCAGGGATTCAGATTTCTGAATCATTGGGGTAGGCATGACCCCAATGGATGGGTTGCACTTGAATCCAAGGGGGACCAATACCCTGGCAGGGAGGTTTGCCAAGGCTATTGGAAGAGTTTAAACTAGAATTGTTGGGTGGTGGGAACCAAACTGAAAGAGACAGAGGAAGGGGCGGATGGCTTACAAATAGAGAAAGCTTGTAGACAGTGCAAGAGGGAGGATAGGCAGGTGATAGAGAAGGGATATGCTCAGACCAATGGTTTGAGATGTGTCTATTTTAATGCAAGAAGCATCATGAATAAAGCGGATGAGCTCAGAGCGTGGATCAGTACTTGGAGCTATGATGTTGTGGCCATTACAGAGACTTGGATGGCTCAGGGGCAGGGATGGTTACTTAGTGTGCCAGGCTTTAGATGTTTCAGAAAGGACAGGGAAAGATGCAAAAGAGGCGGGGGGGGGGGGTGGAACTGCTAATCAGAGATAGTGACATGGCTGCAGAAAAGGAGGAAGTCATGGAGGGATTGTCTACTGAGTCTCTGTGGGTGGAAGTTAGAAACAGGAAGGGGTCAATAACTCTACAGGGTGTTTTTTGTAGACCATCCAATAGCAACAGGGACATCGAGGAGCACATAGGGAAACAGATTCTGGAAAGGTGTAATAATAACAGGTGTCGTGATGGGAGATTTTAATTTCCCAAATATTGATTGGCATCTCCTGAGAGCAAGGGGTTTAGATGGGGTGGAGTTTGTTAAGTGTGTTCAAGAAGGTTTCCTGACACAAGACACAATCTGTGTGAGTGGGCCAGTGAAGGAGTGGAGCTTTGAGGCTTTGACTCGAGGCAGAGGACAAGCTAGCTCGCAGTTAGTCTTTACAATGCCTCCTGAGACGGTGATGTGCCTCTCATGTGAGATGTGGCAGTCTTGGGGGAACGCCCCTCTCCCGCAGAGTCACATCTGCCAGAAGTGTATACGGCTGGACGATCTGGAAGACCGTGTAAGGAATCTGGAGCAGCAGCTGGATGACCTTCCACTCATAAGGGAGAATGAGGCAGTCATAGATGAGAGCTACAGGGAGGTAGTCACACCTAGGCTGTCGGAAGCAGGTCGTTGGGTGACAGTCAGAGGGGGGAAAGCGAAGGTGAGCAGACAGGTAGTGCAGAGCACCCCTGTAGCCATTCCCCTGAATAATAAGTTTACCATCCTGGATACTGTTGGAGGGGACGACCGACCAGATGTGAGCCATGGTGGCAGGGCCTCTGGCACTGAGTCTGACCGGGTGGTGCAGAAGGGTGGGATGGAGAAGAGGAGAGCAGTCATCATTGGAGACTCTATAGTCAGGGGAGCAGACAGGAGATTTTGTGGACGTGAGAAGGACACCCGCATGGTTTGTTGCCTCCCGGGTGCCAGAGTCCGGGATGTCTCTGACCGGGTGCATGTCATCCTGGTATGAGAGGGAAAGCAACCAGAAGTCGTGATACATGTTGGGACCAACGACACAGGCAGGAAGAGGGATGAGGTCCTGAAGTGTGAGTTTCGGGAACTAGGCAAAAGGCTGAAGAACAGGACCTCAAGGGTGACGTTCTCAGGATTGCTGCCAGTGCTACGTGACAGTGATGGTAAGAATTGGAGGAGATGGCAGTTGAATGTGTGGCTGAGGAGTTGGTGCAGGGAGCAGGGTTTTAGATTTTTAGATCATTGGGATCTCTTCTGGGAAAGGTGGGACCTGTACAGATTGGATGGGTTGCACCTGAACTCGAGGGGGAGCAATATCCTTGCAGGTAGGTTTGCTAGCATGGTTCGGGAGGGTTTAAACTAATTTGCAAGGGGGATGGGACCCAGAGCGATAGAGCAGTGAAAGAAGTGCATGGAGTAAAGCCAGATCTAACATATAGAGACTTTGAGGAAAGAGAAGCAGAATAAACGGTGTAAAGACAGTAAGGTAGAAGGGCTGAAATGTGTGTACCTCAATGCAAGAAGCATCAGGAACAAAGGTGATGAACTGAGAGCTTGGATACACACATGGAATTATGATGTAGTGGCCATTACAGAGACTTGGCTGGCACCAGGGCAGGAATGGATTCTCAATATTCCTGGATTTCAGTGCTTTAAAAGGGATAGAGAGGGCGGAAAAAGGGGCGGAGGGGTGGCATTACTGGTCAGGGATACTATTACAGCTACAGAAAGGGTGGGTAATGTAGCAGGATCCTCTTTTGAGTCAGTATGGGTGGAAGTCAGGAACAGGAAGGGAGCAGTTACTCTATTGGGGGTATTCTATAGGCCCCCTGGTAGCAGCAGAGATACAGAGGAGCAGATTGGGAGGCAGATTTTGGAAAGGTGCAAAAATAACAGGGTTGATATCATGGGTGACTTTAACTTCCCTAATATTGATTGACACCTGATTAGTTCCAAGGGTTTGGACGGGAAAGAGTTTGTTAAGTGTGTCCAGGACGGATTCCTGTCACAGTATGTGGACAGGCCGACCAGGGGGAATGCCATACTAGATCTAGTACTAGGTAATGAACTGGGTCAGGTCACAGATCTCTCAGTGGGTGAGCATCTGGGGGTCAGTGATCACCGCTCCCTGGCCTTTAGCATTATCATGGAAAAGGATAGAATCAGAGAGGACAGGAAAATTTTTAATTGGGGAAAGGCAAATTATGAGGCTATAAGGCTAGAACTTGCGGGTGTGAATTGGGATGATGTTTTTGCAGGGAAATGTACTATGGACATGTGGTCGATGTTTAGAGATCTCTTGTGGGATGTTAGGGATAAATTTGTCCCGGTGAGGAAGATAAAGAATGGTAGGGTGAAGGAACCATGGGTGACAAGTGAGGTGGAAAATCTAGTCAGGTGGAAGAAGGCAGCATACATGAGGTTTAGGAAGCAAGGATCAGATGGGTCTATTGAGGAATATAGGGAAACAAGAAAGGAGCTTAAGAAGGGGCTGAGAAGAGCAAAAGGGGGCATGAGAAGGCCTTGGTGAGCAGGGTAAAGGAAAACCCCAAGGCATTCTTCAATTATGTGAAGTAAAAAAGGATGACAGGCGTGAAGGTAGGACCGATTAGAGATAAAGGTGGGAAGAAGTGCCTGGAGGTTGTGGAAGTGAGCGAGGTCATCAATGAATACTTCTCTTCGGTATTCACCAATGAGAGGGAACTTGATGATGGTGAGGACAATATGAGTGAGGTTGATGTTCTGGAGCATGTTGATATTAAGGGAGAGGAGGTGTTGGAGTTGTTAAAATACATTAGGACAGATAAGTCCCCAGGGCCTGACGGAATATTCCCCAGGCTGCTTCACGAGGCGAGGGATGAGATTGCTGAGCCTCTGGCTAGGATCTTTATGTCCTTGTTGTCCCCGGGAATGGTACCGGAGGATTGGAGGGAGGCGAATGTTGTCCCCTTGTTCAAAAAAGGTAGTAGGGATAGTCCGGGTAATTATAGACCAGTGATCCTTACGTCTGTTATGGGAAAGCTGTTGGAAAAGATTCTTAGAGATAGGATCTGTAGGCATTTAGAGAATCATGGTCTGATCAGGGACAGTCAGCGTGGCTTTGTGAAGGGCAGATCGTGTCTAACAAGCCTGATAGAGTTCTTTGAGGAGGTGACCAGGCATATAGATGAGGGTAGTGTAGTGGATGTGATCTATATGGATTTTAGTAAGGCATTTGACAAGGTTCCACACAGTAGGCTTATTCAGAAAGTTAGAAGGCATGGGATCCAAGGAAGTTTGGCCAGGTGGATTCAGAATTGGCTTGCCTGCAGAAGGCAGAGGGTGGTGGTGGAGGGAGTACATTCAGATTGGAGGATTGTGACTAATGGTGTCCCACAAGGATCTGTTCTGGGACCTCTACTTTTCGTGATTTTTATTAACGACCTGGATGTGGAGATAGAAGGGTGGGTTGGCAAGTTTGCAGACGACACAAAGGTTGGTGGTGTTGTAGATAGTGTAAAGGATGTCAAAGATTGCAGCGAGACATTGATAGGATGCAGAAATGGGCTGAGAAGTGGCAGATGGAGTTCAACCCAGAGAAGTGTGAGGTGGTACACTTTGGAAGGACAAACTCCAAGGCAGAGTACAAAGTAAATGGCAGGATACTTGGTAGTGTGGAGGAGCAGAGGGATCTCGGGGTACATGTCCACAGATCCCTGAAAGTTGCCTCACAGGTGGATAGGGTAGTTAAGAAAGCTTATGGGGTGTTAGCTTTCATAAGTCGAGGGATAGAGTTTAAGGGTCGTGAGGTAATGATGCAGCTCTATAAAACTATGGTTAGGCCACACTTAGAGTACTGTGTCCAGTTCTGGTCGCCTCACTATAGGAAGGATGTGGAAGCATTGGAAAGGGTACAGAGGAGATTTACCAGGATGCTGCCTGGTTTAGAGAGTATGCATTATGATCAGAGATTAAGGGAGCTAGGGCTTTACTCTTTGGAGAGAAGAAGGATGAGAGGAGACATGATAGAGGCGTACAAGATAATAAGAGGAATAGATAGAGTGGATAGCCAGTGCCTCTTCCCCAGGGCACCACTGCTCAATACAAGAGGACATGGCTTTAAGGTAAGGGGTGGGAAGTTCAAGGGGGATATTAGAGGAAGGCTTTTTACTCAGAGAGTGGTTTGTGCGTGGAATGCACTGCCTGAGTCAGTGGTGGAGGCAGATACACTAGTGAAGTTTCAGAGACTACTAGACAGGTAAATGGAGGAATTTAAGGTGGGGGCTTATATGGGAGGCAGGGGTTGAGGGTTGGCACAATATTGTGGGCCGAAGGGCCTGTACTGTGCTGTACTATTCTATGTTCTAATATATAGATAAACCTACAACAGGAGAGGCAGTACTTGATCTGGTATTGGGAAATGAACCTGGTCAGATGTCAGATCTCTCAGTGGGAGAGCATTTTGGAGATAGTGATCACAATCCTATCTCCTTTACCATAGCATTGGAGAGGGATAGGAACAGACAAGTTAGGAGAACATTTAATTGTAGTAAGAGGAAATATGAAACTCTCAGGCAGGAACATGGAAGCATAAATTGGGAACAGATGTTCTCAGGGAAATGTACGGCAGAAATGTGGCAAATGTTCGGAGATATTTCGTGGTGTTCAGATGAGACAGGGAAAGGGTAGTAGGGCACAGGAACCGTGGTGTACTAAGGCTGTTGAAAATCTGGTCAAGAAGAAAAGATTAAAAAAAACTAGGTAATGATAGAGATCGAGAAGATTATAAGGCTAGCAGGAAGGAGCTTAAGAATGAAATGAGGAGAGCCAGAAGGGGCCATGAGAAGGCTTTGGCGAGAAGGATTAAGAAGAACCCCAAGGCATTCTACAAATATGTGAAGACCAAGAGGATGAGACATGACAGAATAGGACCAATCAAGTGTGACAGTGGAAAAGTGTGTATGGAACTGGAGGAAATAGCAGAGGTACTTAATGAGTACTTTGTTTCAGCATTCACTGTGGTGATTATAGGGATGACTTACAGCAGACTGAAAAGCTTGAGCATATAGACATTAAGAAAGAGGATGTGCTGGAGCTTTTGGAAAGCATCAGGTTGGATAAGTCTCTGGGACCAGACGAGATGTACCCCAGGCTACTGTGGGAGGTGAGGGAGGAAATTGCTCAGCCTCTGGCAATGATCTTTGCATCATTAATGGGGATGGGAGAAGTTCTGGAGGATTGGAGGGTTGCAGATGTTGTTCCCTTATTCAAGAAAAGGGTTAGAGATAGCCCAGGAAATTATAGACCAGTGAGTCTTCTGTGGTTGTTAAGTTGATGGAAAAGATCCTGAGAGGTAGGATTTATGAACATTTGGAGAGGCATAATATGATTAGGAATAGTCAGCATGGCTTTGTCAAAGGTAGGTCGTGCCTTACAAGCCTGATTGAATTTTTTGAGAATGTGACTAAACACATTGATGAAGGTAGAGGAGTAGATGTAGTGTACATGTATTTTAGCAAGGCATTTGATAAGGTACCCCATGCAAGGTTTATTAAGAAAGTAAGGAGGCAAGGGATCCAAGGGGACCTTGCTTTGTGGATCCAGAATTGGCTTGTCCACAGAAGGCAAAGAGTGCTTGTAGACGGGTCATATTCTGGAAACACACACAAAATGCTGGTGGAACGCAGCAGGCCAGGCAGCATCTATAGGGAGAGGTACAGTCGACATTTCAGGCCGAGACCCTATATTCTGGAGGTTCGTAACAGGTGGTGTGCCTCAGGGCTGCAACCCCTTCTCTTCGTGATTTTTATAAATGACTTGGATGAGGAAGTGGAGGGATGGGTTAGTAAATTTGCTGATGACACAAATGTTGGAGGTGTTGTGGATAGTGTGGAAGGCTTTCAGAGTTACAGTGGGACATTGATAGGATGCAAAACTGGGCTGAGAAGTGGCAGATGGAGTTCAACCCAGATAAGTGTGAAGTGGTTCATTTTGGTCGGTCAAATATGATGGCAGAATATAGCATTAACGGGATTACTCTTGGCAGTGTGGAGGATCAGAGGGATCTTGGGGTCTGAGTCCATAGGCCACTCGAAGCTGCTATTCAAGATGGCTCTGTGATTAAGAAGGCATACGGTGCATTAGCCTTCATCAATCGTGGGATTGAGTTTAAGAGCCGAGAGGTAATGTTGCAGCTATATAGGACCCCGGTCAGACCCCACTTGGAGAACTGTGCTCAGTTCTGGTCACCTCACTACAGGAAGGATGTGGAAATCATAGAAAGGATGCAGAGGAGATTTACAAGGATGTTGCCTGGATTGGGGAGCATGCCTTACGAGAATAGGTTGCTTGAATGCAGCCTTTTCTCCTTGGAGTGATGGAGGATGAGAGGTGACCTAATAGAGGTGTACAAGATGATGAGAGGCATTGATCGTGTGGATAGTCAGAGGCTTTTTCCCAGGGCTGGAATGGCTAGCACGAGAGGGCACAGTTTCAAGCTGCTTGTAAGTAGGTACAGAGGAGATGTCAGGGTAAGTTTTTTACACAGAGAGTGGTGAGTGCGTGGAATGGGCTGTCAACGACGGTGGTGGAGGTGGATACGATAGGGTCTTTTAAGAGACTCCTGGACAGGTACATGGAGCTATGGGTAACCCTAGGTCATTTCTAAAGTAAGTACAAGTTCAGCACAGCATTGTGGGCTGAAGGGCCTGTATTGTGCTATAGGTTTTCTATGATCTATGTTCTATCTTCTAAGTAGATAAATGTAAATTCAATGTAAACAGCATTGTAACAAAAGGCTTAAAGTGTTTACCGTGCAGAGACTGAGGCAATAGAGGGTGGTATGGCAGGTTAAGACCATAAGACATAGAAGCAGAATTAGGCCATTCAGCCCATCATTCTGCTTGCTATTTCATCATGGTTGATCTCGTTTCCTTCTCAACCCCATTTTCCTGCTCTCTCCTTGTAACCTTTCACACCCTGACTAATCAAGAACCTATCAAACTCCACCTTGTACACCCAGTGACCTGGCCTCCATAGCCACCCGAGGCAAACAATTCCACAGATTCTGCACCCTCTGGCTAAAGAAATTCCTCCTCATCTTCATTCCAAGTGGACGTCCCTCCATTCTGAGGCTGTATCATTTGGTCCTGAGGGAACATCCTCTTCACATCCACTCTCTCTAACCCTTTTAACATTCGGTAGATTTCAAAGAGATACCCTCTCATTCTCCTAAATTCCAGTGAGTACAAACCCAGAGCTCTCAAATCTCCTCATACGATAACCCTTTCATTCCCGGAATCATTCGCTGACCTTCTCCAATGCCAGCACATCCTTTCTTCGCTAAGGGGCCCTAAACTGCTCACCATACTCCAAGTGGACCTCATCACTGCTTTATGAAGTCTCGTTTTTCTATTCTAGTCCTTTTTAAATGATTACTCACATAGGACCTGCCTTCCTCACCACAGACTCAAACTGCAAATTAACCTTTCCGGAATCCTGTATGAGGACCACCGAATCCCTTTGCATCTACCTGGTTAAAAAATTTTATTCCTTCTACCAAAGTCCATGACCATACATTGTATTCCTGATTGTATTCCATCTGTCGTTTATTTGCCCATTCCCCTAATCTCTGTCCTTCTGCAGCCTCTCTGCTTCCACAACACTACCAGCCCCACATCCATCTTTGTATCATCTGCAAACTTTACAACAAATTCATCAATTCCATCATCCAAATCATTGACATATAAGAATTGGTCCCAGCACAGACACCTATGGAATACCACTAGTCACCGGCAACCAACCATGAAACTAGAATGCTTGATCAGATTAACTGCTTGGGGGAAGAAACTTTTATGATTTATTTATTTCAAGACCCTTATGGCCCAAGGTAACACCGCCTATCAACCCACCAATTTAATCCTAGTCTAATCACAGGACAATTTACAATGACAAGTTAATCTTTGGACTGTAGGAGGAAACCAGCAGACCCAGGGAAAACCCATGTATTCCACAGGGAGGACGTACACAGGTTGCTGGAATTGAACTCTGAAATCTCACGCTCCAAGCTATGGTAGCGTCACACTGTTGTTATCATGGCGTTTGGATGGGACACATTTCACCTGAAGTCGATATGCATCTCCACAGTTTTGAGGCCCTTCATCTCCAAGTTCAACTCCGCTTTGGACGGTCCCAGCCCTGGCTGCGGAAAGAGGAGGGTTGGGCGTGGGGCTAGCAACTCCATCCCATAAAAACCCAGAGCTTCAGAAATGACAACAGAGGCTCCAAAGACCTCATCCCTGGGAGAGGAAGGATCTCCAAAGACAGGCTACACCTGAGACTGGCCCAGGTCAGAAGACTTTGGTAAACTGCTGTCAGTTTGCTAAGCCTCAATCAGGGTAACGGGCTTAACTAATTAACCATCTCCAAGATGTTGTGACCTCACCTGGACACGAGAGCTTGATTACCTCCTGGCAAAACTTGGAAGGGCAGATAAAGAGGGAGGGGGAGGATAGAGGATGGGCTTTGGGGGGAGAAAGAGAGGAAGGGAGGAAGAGCGAGGCAAGAGGTGAGGGGGTGAGAAGGTTGAGAGGGAGGCAGGGGAGGGGCAAGGGAGAGGAAGTGGGGAGAGAGGGAAAGGCAAGGATGAGGGAGGGTGGGAGGATAAGGGGGAGTCATAAGGTCATAGAAAAGTACAGCACAAAAACAGGCCCTTTGGTCCATCTAGTGCATGCTGAACCATTTAAACTGCCTACTCCCATCGACCTGCTCTGGGACCATAGCCCTCCATACTCCTACCATCCATGCACCTATCCAAACCTCTTAAACGTTGAAATCGAGCTCGCATGAACCACTTGTGCTGGCAGCTCGTTCCACACTCTCACCACTCTCTGAGTGAAGAAGTTTCTCCTCATGTTCCCCTTAAACTTTTCACCTTTCACCTTTAACCGATGACCTCTGGTTGCAGTCCCAACCAACTTCAGTGGAAAAAGCCTGCCTGCATTTACCCTATCTATACCCCTCATAATTTTGTATACCTCTATCAAATCTCCCCTCAATCTTCTACGTTCCAGGGAACAAAGTTCTAATCTATTCAGTCTTTCCCTACAGCTGGTCCTCCAGACCCAGAAACATCCTTGGAAATTTTCTCTATACTTTTCCAACCTTAAAACATAAAAGCAAGGATGTAATGCTGAGACTTTATAAAGCACTGGTGAGGCCTCACTTGGAGTGTTGTGAACAGTGTTGGGCCCCTTATCTTGAAAGGATGTGCTGAAACTGGAGAGGGTTCAAAGGAGGTTCATGAAAACGCTCCCAGGATTGAACAGCAGGTCATATGAAGAGCGTTTGATGGCTCTGGGCCTGTGTTCACTAGAATTCAGAAGAATGAGGGGTGACTTTATCGAATATTGAAAGCCTCAGTAGAGTGGATGTGGAGAGGACGTTTTCCATGGTGGGAGAATCTAAGACCAGAGGACACAGCCTCAGAAAGGAGGGGTGTCCTTTTAACATAGAGATGAGGAGGAATTTCTTTAGCCAGAGGGTGGTGAATCAGTGGAATTCTTTGCCACAGGCAGCTGTGCAGGCCAAGTCTTTAAGTATAAAGACTGATCGATTTCACTGGTCACGGCATGAAGAGATATGGGGAGAAGGCAGGAGATTGGGGCTGAGAGGAAAATTGGATCAGCGTTGATGAAATGGCAGAGCAGACTCGATGGGCCAAATGGCCTCATTCCACTCCTATATCTTTTGGTCTTATGGTCTTATTTACGTCTTTCCTGCAGGTAGGTGACCAAAACTGCACACAATACTCCAATATGTTATACAATTTCAACATAACATCCCATCTCTTGCACTCAGTACATTGAGGCCAATTTATGAAGATCAACGTGCCAAAAGCTTTCTTTATGACATAATCAACCTGTGATGCCACCTTCAATGAATTATGGACCTGCATTCCCAGATCTCTTTGTCCTACCACACTCCTCAGTGCCCCACCATTCACTGTCTAAGTCCTACACTGGTTGCTCCTACCAAAGTGCAAAACCTCGCACTTGTCTGCATTAAATCCCATCTGACATTTTCAGCTCATTTTCCAGCTGAAGCAGATCCCTCTGCGGGGAGGGAAGAGATGATGGCAGAGAGAGGAAGGTGAGAGGATGGAGGGAGTGTGGGTGAGGGGAGAGTGGGAGGAGGGGAGAAAGGGTGGGGGAAGGGGCCAATTGTGATCTAACAATGCAACCCCTCCCACTGCAAGATGGGATGGTGGATTTCGGCCAGGCAGTTCCTTCAGGACAGATGAGAGAGAGAGGTGAAAAGGGACAAGGAGACAGAGTGGGAAGGGATAGAGAAAGTGAGAGGGATAGACAGAAAAAGAGAGTGTGTGTGAGAGAAAAAAGAGAGGGAGAGAGGGAGAGAGGAAGGGAGGTCATGCCTCGTGCAGTTAATTTCGCACCGGCTCAGATCTTCTTCAGTGCCTTTGCCCTGGGCTACTGGCTAACAGGGTTTCAAGCTGAGGGTAGGTGGCCAAGCAGGGCTGGAGTGGAGAAATTTGGGAAGATGCTGTGATCCACTAACACCCACTAACTCATCATTCTTCCTTTTCCATCTGCAGTGTCTGCGACCAGTGTTCTCCTGCCCCTGAGTGAGTACAGTGTTGGTGGGAGTCACACTCCCAGGGTCAAACACAGAGTGAAGCTCCCTCCACACCGTCCCATCACACACTCCCGGGGTCAGACACAGAGTAAAGCTCCCTCCACACCGTCAGATCACACACTCCCGGGGTCAGACACAGAGTGAATCTCCCTACACACCGTCCCATCACACACTCCCGGGGTCAGACACAGAGTGAAGCTCCCTCCACACCGTCCCATTACCCACTCCCGGTGTGAAACACAGAGTGAATCTCCCTCCACACCATCCCATCACACACCCCCGGGGTCAGACACAGAGTGAGGCTCCCTCCACACCGTCCCATCACACACTCCCGGTGTGAGACACAGAGTGAAGCTCCCTCCACACCGTCCCATCACACACCCCCGGGGTCAGACACAGAGTGAGGCTCCCTCCACACCGTCCCATCACACACTCCCGGGGTCAGACACAGAGTGAAGCTCCCTCCACACCATCCCATCACACACTCCCGGGGTCAGACACAGAGTGAATCTCCCTCCACACGGTCCCATCACACACTCCTGGGGTCAGACACAGAGTGAATCTCCCGACACACCGTCCCATCACACACTCCCGGGGTCAGACACAGAGTGAAGCTCCCTACACACCGTCCCATCACACACTCCTGGGGTCAGACACAGAGTGAAGCTCCCTACACACCGTCCCATTACCCACTCCCGGTGTGAAACACAGAGTGAATCTCCCTCCACACCATCCCATCACACACCCCCGGGGTCAGGCACAGAGTGAGGCTCCCTCCACACCGTCCCATCACACACTCCCGGTGTGAGACACAGAGTGAAGCTCCCTCCACACCGTCCCATCACACACCCCCGGGGTCAGACACAGAGTGAGGCTCCCTCCACACCGTCCCATCACACACTCCCGGGGTCAGACACAGAGTGAAGCTCCCTCCACACCATCCCATCACACACTCCCGGGGTCAGACACAGAGTGAAGCTCCCTCCACACGGTCCCATCACACACTCCTGGGGTCAAACACAGAGTGAATCTCCCTCCACACGGTCCCATCACACACTCCCAGGGTCAGACACAGAGTGAAGCTCCCTCCACACCGTCCCATCACACACATTCCCAGGGTCAAACACAGAGTAAAGCTCCCTCCACACCATCCCATCACACACTCCCGGGGTCAGACACAGAGTGAAGCTCCCTACACACCGTCCCATCACACACTCCCGGGGTCAGACACAGAGTGAATCTCCCTACACACCGTCCCATCACACACTCCCGGGGTCAGACACAGAGTGAAGCTCCCCCCACACCGTCCCATCACACACTCCTGGGGTCAGACACAGAGTGAATCTCCCTACACACCGTCCCATCACACACTCCCGGGGTCAGACACAGAGCGAAGCTCCCTCCACACCGTCCCATCACACACTCCCGGGGTCAGACACAGAGTGAAGCTCCCTCCACACTGTCCCATCACACACTCCCGTGGTCAGACACAGAGTGAATCTCCCTACACACCGTCCCATCACACATTCCCGGGGTCAGACACAGAGCGAAGCTCCCTCCACACCATCCCATCACACACTCCCGGGGTCAGACACAGAGTGAATCTCCCTCCACACCGTCCCATCACACACTCCCGGGGTCAGACACAGAGTGAATCTCCCTACACACCGTCCCATCACACACTCCCGGGGTCAGACACAGAGTGAAGCTCCCCACACACCGTCCCATCACACACTCCCGGGGTCAGACACAGAGTGAAGCTCCCTCCACACCGTCCCATTACCCACTCCCGGTGTGAAACACAGAGTGAATCTCCCTCAACACCATCCCATCACACACCCCCGGGGTCAGACACAGAGTGAGGCTCCCTCCACACCGTCCCATCACACACTCCCGGTGTGAGACACAGAGTGAAGCTCCCTCCACACCGTCCCATCACACACCCCCGGGGTCAGACACAGAGTGAGGCTCCCTCCACACCGTCCCATCACACACTCCCGGGGTCAGACACAGAGTGAAGCTCCCTCCACACCATCCCATCACACACTCCCGGGGTCAGACACAGAGTGAATCTCCCTCCACACGGTCCCATCACACACTCCTGGGGTCAAACACAGAGTGAATCTGCCTCCACACGGTCCCATCACACACTCCCAGGGTCAGGACACAGAGTGAAGCTCCCTCCACACCGTCCCATCACACACATTCCCAGGGTCAAACACAGAGTGAAGCTCCCTCCACACCGTCCCATCACACACTCCCGGGGTCAGACACAGAGTGAAGCTCCCTACACACCGTCCCATCACACACTCCCGGGGTCAGACACAGAGTGAATCTTCCTCCACCCCATCCCATCACACACTCCCGGGGTCAGACACAGAGCGAAGCTCCCTCCACACCGTCCCATCACACACTCCCGGGGTCAGACACAGAGTGAAGCTCCCTCCACACCGTCCCATCACACACTCCCGGGGTCAGACACAGAGTGAATCTCCCTACACACCGTCCCATCACACACTCCCGGGGTCAGACACAGAGTGAAGCTCCCTACACACCGTCTCATCACACACTCCCGGGGTCAGACACAGAGTGAAGCTCCCTCCACACCGTCCCATCACACACTCCCGGGGTCAGACACAGAGTGAAGCTCCCTCCACATGGTCCCATCACACACTCCCGGGGTCAGACACAGAGTGAATCTCCCTCCACACCGTCCCATCACACACGCCCGGGGTCAGACACAGAGTGAATCTCCCTCCACACCGTCCCATCACACACTCCCGGGGTCAGACACAGAGTGAAGCTCCCTCCACACCGTCCCATCACACACTCCCGGGGTCAGACACAGAGTGAAGCTCCCTCCACACCGTCCCATCACACACGCCCGGGGTCAGACACAGAGTGAATCTCCCTCCACACCGTCCCATCACACACTCTCGGGTTCAGACAGAGAGAGAAGCTCCCTCCACACCGTCCCATCACACACTCCCGGGGTCAGACACAGAGTGAATCTCCCTCCACACCGTCCCATCACACACTCCCGGGGTCAGACACAGAGTGAAGCTCCCTCTACACCGTCCCATCACACACTCCCAGGGTCAGACACAGAGTGAAGCTCCCTCCACACCGTCCCATCACACAGCCCCGGGGTCAGACACAGAGCGAAGCTCCCTCCACACCGTCCCATCACACACTCCCGGGGTCAGACACAGAGCGAAGCTCCCTCCACACCGTCCCATCACACACTCCCGGGGTCAGACACAGAGCGAAGCTCCCTCCACACCGTCCCATCACACACTCCCGGGGTCAGACACAGAGCGAAGCTCCCTCCACACCGCCCCATCACACACTCCCGGGGTCAGACACAGAGCGAAGCTCCCTCCACACCGCCCCATCACACACTCCCGGGGTCAGACACAGAGTGAAGCTCCCTCCACACCGTCCCATCACACACCCCCGGGGTCAGACACAGAGTGAAGCTCCCTCCACACCGTCCCATCACACACCCCCGGGGCCAGACACAGAGTGAAGCTCCCTCGACACCGTCCCATCAGACACGCCCGGGTTCAGACACAGAGTGAAGCTCCCTCCACACCATCCCATCACACACCCCCGGGGTCAGACACAGAGTGAAGTTCTCTCCACACCGTCCCATCACACACTCCCGGGCTCAGACATAGAGTGAAGCTCCCTCCACACCGTCCCATCACACACCCCCGGGGTCAGACACAGAGTGAAGTTCTCTCCACACCGTCCCATCACACACTCCCGGGCTCAGACATAGAGTGAAGCTCCCTCCACACCATCCCATCACACACCCCCGGGGTAAGACACAGAGTGAAGCTCCCTCCACACCGTCCCATCGCACACCCCCGGGGTCAGACACAGAGTGAAGCTCCCTCCACACCGTCCCATCACACACTCCCGGGGTCAGACACAGAGTGAAGCTCCCTCCACACGGTCCCATCACGCACTCCTGGGGTCAAACACAGAGTGAAGCTCTCTCCACACCGTCCCATCACACACTCCCGGGGTCAGACACAGAGTGAAGCTCCCTCCACACCGTCCCATCACACACTCCCGGGGTCAGACACAGAGTGAAGCTCCCTCCACACCGTCCCATCACACACGCCCGGGGTCAGACACAGAGTGAATCTCCCTCCACGCCGTCCCATCACACACTCCCGGGTTCAGACAGAGAGAGAAGCTCCCTCCACACCGTCCCATCACACACTCCCGGGGTCAGACACAGAGTGAATCTCCCTCCACACCGTCCCATCACACACTCCCGGGGTCAGACACAGAGCGAAGCTCCCTCCACACCGTCCCATCACACACTCCCGGGGTCAGACACAGAGTGAAGCTCCCTCCACACCGTTCCATCACACACTCCCAGGGTCAGACACAGAGTGAAGCTCCCTCCACACCGTCCCATCACACAGCCCCGGAGTCAGACACAGAGCGAAGCTCCCTCCACACCGTCCCATCACACACTCCCGGGGTCAGACACAGAGTGAAGCTCCCTCCACACCGTCCCATCACACACGCCCGGGGTCAGACACAGAGTGAATCTCCCTCCACGCCGTCCCATCACACCCTCCCGGGTTCAGACAGAGAGAGAAGCTCCCTCCACACCGTCCCATCACACACTCCCGGGGTCAGACACAGAGTGAATCTCCCTCCACACCGTCCCATCACACACTCCCGGGGTCAGACACAGAGCGAAGCTCCCTCCACACCGTCCCATCACACACTCCCGGGGTCAGACACAGAGTGAAGCTCCCTCCACACCGTTCCATCACACACTCCCAGGGTCAGACACAGAGTGAAGCTCCCTCCACACCGTCCCATCACACAGCCCCGGGGTCAGACACAGAGCGAAGCTCCCTCCACACCGTCCCATCACACACTCCCGGGGTCAGACACAGAGCGAAGCTCCCTCCACACCATCCCATCACACACTCCCGGGGTCAGACACAGAGCGAAGCTCCCTCCACACCGTCCCATCACACACTCCCGGGGTCAGACACAGAGCGAAGCTCCCTCCACACCGTCCCATCACACACTCCCGGGGTCAGACACAGAGTGAAGCTCCCTCCACACCGTCCCATCACACACCCCCGGGGTCAGACACAGAGTGAAGCTCCCTCCACACCGTCCCATCACACACCCCCGGGGTCAGACACAGAGTGAAGCTCCCTCTACACTGTCCCATCAGACACGCCCGGGTTCAGACACAGAGTGAAGCTCCCTCCACACCATCCCATCACACATCCCCGGGGTCAGACACAGAGTGAAGTTCTCTCCACACCGTCCCATCACACACTCCCGGGCTCAGACATAGAGTGAAGCACCCTCCACACCGTCCCATCACACATTCCCGGGGTCAGACACACAGAGTGAAGCTCCCTCCACACCGTCCCATCACACACTCCCGGGGTCAGACACAGAGTGAAGCTCCCTCCGCACCGTCCCATCACACACTCCCGGGGTCAGACACAGAGTGAATCTCCCTCCACACCGTCCCATCACACACTCCCGGGGTCAGACACAGAGTGAAGCTCCCTCCACACCGTCCCATCACACACTCCCGGGGTCAGACACAGAGTGAAGCTCCCTCCACACCGTCCCATCACACACGCCCAGGGTCAGACACAGAGTGAATCTCCCTCCACACTGTCCCATCACACACTCCCGGGTTCAGACAGAGAGAGAAGCTCCCTCCACACCGTCCCATCACACACTCCCGGGGTCAGACACAGAGTGAATCTCCCTCCACACCGTCCCATCACACACTCCCGGGGTCAGACATAGAGCGAAGCTCCCTCCACACGGTCCCATCACACACTCCCGGGGTCAGACACAGAGCGAAGCTCCCTCCACACCGTCCCATCACACACTCCCGGGGTCAGACACAGAGTGAAGCTCCCTCCACACCGTCCCATCACACAGCCCCGGGGTCAGACACAGAGCGAAGCTCCCTCCACACCGTCCCATCACACACTCCCGGGGTCAGACACAGAGCGAAGCTTCCTCCACACCGTCCCATCACACACTCCCGGGGTCAGACACAGAGCGAAGCTCCCTCCACACCGTCCCATCACACACTCCCGGGGTCAGACACAGAGCGAAGCTCCCTCCACACCGCCCCATCACACACTCCCGGGGTCAGACACAGAGCGAAGCTCCCTCCACACCGCCCCATCACACACTCCCGGGGTCAGACACAGAGCGAAGCTCCCTCCACACCGTCCCAGCACACACCCCCGGGGTCAGACACAGAGTGAAGCTCCCTCCACACCGTCCCATCACACACCCCCGGGGCCAGACACAGAGTGAAGCTCCCTCGACACCGTCCCATCAGACACGCCCGGGTTCAGACACAGAGTGAAGCTCCCTCCACACCATCCCATCACACACCCCCGGGGTCAGACACAGAGTGAAGTTCTCTCCACACCGTCCCATCACACACTCCCGGGCTCAGACATAGAGTGAAGCTCCCTCCACACCGTCCCATCACACACCCCCGGGGTCAGATACAGAGTGAAGCTCCCTCCACACCATCCCATCACACACCCCCGGGGTCAGACACAGAGTGAAGCTCCCTCCACACCGTCCCATCGCACACCCCCGGGGTCAGACACAGAGTGAAGCTCCCTCCACACCGTCCCATCACACACTCCCGGGGTCAGACACAGAGTGAAGCTCCCTCCACACGGTCCCATCACGCACTCCTGGGGTCAAACACAGAGTGAAGCTCTCTCCACACCGTCCCATCACACACTCCCGGGGTCAGACACAGAGTGAAGCTCCCTGCACACCGTCCTATCACACACGCCCGGGGTGAGACACAGAGTGAATCTCCCTCCACACCGTCCCATCACACACTCCCGGGTTCAGACAGAGAGAGAAGCACCCTCCACACCGTCCCATCACACACTCCCGGGGTCAGACACAGAGTGATGCTCCCTCCACACCGTCTCATCACACACTCCCGGGGTCAGACACAGAGTGAAGCTCCCTCCACACCGTCCCATCACACACTCCCGGGGTCAGACACAGAGTGAAGCTCTCTCCACACCGTCCCATCACACACTCCCGGGGTCAGACAGAGAGTGAAGCTCCCTCCACACCGTCCCATCACACACGCCCGGGGTCAGACACAGAGTGAAGCTCCCTCCACACGGTCCCATCACGCACTCCTGGGGTCAAACACAGAGTGAAGCTCTCTCCACACCGTCCCATCACACACTCCCGGGGTCAGACACAGAATGAGGCTCCTTCCATAGCACTCAGCTCTGAATAAATCCCTCACCTGGACTCTCTCTGCAACCCAGAGTGCAGTGGAAGACACACTTTGGACCGATGTGGAGGCGAGATTGCGGCGAATGATGAGACGGTCTGTAGAAAGTTGGGATGTTGTTTCAGCAACATGACCTGTTACCACAAGGTCACGGACAGTGAGTGACACGTCCAGTGTGAACTAAGCTTGGGAGGGCAGAAGGAGGGGGAGGGTGTTAATGGGAAAAAGAGAGAGTGAGAGAGCGGAGAGAAGGGAACAGTGGAAAGAGAGGAGGGAGAGACTGGGAGAGAAGGAGCAAGAGAGAATGGGGGAGGGAGAGGGTTGGAGAGGGAGCGGGTAGAGAAGGGAAGAGAGGGGAGGGGAGAAGGAGGAGAGGGGCAGAGAGGAAGGAAGAATATCTCAGAAAGAATGTGTTGTCATTGGACAGAGTCCAGAGGAGGTTCACAAGGATGATTCTGGGAATGAAGTTAACATGTGAGGAACTTTTGGCAGCTTTGTGCTTTTACTCACTGGAACTTCGAAGAATGTGGAGGGATCTTATTGAAACCTACTGAATGTTGAAAGGACTAGATAGGGTGGATGTGGAGAGGATGTTTCCTCTGGTGGGGGTATCCAGAACTGGAGGGCACAGCCTCAAAATTGAACAGAGGTAAGGAAGAATTCTTTTTTAGCCGGAGAGTAGTGAATCTGTGGAATGCTCTGCCACAGACTGCAGTGGAGGCCAAGCCTGTGGGTATATTTAAGGCAGAAGTTGATAGTTTCCTGATTGGTCAGGGTATCAAAGGATATGCGAGAAGGGAAGTGTATGGGGTTGAGTGGGATCCGGGATCAGCCATGATTAATGGCAGAGCAGACTCGATGGGCTGAATGGCCTAATTCTGCTCCTATGTCTTATGGTCATGGTGTCTTTCTCTCTCTCTCCCTTTCCCTACAAAATGGGGAAAAGTCTATGCATATTCACCCTATCTGTGCCCCTCGTGGTTTTATACACCTCTGTAAGGTCACCCCTCAGTCTCCTACACTCCAAGGAATAAAGTCACAACCTGCACAACCTTTCTCCATAATTCAGTCCCTGAGCCCCGGTAACATCCTCGTAAATCCCCTCTGCACTCTTTCCAGCTCAACAGCATCTTCCCTACAGCAGGGCAACCAGAACTGAACACAATACTCCAAGTGCAGCCTCACCAACATCTTGTACAACTGTAACATAACATCCCAACTCCTGTACTCAGTGCCCTGACTGATGAAGGCCAGTGTGCCAGGGCCGTTTTTAAGAGATACATTAAAGTGACAGGCCCTTCTGGCCCAACAACATCTCGTTGCCCAGTTACATCCACGTGAACAACAAACCTACCAACCGGTATGTCTTTTGACTGTAGAAATAAACCAGAGGACCTGGAGGAAACCCACATGGTGATACAAACTCCTTACAGATGGCAACAGGAACTGAACCAGTGTCTATTGCACTGTAATAGTGCGACTCTACCCTGCTGACCAGTGTCGATCACACTGTAATAGTGTGACACTACCCTGCTGAACCAGTGTCGATCACACTGTAACAGTGCGACTCTACCCTGCTGAACCAGTGTCGATCACACTGTAACAGTGCGACTCTACCCTGCTGAACCAGTGTCGATCACACTGTAACAGTGCGACTCTACCCTGCTGACCAGTGTCGATCACACTGTAATAGTGTGATGCTACCCTGCTGACCAGTGTCGATCACACTGTAACAGTGCGACTCTACCCTGCTGACCAGTGTCGATCACACTGTAACAGTGCGACTCTACCCTGCTGAACCAGTGTCGATCACACTGTAACAGTGCGACTCTACCCTGCTGACCAGTGTCGACCACACTGTAATAGTGGGACACTATCCTGCTGAACCAGTGTCGATCACACTGTAATAGTGGGACACTACCCTGCTGAACCAGTGTCGATTGCACTGTAACAGTGCGACTCTACCCTGCTGAACCAGTGTCGATTGCACTGTAACAGTGCGACTCTACCCTGCTGACCAGTGTCGATCACACTGTAATAGTGTGATGCTACCCTGCTGACCAGTGTCGATTGCACTGTAATAGTGTGACACTACCCTGCTGACCAGTGTCGATCACACTGTAATAGTGTGACACTACCCTGCTGACCAGTGTCGATCACACTGTAATAGTGCGACTCTACCCTGCTGACCAGTGTCGATCACACTGTAATAGTGTGACACTACCCTGCTGACCAGTGTCGATCACACTGTAATAGTGTGATGCTACCCTGCTGACCAGTGTCATTCACACTGTAATAGTGGGACACTATCCTGCTGACTCCCATCAATAATGAATCTCACATATCTTAATAAGTTTGTCTCAGACACTCCCCCTCACCACTCCCTTCTTGTGCTCTCTGCCGTCACTGTCACCGAACCCGTCTTGCATCTTCTTCCAACATTAAGTTAATTTGCCATTTCCTTGTCCCCCATTTCTACTTCACCGCATCATTTCCAAGGGGTTCAATATCAACTCTCGTCTCCCATTCACTTTTACATAACTGAGAAAAATGTATAGAATTTTACGCAGAGAGTGGTGAGTGCGTGGAATGGGCTGTCGGCGACGGTGGTGGAGGCGGATACGATAGGGTCTTTTAAGAGACTCCTGGACAGGTACACGGAGCTCAGAAAAATAGAGGGCTATGGGTAACCCTAGGTAATTTCTAAAGTAAGGACATGTTCGACACAGCTTTGTGGGCCGAAGGGCCTGTTTTGTGCTGTATGTTTCCTATGGTTCTAATCCTGCTTTATGAGAGAGAGACACAGAGAGAGAGAGAGAGAGAGAGAGAGAGAAGAAAAGGAAGGTGGTAGAGAGATAGAGAGAGAGAGGGAGTGGGAAAAGAAGGGTTAAAGAGAGAGAGCGGGGGTTCGGAGGTAAGAGGAGACAGTGTGTAGGGATGGAGAGTGCAGAGAGAGCATGAGAAAGAAGTGGGGAGGAGGGCAGGGGTGTGATTCGAGAGAGAGGGCTACTGAGTTGCTGGTCCGTGTGTCAAGAGCAGGTTCACACCACACTCCCCCCATATTTTCTCAGATGGCAGGATAGTCCTTCATCACATCCTCCTCATTTTCTTCGTGCTGGGAATGGTTGGAGCGCTGATAGGATGCGTGTTCAACATATGGTGAGTGAAGCTCCCTCCACACCGTCCCATCACACACTCCCGGGGTCAGACACAGAGTGAAGCTCTCTCCACACCGTCCCATCACACACTCCCGGGGTCAGACACAGAGTGAATCTCCCTCCACACTCTCCCATCACACACTCCCGGGGTCAGACACAGAGTGAAGCTCTCTCCACACCGTCCCATCACACACTCCCGGGGTCAGACACAGAGTGAAGCTCCCTCCACACCGTCCCATCACACACTCCCGGGGTCAGACACAGAGTGAATCTCCCTCCACACTCTCCCATCACACACTCCCGGGGTCAGACACAGAGTGAAGCTCCCTCCACACTGTCCCATCACACACTCCTGGGGTCAGACACAGAGTGAAGCTCCCTCCACACGGTCCCATCACACACTCCTGTGGTCAGACACAGAGTGGAGCTCCCTCCACACCATCCCATCACACACTTCCAGGGTCAGATAGAGTGAAGCTCCCTCCACACCATCCCATCACACACTCCCGGGGTCAGACACAGAGTGAAGCTCCCTCCACACCGTCCCATCACACACTCCCGGGGTCAGACACAGAGTGAAGCTCCCTCCACACCGTCCCATCACACACTCCCGGGGTCAGACACAGAGTGAGGCTCCCTCCACACCGTCCCATCACACGCTCTCGGGGTCAGACACAGAGTGAAGCTCCCTCCACACTGTCACATCACACACTCCTGGGGTCAGACACAGATAGAAATTTACCCCACTCTGACATTTTCCGGCAGGCGGAAGAAGCAGGAGGAGAAAAAGTCTCAGAAGGAGGCGGAGGCAAAACGGAAAATGGATAAAATTTACGCCAAGCAATTTCAGGAATACAACAAAAGGAAAGGGTCTGGTAATATACTGGATTGGTTTATTATTTCATTTTTTGTTCTATTTTATTTTGACGTATAGCATTCGAAGTACTTTCCCACCAGTCTAGCCACACCCCCTAGCAACCAGCCTTGTCATGCGACTACTTATAATGAGGGAGATGGGCATTGTGTACGGGGAATGGGGAGATGGACATTGTGTACGGGGAATGGAGGGAGATGAACATTGTGTATGGGGAATGGTAGGAGATGGACATTGTGTACGGGGAATGGAGGGAGATGGACACTATGTACGGTGAATGGAGGGAGATGAACATTGTGTATGGGGAATGGTAGGAGATGGACATTGTGTACGGGGAATGGAGGGAGATGGACATTGTGTACGGGGAATGGAGGGAGATGAACATTGTGTATGGGGAATGGAGGGAGATGGACATTGTGTATGGGAAATGGAGGGAGATGGACATTGTGTACGGGGAATGGAGGGAGATAGACATTGTGTATGGGGAATGGAGGGAGATGGACACTATGTACGGTGAATGGAGGGAGATGAACATTGTGTATGGGGAATGGAGGGAGATGAACATTGTGTACGGGGAATGGAGGGAGATGGACATTGTGTATGGGGAATGGAGGGAGATGGACATTGTGTACGGGGAATAGAGGGAGATGGACATTATGTACGGGGAATGGAGGGAGATGGACATTGTGTACGGGAAATGGAGAGAGATGGACATTGTGTACGGGGAATGGAGGGAGATGGACATTGTGTACGGGGAATGGAGGGAGATGGACATTGTGTATGGGGAATGGAGGGAGATGGGCATTGTGTACGGGGAATGGAGGGAGATGGACATTGTGTACGGGGAATGCAGGGAGATGGACATTGTGTATGGGGAATGGAGGGAGATGGATATTGTGTATGGGGAACGGAAGGAGATGGACATTGTGTACGGGGAATGCAGGGAGATGGACATTGAGTACGGGGAATGCAGGGAGATGGACACTGTATATGGAACGGAGGGACATGGACTTTGTTTTCAGGGAACAGAGGGAGATGGACATGGTATATGAGGAATGGAGGGAGATGGATATTGTGTATGGGGAACGGAAGGAGATGGACATTGTGTACGGGGAATGCAGGGAGATGGACATTGAGTACGGGGAATGCAGGGAGATGGACACTGTATATGGAACGGAGGGACATGGACTTTGTTTTCAGGGAACAGAGGGAGATGGACATGGTATATGAGGAATGGAGGGAGATGGACATTGTGTATGGGGGATATGGTGGGCCATCGGCATTGCATAAGGGGAATAAAGGGAGATGCATATTGTGTACAGGGAACGGAGGGAGACTGACATTATGTACGGGGAATGGAGTGAGATGGACATTATGTACAGGGAATAAAGGGAAATGGACATTTTGTACAGTGAATGGTCAGAGATGGACATTGTGTGCGGGGAAAGGAGGGAGATGGACATCGGTTCTGGGGAATGGAGGGAGCGGACATTTTGTACAGCGAATGGACGGAGATGGACATTGTGTCTGGGGAATGGAGGGGGCAGACATTTTATACGGGAACAGAGGGAGATGGACATTTTGTATCGTGAATGGAGGAAGATTGACATTGTGTATCGGGAATGGAGGGAGATGGACATTGTGTCTGGGGAATGGAGGGAGATGGACATTGTGTCCGGGGAATGGAGGGAGATGGACATTGTGTCCAGGGAATGGAGGGAGCGGACATTTTATATGGGAACAGAGGGAGATGGACATTTTGTACAGCGAATGGACGGAGATGGACATTGTGTACGGGGAAAGGAGGTAGATTGACTTTGTATAAGGGGAATGGAAGCAAATGCATATTGTGTACAAGGTTTTTTGGAGGCGGACATTGTGTACCGTGAATGGAGGGAGATTGACATTGTGTATCGGGAATGGACGGAGATGGACATTGTGTCCGGGGAATGGAGGGGGCAGACATTTTATACAGGAACAGAGGAGATGGACATTTTGTATCGTGAATGGAGGAAGATTGACATTGTGTATCGGGAATGGAGGGAGATGGACATTGTGTCCGGGGAATGGAGGGAGCAGACATTTTATACAGGAACAGAGGGAGATGGACATTGTGTATCGGGAATGGATTTGATTATTCGGTTGGGCTCCACCTGGTGGTCCAAACTTCCTGTTTCAGTCCTCTACTACGTTTTCTTGTTCTCAGTCTCTCTCTCTTTTGCTGCAGCATCAAGACTCCCAGGAATATGAGACTCTATACTGGCATGTGCCACTCTTCATCTGAAATGCATCTCGTAAATTTGATAATGATTATTGTCTTGAAATAAAATTATTTATCGAGACTTGCCTTGCGAAGTCTTTGGAGACGGGTTAATTATTGGCATATAATCCGTGGGATTTGTTGCCACAAGCGGCTGTGGGTGCATTTATGGCAGAGATAGATAGGTTCTGGATTAGCCAGGGCATCAAAGGGTATGGGGAGAAACAAGGGGAGTGGGGATGACTGGAAGAATTGGATCAGTCCATGATTGAATGGCAGAGCAGACTCAATGGGCCGAACAGCCTACTTCTGTTCCTATAATTTATGACCCAGAGAGAATATCTCACCAAATCGATGCATTGAGGTAGAACAAGGGAAAACAATAACAGCATGCAGAGAAAGGGCAGTGCAGGCAGACAATAAGCTGCAAGGGTCACGACGAGGTAGATTGTGAGGTCAAGAGTCCATCTTATCGTACTGGGGTATCGTTCAATAGTCTGATAACAGTGGGGTAGAAGCTGTCCTCATACTGGGGGACCGTTCAATAGTCTGATAACAGCGGGGTAGAAGCTGTCCTCGTACTGGGGGACCGTTCAATAGTCTGATAACAGTGGGGTAGAAGCTGTTCTCGAGCCTGGTGGGACGTGCTCTCAGGCGTTTGTATCTTCTGCCCTATGTTGGGGGGGGGGGAGAGAGAATGTCCAGTGTGGGTGGGGTATTTGATCACACTGTCTGTTTTACTGAGACAGTGGGAAGTGTAGACAGAGTCCATGGAGGGGAGGCTGGTTTCCGTGATGTGCTGAGCTGTGTCCACAACTCTCTGCGGTTTCCTGCGGTCCCGGGCGGAGCAGTTGCCGTACCGAGCCGTGATGCATCCGGATCAGATGCTTTCTGTGGTGCATCAGTGAAAATTGGTGAGGGTCAACGGGGACATGCTGAGGAATTAGAGGTGTTGGTGGGCTTTCCTGGGCGGGAAGTCAATGTAATTTGACCAGGACAGGCTGTTGGAGATGTCCACACTGAGGAACCTGAAGCTCTCGACTCTCTTCATCTGAGCACTGTGGACGTCTTCACATTGGGAAGCAATGTTTGGTCATTTGTTGTGATATGAGAGAGACAGAGAAGGGCAGATACAGAGGGAGACAGAGACACAGAGAGAGAGGGGGGCGAGACAGAGAGAGAATGTGTGTTATATAGAGAAAGACAGGCACAGAGAGAGAGTGTGTGAGGGAGGGAGAGAGAGACTGTGTTAGAGAGAGACACAGTGTATTGGAGAGACAATGATAGCCAGACAGAGGGAGAGAGAGAGAGAGAGAGAGAAAGAGAGTGTGTGTGTGAGAGAGAGGGGAGAAAGATCGTGTGTTAGAGCAAGAGACAGAGAAAGGCAGACACAAAGGGAGACAGAGAGAGAGTGTGTGAGGGAGGGAGAGAGAGACTGTTAGAGAGAGACACACAGAGAGGGTGAGAGAGAGTGACAGAATCAGACAGAAGGGAAGACAGAGACACAGAGACACAGAGACAGAGTAGGTGAGAGATACAGGCAGAGACAGCGAGTCGGCGTATCTGGGAGAGAGAGTTTGATACCTGCTCACACACACACACACAAACAGACACAGACACAGACACAGACACAGACACAGACACAGACACACACACACACACACACACACACACACACAGACTGACAGGGAGACCGAGGGTGAGAGATGGAGAGTGAAACAAGTGAGTTTTTATGTGATGGAGAGAGACACAGTCTGTGTGCATGTGAGGGGTTTAAGGGGGCGAGAGAAGAAGGTGAGGGGTGGGGATTTCAGAATTAAAACCAAAGAGTGGTGAGAAGGGGCAGGATTTGTGGTTCATGGGGTTGTGATCTCACAGAGGAGGGGAGAACCTCAGTGTGACACTGAAACATTGTGAGGTCAAGAATCGGCGATCTCAGAACTCACTCCAAGTGGTGTTGCAGGAGACGGGATAGGATAAGCCTTACTCCTTTCACCCCTTTGCAATCCGTGGATGTGGGGACTGCATTGGATGTACCACCCCTACTGATGGGGTACATTACCTGTACCACACTCATCCTCTGTTATATAATCTACAGACATCCAGGTCAGTGGGACGGCTGAAGTGAATGTGGGGTCCCATTGGGAGTGTTGACGATGGGAGAGAATGGGAAGAGGTGGGGTCCCATTGGGAATGTGAACAATCGGAGAGAATGGGAAGAGGTGGGGTCCCATTGGGACTGTGGATAGGGGGAATGGAGAGGAAGGGATGGGATCCCATTGGGAGTGTGGATGGTGGGAGTGAATGGGAAGAGGTGGGGTCCCATTGGGAGTGTGAACAATCGGAGAGAATGGGAAGAGGTGGGGTCCCATTAAGAGTGTGGATAGTGGGAATGAATGGGAAGAGGTGGGGTCCCACTGGGACTGTGGATAGTGGGAATGGATAGGGAGGGGTGGGATCCCATTGGGAGTGTGGATGGTGGGAGTGAATGGGAAGAGGTAGGGTACCATTGGGAGTGTGGACGGTGGGAGTGAAGGGGAAGGGGTGGGGTCCCATTACCGTTTGCCAGACGGAAACAGCTGAAACATTTTATGGTTGGCGTGACTGGTGTCCCTGATGATCTTCCAGACCTTCTTTCTGCACCTGCTGCTATAAATGTCTTCAATGGAGTGAAGTTTACGTCCATAGGTGCACTGGGCTGTCCACCATTCTCTGCAGTGTCCAGCAATCAAGGTTGGTGTAGGTCCCTTACCAGGCAGTGATACAGGCAGTCAGTCATCCTCTTGCTCTTCACATACTTGTAGAATGCTTTGGGGTTTTCCTTAATCCTATTCGCCAAGGCCTTCTCATGACCCCTTCTAGCTCTCCTAATTTCATTCTTAAGCTCCTTCCTGGCAACCTTGTAATTTTTTAGAACACTAGCAGTACCTAGTTTCTTGAACCTTTTGTAAGCTTTTCTTTTCTTCTTAACCAGGTTTTCCACATCCTTTGTACATCATGGTTCTTTTACCCTGCCATCCTTTCCCTGCCTCAATGGAACATACCTATGCAGAACTCCATGCAAATGTTCCCTGAACTTTTGCCACATTTCTGCCGTGCATTTCCCTGAGAACATCTGCTCCCAATGTATGGTCCCCAGTTCCTGCCTCATAGCATCATATTTTCCCCTACCTCAATTAAATGTTTTCCCAAATTGCCTGCTCCTATCCCTCTCCAGTGATAAGGTAAAGGAGATAGATTTGTGGTCACTACCTCCAAAATGCTCTCCCACTGAGAGATCTGACACCTGACCAGGTTCATTTCAGATCAAGTACAGCCTCTCCTCTAGTTGGCTTATCTACATACTGTGTCAGGAAACCTTCATGAACACACCTAACAAACTCCACTCCACTTAATCCCCTTGCTGTAAGGAGATGCCAATCAACATTAGGAAAGTTAAAATCTCCCATTGCAACAACCCTATTATTATTGCACCTCTCCAGAATCTGCCTCCCCATCTGCTCCTTGATGTCTCTGTTACTATTGGGCGGTCTATAAAAACACTCAAAAGAGTTATTGCCCCCTTCCTCTTTATGATAAATCCTCCATGACTTCCTCTTTTTCTGCAGCGATGACACAATCTCTGATTAGCAGTGCCACGCCCCCACCTCTTTTGCCTCCTTCCCTGTCCTTTTTGAAACATCTAAAACCTGGCCCACTCAGCAGCCATTCCTGCCCCTGAGACACCCGTCTCTGTAGTGATCGCAATGTCACAGTTTTACGTAGTGATCCATGCTCTAAATTCATCCGCCTTGTTTATGATACTCTTTGCATTAAAATAGACACATCTCAAACCATCAGGCCAAGTGCATCCGCTGATCCTTCCTCACAAACTCCCTACAATCTGTTTCTACTTGTGCACCAACTGTCCCATATTCTGCTTCTTCACTTCGGCTCCCACCCCCCTGCAGATCTAGTTTAAATCCTCCCCAACACCACTAACAAACCTCCCCACCAGGATATTGGCCCCCCTCGGATTCAAGTGCAACCCGTTCTTTTTGTACAGGTCACGCCTGCCCCAGAAGAAGTCCCAATGATCCAGAAATCTGAATCCCTGCTCCCTGCTCCAATCCTTCAGCCACGCATTTATCCTCCACCTCATTCTATTCCTATAATCACTGTCACATGGCACAGACAGCAATCCCGAGATTACTACCCTTGAGGTCCTACTTCCTTCCTAACTCCCTGTATTTTGTTTTCAGGACCTGCTCCCTTTCTCTATCTATGTTGTTGGTACCAATATGTACCTTGACCTCTGGCTAATCACCCTCCCAGTTCAGGATACTGAGGATGCGTTCAGAAACATCACAAACCCTGGCACTTGGGAGGCAAACTACCATGTGTTTCCTTTTCACGTCCACAGAATTGCCTATCTGTCCCCCTCTGTTACTACTGTCATCCTCTTCTGTTCCCTACCCTCTGAGCCACAGGGCCAGACTCAGTGCTTCCCCCAGTTAGGTCCCCCCGCCCCCAGTGCTACTCAAAATGAAGTACTTATTGTTAAGAGGATGGGCACAGAGCTGCTCTCCACTACCTGGCTCTCTCCCTTCCCTCTCCTGACAGTCACCCCGTTATCTGTCTCCTGTGGTCCCAGAGTGTCTACCTGGATGTAACTCTCATCGATCACTCCCTCACTTTCCCTAACAAGCCAAAGGTCATCGAGCTACAGCTCTAGTTCCCTGCCTGGGTCTCTAAGGAGCTGCAGCCCTGATGCACCTGGTGTGATGCAGATGTGACTATCAGGGAGGCTGGACGTCTCCCGGTTATCCCACACCTGACACCCAGAGCAGAAAACTGGCATTGCAGTCATACCCACTATTCCGAAGTTAGAGGCAAAAAGAGATATGAAAGTAACTTACGTCCTTACCTCTCATCCACACTGAAGTAACTCTGTCTCATGCTACTCCAACGATCACTCCTCTAGGCAGTGTCTCCCTCCTATCCCAGAACCTTATACCAACCCTGCAAGTTCACAAGTTACTGCATCTGCACATTTCTGCCAACTGAATCTTCACTGAAAGAATCTCCTCCCTTTTTAAAATCGGCTCAGAGGCCTTGTGCGATGATGAGCCACTGTGTCAGCACTCTTCTCCAAATCGAATCTCAAAGGGTTTATCCCACTGGGAGTGCGGACGATGGCAGTGACTGGAAAGTGGTGTGTTCCACTGTGAGTGTGGAGGGCGGGAATATTTGAAGGGGTGGAGACCCATTGGGAGTGTGGATAGTCAGGGTGAAAGGGAAGTCTTGGGTCCCATTAGGAATGTGGATGGTGGGAGAGAATTGGAAGGGGTGGGGTCCAAATGGGATTGTGGACAATGGTAATGAATGTGAAGTGGTGGGGTCCCATTGGGAGTGTTGATGGGGGGAGTGAATTAGAGGGGGTGGGGTCCCATTGGCAGTGTGGACGATGGGAGTGAATTGGAAGGGCTGTGATCAGATGGGGGCTGTGGATGGTGGGAGTGAATGGGAAGGGCTTGGCTCTCATTGGGAGAGTGGATGCTGGGAGTGAATGGGAAGGGGTGGGGTCCAATTGGGAATGTGGACAGTGGGAGTGAATGGAAGGGGTGGGTCCAAATGGGAGTGTGGATGGTGGGAGTGAATGGAAAGGGGTGGGGTCACATTGGGAACGTGGACAGTGGGATAGAATGGGAAGGGGTGGGGTCCCATTGGGAGTGTATGGGCAGAGGGTGGGATCACATTGGGAGTTTAGATGTTGGGTGTGAATGGGCAGGTTGGGAGGTCCCATTGGGAGTATGGATGGTGGGTGCTAATGGGAAGGGGTGGTGTCCCATTGGGAGCGTGGACGGTGGGAGTGAATGGAAAGGGGTGGGATCCTATTGGGATTGTTGCCAGTGGGAGTGAATGGGAAGGGGTGGGATCCCATTTTGAATGTGGACAGTGGGAGTGAATGGAAAGGGGTGAGATTCCATTGGGAGTGTGGCCGGTGGGAGTGAATGGGAAGGGGTGGGATCCCATGGGGAGTGTGGCTGGTGGGAGTGATTGGGAAGGGATGGGATCTCAGTGAGAGTGTGGACTGTGGGAGTGAATGGGAAGGGGTGGATCCCATTGGGAGTGTGGACTGTGGGAGTGAATGGGAAGGGATGGATCCGATTGGAAGTGTGGAAGGTGGGAGTGAATGGGAAGGGGTGGATCCGATTGGGAGTGTGGACTGTGGGAGTGAATGGGAAGGGGTTGGGTCTCATTGGGAGTGTGGACGGTGGGAATGAATAGGAAGGGGTGGGATCCCACTGGAAGCGTGGACGGTGGGAGTGAATGGGAAGGGCTTGGCTCTCATCGGTAGAGTGGATGCTGGGAGTGAATGGGAAGGGGTGGGGTCCAATTGGGAGTGTGGACAGTGGGAGTGAATGGAAGGGGTGGGTCCAATTGGGAGTGTGGACGGTGGGAATGAATAGGAAGGGGTGGGATCCCACTGGAAGCATGGCCGGTGGGAGTGAATGGGAAGGGCTTGGCTCTCATTGGGAGAGTGGATGCTGGGAGTGAATGGGAAGGGGTGGGGTCCAATTGGGAGTGTGGACAGTGGGAGTGAATGGAAGGGGTGGGTCCAATTGGGAGTGTGGATGGTGGGAGTGAATGGAAAGGGGTGGGGTCACATTGGGAACGTGGACAGTGGGATTGAATGGGAAGGGGTGGGGTCCCATTGGGAGTGTATGGGCAGAGGGTGGGGTCACATTGGGAGTTTAGATGTTGGGTGTGAATGGGCAGGTTGGGAGGTCCCATTGGGAGTATGGATGGTGGGATTGAATGGGAAGGGGTGGGGTCCCATTGGGAGCGTGGACTGTGGCAGTGAATGGGATGGGGTGGGATCCCATTGGGAGCGTAGATCGTGGGAGTGAATGGGAAGGGGTGGGATCCCATTGGGAATGTATGGGCAGAGGGTGGGGTCACATTGGGAGTTTAGATGTTGGGTGTGAATGGGCAGGTTGGGAGGTCCCATTGGGAGTATGGATGGTGGGTGCTAATGGGAAGGGGTGGTGTCCCATTGGGAACGTGGACGGTGGGAGTGAATGGGAAGGGCTTGGCTCTCATCGGGAGAGTGGATGCTGGGAGTGAATGGGAAGGGGTGGGGTCCAATTGGGAGTGTGGACAGTGGGAGTGAATGGAAGGGGTGGGTCCAATTGGGAGTGTGGACTGTGGGAGTGAATGGGAAGGGGTTGGGTCTCATTGGGAGTGTGGACGGTGGGAATGAATAGGAAGGGGTGGGATCCCACTGGAAGCATGGACGGTGGGAGTGAATGGGAAGGGCTTGGCTCTCATTGGGAGAGTGGATGCTGGGAGTGAATGGGAAGGAGTGGGGTCCAATTGGGAGTGTGGACAATGCGAGTGAATGGAAGGGGTGGGTCCAATTGGGAGTGTGGATGGTGGGAGTGAATGGAAAGGGGTGGGGTCACATTGGGAACGTGGACAGTGGGATTGAATGGGAAGGGGTGGGGTCCCATTGGGAGTGTATGGGCAGAGGGTGGGGTCACATTGGGAGTTTAGATGTTGGGTGTGAAGGGGCAGGTTGGGAGGTCTCATTGGGAGTATGGATGGTGGGATTGAATGGGGAGGGGTGGGGTCCCATTGGGAGCATGGACTGTGGCAGTGAATCGGATGGGGTGGGATCCCATTGGGAGCGTAGATCGTGGGAGTGAATGGGAAGGGGTGGGATCCCATTGGGAATGTATGGGCAGAGGGTGGGGTCACATTGGGAGTTTAGATGTTGGGTGTGAATGGGCAGGTTGGGAGGTCCCATTGGGAGTATGGATGGTGGGTGCTAATGGGAATGGGTGGTGTCCCATTGGGAACGTGGACGGTGGGAGTGAATGGAAAGGGGTGGGATCCCATTGGGATTGTTGCCAGTGGGAGTGAATGGGAAGGGGTGGGATCCCATTTTGAATGTGGACAGTGGGAGTGAATGGGAAGGGGTGAGATTCCATTGGGAGTGTGGCCGGTGGGAGTGAATGGGAAGGGGTGGGATCCCATGGGGAGTGTGGCTGGTGGGCGTGATTGGGAAGGGATGGGATCCCATTGAGAGTGTGGACTGTGGGAGTGAATGGGAAGGGGTGGATCCGATTGGGAGTGTGGAAGGTGGGAGTGAATGGGAAGGGGTGGATCCGATTGGGAGTGTGGACTGTGGGAGTGAATGGGAAGGGGTGGATCCGATTGGGAGTGTGGAAGGTGGGAGTGAATGGGAAGGGGTGGATCCGATTGGGAGTGTGGACTGTGGGAGTGAATGGGAAGGGGTTGGGTCTCGTTGGGAGTGTGGAAGGTGGGAGTGAATGGGAAGGGGTTGGATCCCATTGGGACTGTGAACGATGGGAGTAAATGGGAAGGGGTGGGTCCGATTGGGAGTGAATGGAAAGGGGTGGGGTCCCATTGGGAGCCTGGACAGTGGGATTGAATGGGAAGGGGTGGGGCCCCATTGGAAGTGTGGACTGTGGCAGTGAATGGGATGGGGTGGGATCCCATTGGAAGCGTGGATGTGGGAGTGAATGGGAAGGGGTGGGGTCCCATTGGGAGTGTATGGGCAGAGGGTGGGGTTACATTGGGAGTTTAGATGTTGGGTGTGAATGGGCAGGTTGGAGGGTCCCATTGGTAGTATCGATGGTGCGTGTTAATGGGAAGGGGTGGGATCCCATTGGGATTGTTGCTGGTGGGAGTGAATGGGAAGGGGTGGGATTCCATGGGGAGGTGGCTGGTGGGAGTGATTGGGAAAGGATGGGAACCCATTGGGAGCGTGGACAGAGGGAGTGAAAGGGAAAGGGTGTGTCTGATTGGGGATTGTTGCCAGTGGGAGTGAATGGGAAGGGGTGGGATTCCATTGGGAGTGTGGCCGGTGGGAGTGAATGGGAAGGGGTGGGATCTCATTTTGAATGTGGACAGTGGGAGTGAATGGGAAGGGGTGGGATTCCATGGGGAGTCCGGCTGGTGGGAGTGATTGGGAAGGGATGGGATCCCATCTTGAATGTGGACTGTGGGAGTGAATGGGAAGGGGTGGATCCGATTGGGAGTGTGGAAGGTGGGAGTGAATGGGAAGGGGTGGGATTACATTGGGAGTGTGGATTGTGGGAGTGAATGGGAAGGGGTTGGGTCTCATTGGGAGTATGGGAGTGAATGGGAAGGGGTGGGTTCCCATTGAGAGGGTGGACTGTGGGAGTGAATGGGAAGGGGTGGATCCGATTGGGAGTGTGGAAGGTGGGAGTGAATGGGAAGGGGTGGATCCGATTGGGAGTGTGGACTGTGGGAGTGAATGGGAAGGGGTTGAGTCTCGTTGGGAGTGTGGAAGGTGGGAGTGAATGGGAAGGGGTGGGATCCCATTGGGACTGTGGACGATGGGAGTAAATGGGAAGGGGTTGGTCCGATTGGGAGTGAGGACGGAGGGAGTGAATGGAAAGGGGTGGGGTCCCATCGGTAGCCTGGACAGTGGGATTGAATGGGAAGGGGTGGGGCCCCATAGGAAGTGTGGACTGTGGCAGTGAATGGGAAGGGGTTGGGTCTCATTGGGAGTGTGGGAGTGAATGGGAAGGGACGGGATCCCATTTTGAATGTGGACTGGGGGAGTGAGTGGGAAGGGGTGGATCCGATTGGGAGTGTGGAAGGTGGGAGTGAATGTGACGGGGTGGGATAACATTGGGAGCGTGGACGGTGGAAGTGAATGGGAAGGGGTGGATCCGATTGGGAGTGTGGACTGTTGGAGTGAATGGGAAGGGGTTGGGTCTCATTGGGAGTGTGGACGGTGGGAATGAATAGGAAGGGGTGGGATCCCACTGGAAGCATGGACGGTGGGAGAGAATGGGAAGGGCTTGCCTCTCATTGGGAGAGTGGATGCTGGGAGTGAATGGGAAGGGGTGGGGTCCAATTGGGAGTGTGGACAGTGGGAGTGAATGGAAGGGGTGGGTCCAATTGGGAGTGTGGATGGTGGGAGTGAATGGAAAGGGGTGGGGTCCCATTGGGAGTGAATGGGCAGAGGGTGGGGTCACATTGGGAGTTTAGATGTAGGGTGTGAATGGGCAGGTTGGGAGGTCCCATTGGGAGTATGGATGGTGGGTGCTAATGGGAAGGGATGGGGTCCCATTCGGAGCGTGGACGGTGGGAGTGAATGGAAAGGGGTGGGATCCCATTGGGATTGTTGCCAGTGGGAGTGAATGGGAAGGGGTGGGATCCCATTTTGAATGTGGACAGTGGGAGTGAATGGGAAGGGGTGAGATTCCATTGGGAGTGTGGCCGGTGGGAGTGAATGGGAAGGGGTGGGATCCCATGGGGAGTGTGGCTGGTGGGAGTGATTGGGAAGGGATGGGATCCCAGTGAGAGTGTGGACTGTGGGAGTGAATGGGAAGGGGTGGATCCAATTGGGAATGTGGAAGGTGGGAGTGAATGGGAATGGGTGGATCCCATTGGGAGTGTGGACTGTGGGAGTGAATGGGAAGGGATGGATCCGATTGGGAGTGTGGAAGGTGGGAGTGAATGGGAAGGGGTGGATCCGATTGGGAGTGTGCACGATGGGAGTAAATGGGAAAGGGTGGGTCCGATTGGGAGTGAGGACGGTGGGAGTGAATGGGAAGGGGCGAGGTCCCATTTGAAGCCTGGACAGTGGGATTGAATGGGAAAGGGTGGGGTCCCATTGGGAGCGTGGACTGTGGCAGTGAATCGGATGGGGTGGGATCCCATTGGGAGCGTAGATCGTGGGAGTGAATGGGAAGGGGTGGGATCCCATTGGGAATGTATGGGCAGAGGGTGGGGTCACATTGGGAGTTTAGATGTTGGGTGTGAATGGGCAGGTTGGGAGGTCCCATTGGGAGTATGAATGGTGGGTGCTAATGGGAATGGGTGGTGTCCCATTGGGAACGTGGACGGTGGGAGTGAATGGAAAGGGGTGGGATCCCATTGGGATTGTTGCCAGTGGGAGTGAATGGGAAGGGGTGGGATCCCGTTTTGAATGTGGACAGTGGGAGTGAATGGGAAGGGGTGAGATTCCATTGGGAGTGTGGCCGGTGGGAGTGAATGGGAAGGGGTGGGATCCCATGGGGAGTGTGGCTGGTGGGCGTGATTGGGAAGGGATGGGATCCCATTGAGAGTGTGGACTGTGGGAGTGAATGGGAAGGGGTGGATCCGATTGGGAGTGTGGAAGGTGGGAGTGAATGGGAAGGGGTGGATCCGATTGGGAGTGTGGACTGTGGGAGTGAATGGGAAGGGGTTGGGTCTCGTTGGGAGTGTGGAAGGTGGGAGTGAATGGGAAGGGGTGGGATCCCATTGGGACTATGGACGATGGGAGTAAATGGGAAGGGGTTGGTCCGATTGGGAGTGAGGACGGAGGGAGTGAATGGAAAGGGGTGGGGTCCCATCGGTAGCCTGGACAGTGGGATTGAATGGGAAGGGGTGGGGCCCCATAGGAAGTGTGGACTGTGGCAGTGAATGGGATGGGGTGGGATCCCATTGGGAGCGTGGATGTGAGAGTGAATGGGAAGGGGTGGGGTCCCATTGGGAACGTAGATGGTGGGAGTGAATGGAAAGGGGTGGGATCCTATTTTGAATGTGGACAGTGGGAGTGAATGGGAAGGGGTGGGATTCCATGGGGAGTCCGGCTGGTGGGAGTGATTGGGAAAGGATGGGATCCCATTTTGAATGTGGACTGTGGGAGTGAATGGGAAGGGGTGGATCCGATTGGGAGTGTGGAAGGTGGGAGTGAATGGGAAGGGGTGGGATTACATTGTGAGTGTGGACTGTTTGAGTGAATGGGAAGGAGTTGGGTCTCATTGGGAGTGTGGGAGTGAATGGGAAGGGGTAGGGTCCCATTGGGAGGGTGGACTGTTGCAGTGAATGAGATGGGGTGTTATCCCATTGGTAGTGTATGGGCAGAAGGTCGGGTCACATTGGGAGTTTAGATGTTAGGTGTGAATGGGCAGGTTGGAGGGTCCCATTGGCAGTATCGATGGTGCGTGTTAATGGGAAGGGGTGGGATCCCATTGGGATTGTTGCTGGTGGGAGTGAATGGGAAGGGGTGGGATTCCATGGGGAGTGTGGCTGGTGAGAGTGATTGGGAAAGGATGGGAACCCATTGGGAGCGTGGACGGAGGGAGTGAAAGGGAAAAGGTGTGTCTGATTGGGGATTGTTTCCAGTGGGAGTGAATGGGAAGGGATGGGATTCCATTGGGAGTGTGGCCGGTGGGAGTGAATGGGAAGGGGTGGGATCCCATTTTGAATGTGGACAGTGGGAGTGAATGGGAAGGGGTGGGATTCCATGGGGAGTCCGGCTGGTGGGAGTGATTGGGAAGGGATGGGATCCCATCTTGAATGTGGACTGTGGGAGTGAATGGGAAGGGGTGGATCCGATTGGGAGTGTGGAAGGTGGGAGTGAATGTGACAGGGTGGGATTACATTAGGAGCATGGACGGTGGAAGTGAATGGGAAGGAGTGGGATTACATTGGGAGTGTGGACTGTGGGAGTGAATGGGAAGGGGTTGGGTCTCATTGGGAGTGTGGGAGTGAATGGGAAGGGATGGGATCCCATTTTGAATGTGGACTGTGGGAGTGAGTGGGAAGGGGTGGATCCGATTGGGAGTGTGGAAGGTGGGAGTGAATGTGACGGGGTGGGATTATATTGGGAGCGTGGATGGTGGAAGTGAATGGGAAGGAGTGGGTCCGATTGGGAGTGAGGAATGTGGGAGTGAATGGGAAGGGGTGGGATTACATTGGGAGTGTGGATTGTGGGAGTGAATGGGAAGGGGTTGGGTCTCATTGCGTGTGTGGAAGGTGGGAGTGAATGGGAAGCTGTGGGATCTCATTGAGAGTGTGGACTGTGGGAGTGTCTGGGAAGGGGTTCGGTCACATTGCGAGTGTGGACGGTGGGAGTGAATGGGAAGGGGTGGGGTCCGATTGGGAGTGTGGACTGTGGGAGTGAATGGGAAGGGGTTGGGTCTCGTTGGGAGTGTGGAAGGTGGGAGTGAATGGGAAGGGGTGGGATCCCATTGGGACTGTGGACGATGGGAGTAAATGGGAAGGGGTGGGTCCGATTGGGAGTGAGGACGGTGGGAGTGAATGGAAAGGGGTGGGGTCCCATTGGGAGCCTGGACAGTGGGATTGAATGGGAAGGGGTGGGGCCCCATTGGAAGTGTGGATGTGGGAGTGAATGGGAAGGGGTGGGGTCCCATTGGGAGTGTATGGGCAGAGGGTGGGGTTACATTGGGAGTTTAGATGTTGGGTGTGAATGGGCAGGTTGGGAGGTCCCATTGGGAGTATGGATGGTGGGTGCTAATGGGAAGGGGTGGTGTCCCATTGGGAACGTAGATGGTGGGAGTGAATGGAAAGGGGTGGGATCCCATTGGGATTGTTGCCAGTGGGAGTGAATGGGAAGGGGTGGGATTCCATTGGGAGTGTGGCCGGTGGGAGTGAATGGGAAGGGGTGGGATCCCATTTTGAATGTGGACAGTGGGAGTGAATGGGAAGGGGTGGGATTCCATGGGGAGTCCGGCTGGTGGGAGTGATTGGGAAGGGATGGGATCCCATTTTGAATGTGGACTGTGGGAGTGAATGGGAAGGGGTGGATCTGATTGGGAGTGTGGAAGGTGGGAGTGAATGGGAAGGGGTGGGATTACATTGGGAGTGTGGACTGTTTGAGTGAATGGGAAGGGGTTGGGTCTCATTGGGAGTGTGGGAGTGAATGGGAAGGGGTGGGATCCCATTGAGAGTGTGGACTGTGGGAGTGTATGGGAAGGGGTTAGGTCACATTCGGAGTGTGGACGATGGGAGTAAATGGGAAGGGGTGGGTCCGATTGGGAGTGTGGACGGTGGGAGTGAATGGGAAGGGGTAGGGTCCCATTGGGAGGGTGGACTGTTGCAGTGAATGAGATGGGGTGTGATCCCATTGGGAGTGTATGGGCAGAAGGTCGGGTCACATTGGGAGTTTAGAGGTTAGGTGTGAATGGGCAGGTTGGAGGGTCCCATTGGTAGTATCGATGGTGCGTGCTAATGGGAAGGGGTGGGATCCCATTGGGATTGTTGCTGGTGGGAGTGAATGGGAAGGGGTGGGATTCCATGGGGAGTGTGGCTGGTGGGAGTGATTGGGAATGGGTTGGGTCTCATTGCGTGTGTGGAGGGTGGGAGTGAATGGGAAGCTGTGGGATCTCATTGAGAGTGTGGACTGTGGGAGTGTCTGAGAAGGGGTTCGGTCACATTGCGAGTGTGGACGGTGGGAGCGAATGGGAAGGGGTGGGGTCCCATTGGGAGTGTGGACTGTTGCAGTGAATGAGATGGGGTGGGATCCCATTGGGAGCGTGGATGGTGGGAGTGAATGGGAAGGGGTGGGATCCCATTGGGAGTGTATGGGCAGAGGGTCGTGTCACATTGGGAGTTTAGATGTTGGGTGTGAATGGGCAGGCTGGTGGGTCCCATTAGGAGTATCGATAGTGGGTGTTAATGGGAAGGGGTGGGATTCCATGGGGAGTCCGGCTGGTGGGAGTGATTGGGAAGGGATGGGATCCCATCTTGAATGTGGACTGTGGGAGTGAATGGGAAGGGGTGGATCCGATTGGGAGTGTGGAAGGTGGGAGTGAATGTGACAGGGTGGGATTACATTAGGAGCATGGACGGTGGAAGTGAATGGGAAGGAGTGGGATTACATTGGGAGTGTGGACTGTGGGAGTGAATGGGAAGGGGTTGGGTCTCATTGGGAGTGTGGGAGTGAATGGGAAGGGATGGGATCCCATTTTGAATGTGGACTGTGGGAGTGAGTGGGAAGGGGTGGATCCGATTGGGAGTGTGGAAGGTGGGAGTGAATGTGACGGGGTGGGATTATATTGGGAGCGTGGATGGTGGAAGTGAATGGGAAGGAGTGGGTCCGATTGGGAGTGAGGAATGTGGGAGTGAATGGGAAGGGGTGGGATTACATTGGGAGTGTGGATTGTGGGAGTGAATGGGAAGGGGTTGGGTCTCATTGCGTGTGTGGAAGGTGGGAGTGAATGGGAAGCTGTGGGATCTCATTGAGAGTGTGGACTGTGGGAGTGTCTGGGAAGGGGTTCGGTCACATTGCGAGTGTGGACGGTGGGAGTGAATGGGAAGGGGTGGGGTCCGATTGGGAGTGTGGACTGTGGGAGTGAATGGGAAGGGGTTGGGTCTCGTTGGGAGTGTGGAAGGTGGGAGTGAATGGGAAGGGGTGGGATCCCATTGGGACTGTGGACGATGGGAGTAAATGGGAAGGGGTGGGTCCGATTGGGAGTGAGGACGGTGGGAGTGAATGGAAAGGGGTGGGGTCCCATTGGGAGCCTGGACAGTGGGATTGAATGGGAAGGGGTGGGGCCCCATTGGAAGTGTGGATGTGGGAGTGAATGGGAAGGGGTGGGGTCCCATTGGGAGTTTAGATGTTGGGTGTGAATGGGCAGGTTGGGAGGTCCCATTGGGAGTATGGATGGTGGGTGCTAATGGGAAGGGGTGGTGTCCCATTGGGAACGTAGATGGTGGGAGTGAATGGAAAGGGGTGGGATCCCATTGGGATTGTTGCCAGTGGGAGTGAATGGGAAGGGGTGGGATTCCATTGGGAGTGTGGCCGGTGGGAGTGAATGGGAAGGGGTGGGATCCCATTTTGAATGTGGACAGTGGGAGTGAATGGGAAGGGGTGGGATTCCATGGGGAGTCCGGCTGGTGGGAGTGATTGGGAAGGGATGGGATCCCATTTTGAATGTGGACTGTGGGAGTGAATGGGAAGGGGTGGATCTGATTGGGAGTGTGGAAGGTGGGAGTGAATGGGAAGGGGTGGGATTACATTGGGAGTGTGGACTGTTTGAGTGAATGGGAAGGGGTTGGGTCTCATTGGGAGTGTGGGAGTGAATGGGAAGGGGTGGGATCCCATTGAGAGTGTGGACTGTGGGAGTGTATGGGAAGGGGTTAGGTCACATTCGGAGTGTGGACGATGGGAGTAAATGGGAAGGGGTGGGTCCGATTGGGAGTGTGGACGGTGGGAGTGAATGGGAAGGGGTAGGGTCCCATTGGGAGGGTGGACTGTTGCAGTGAATGAGATGGGGTGTGATCCCATTGGGAGTGTATGGGCAGAAGGTCGGGTCACATTGGGAGTTTAGAGGTTAGGTGTGAATGGGCAGGTTGGAGGGTCCCATTGGTAGTATCGATGGTGCGTGTTAATGGGAAGGGGTGGGATCCCATTGGGATTGTTGCTGGTGGGAGTGAATGGGAAGGGGTGGGATTCCATGGGGAGTGTGGCTGGTGGGAGTGATTGGGAATGGGTTGGGTCTCATTGCGTGTGTGGAGGGTGGGAGTGAATGGGAAGCTGTGGGATCTCATTGAGAGTGTGGACTGTGGGAGTGTCTGAGAAGGGGTTCGGTCACATTGCGAGTGTGGACGGTGGGAGCGAATGGGAAGGGGTGGGGTCCCATTGGGAGTGTGGACTGTTGCAGTGAATGAGATGGGGTGGGATCCCATTGGGAGCGTGGATGGTGGGAGTGAATGGGAAGGGGTGGGATCCCATTGGGAGTGTATGGGCAGAGGGTCGTGTCACATTGGGAGTTTAGATGTTGGGTGTGAATGGGCAGGCTGGTGGGTCCCATTAGGAGTATCGATAGTGGGTGTTAATGGGAAGGGGTGGGATTCCATGGGGAGTCCGGCTGGTGGGAGTGATTGGGAAGGGATGGGATCCCATCTTGAATGTGGACTGTGGGAGTGAATGGGAAGGGGTGGATCCGATTGGGAGTGTGGAAGGTGGGAGTGAATGTGACAGGGTGGGATTACATTAGGAGCATGGACGGTGGAAGTGAATGGGAAGGAGTGGGATTACATTGGGAGTGTGGACTGTGGGAGTGAATGGGAAGGGGTTGGGTCTCATTGGGAGTGTGGGAGTGAATGGGAAGGGGTGGGATCCCATTGAGAGTGTGGACTGTGGGAGTGTATGGGAAGGGGTTAGGTCACATTCGGAGTGTGGACGATGGGAGTAAATGGGAAGGGGTGGGTCCGATTGGGAGTGTGGACGGTGGGAGTGAATGGGAAGGGGTAGGGTCCCATTGGGAGGGTGGACTGTTGCAGTGAATGAGATGGGGTGTGATCCCATTGGGAGTGTATGGGCAGAAGGTCGGGTCACATTGGGAGTTTAGAGGTTAGGTGTGAATGGGCAGGTTGGAGGGTCCCATTGGTAGTATCGATGGTGCGTGTTAATGGGAAGGGGTGGGATCCCATTGGGATTGTTGCTGGTGGGAGTGAATGGGAAGGGGTGGGATTCCATGGGGAGTGTGGCTGGTGGGAGTGATTGGGAATGGGTTGGGTCTCATTGCGTGTGTGGAGGGTGGGAGTGAATGGGAAGCTGTGGGATCTCATTGAGAGTGTGGACTGTGGGAGTGTCTGAGAAGGGGTTCGGTCACATTGCGAGTGTGGACGTTGGGAGCGAATGGGAAGGGGTGGGGTCCCATTGGGAGTGTGGACTGTTGCAGTGAATGAGATGGGGTGGGATCCCATTGGGAGCGTGGATGGTGGGAGTGAATGGGAAGGGGTGGGATCCCATTGGGAGTGTATGGGCAGAGGGTCGAGTCACATTGGGAGTTTAGATGTTAGGTGTGAATGGGCAGATTGGAGGGTCCCTTTGGTAGTATCGATGGTGCGTGTTAATGGGAAGGGGTGGGATCCCATTGGGATCGTTGCTGGTGGGAGTGAATGGGAAGGGGTGGGATTACATTGGGAGTGTGGACTCTGGGAATGAATGGGAAGGGTTTGGGTCTCATTGGGAGTGTGGGAGTGAATGGGAAGGGGTGGGATCCCATTGAGAGTGTGGACTGTGGGAGTGAATGGGAAGGGGTGGATCCGATTGGGAATGTGGAACGTGGGAGTGAATGTGACGGGGTGGGATTACATTGGGAGTGTGGATGGTGGAAGTGAATGGGAAGGAGTGGGATTACATTGGGAGTGTGGACTGTGGGAGTAAATGGGAAGGGGTTGGGTCTCATTTGGAGTGTGGGAGTGAATGGGAAGGGACGGGATCCCATTTTGAATGTGGATTGTGGGAGTGAATGGGAAGGGGTGGATCCGATTGGGAGTGTGGAAGGTGGGAGTGAATGTGACGGGGTGGGATTACATTGGGAGCGTGGACGGTGGAAGTGAATGGGAAGGAGTGGGTCCGATTGGGAGTGTGGAAGGTGGGAGTTAATGGGAGGGGGTGGATCCGATTGGGAGTGTGGAAGGTGGGAGTGAATGGGAAGGGGTGGGATTACATTGGGAGCGTGGATGGTGGAAGTGAATGGGAAGGAGTGGGTCCGATTGGGAGTGTGGAAGGTGGGAGTGAATGGGAAGGGGTGGGATTACATTGGGAGCGTGGATGGTGGAAGTGAATGGGAAGGAGTGGGTCCGATTGGGAGTGTGGAAGGTGGGAGTTAATGGGAGGGGGTGGATCCGATTGGGAGTGTGGAAGGTGGGAGTGAATGGGAAGGGGTGGGATTACATTGGGAGTGTGGCCGGTGGGAGTAAATGGGAAGGGGTGGGAACCCATTTTGAATGTGGACAGTGGGAGTGAATGGGAAGGGGTGGGATTCCATGGGGAGTGCGGCTGGTGGGAGTGATTGGGAAGGGATGGGATCCCATTTTGAATGTGGACTGTGGGAGTGAATGGGAAGGGGTGGATCCGATTGGGAGTGTGGAAGGTGGGAGTGAATGGGACGGGGTGGGATCACATTGGGAGCGTGGAAGGTGGGAGTGAATGGGAAGGGGTTGGGTCTCATTGCGAGTGTGGAAGGTGGGAGTGAATGGGAAGGGGTGGGATCCCATTGAGAGTGTGGACTGTGGGAGTGTATGGGAAGGGGTTTGGTCACATTGGGAGTGTGGACGGTGGGAGTGAATGGGAAGGGGTGGGGTCCCATTGGGAGTGTGGACTGTTGCAGTGAATGAGATGGGGTGGGATCCCATTGGGAGCGTGGATGGTGGGAGAGAATGGGAAGGGGTGGGATCCCATTGAGAGTGTATGGGCAGAGGATCGGGTCACATTGGGAGTTTAGATGTTAGGTGTGAATGGGCAGGTTGGAGGGTCCCATTGGTAGTATCGATGGTGCGTGTTAATGGGAAGGGGTGGGATCCCATTGGGATTGTTGCTGGTGGGAGTGAATGGGAAGGGGTGGGATTCAATGGGAAGTGTGGCTGGTGGGTATGATTGGGAAGGGATGGGATCCAATTTTGAATGTGGACAGTGGGAGTGAATGGGAAGGGGTGTGGTCACATTGTGAGTGTGATGGTGGGAGTGAATGGGAAGGGATGGGATCCCATTTGGAGCATGGATGGTACAAGTCAATGGAAAGGGGTGGGATTCCATGGGGAGTGTGGCTGGTGGGAGTGATTGGGAAGGGATGGCATCCCATTGGGAGCGTGGACGGTGGGAGTGAAAGGGAAGGGGTGGGTCCGATTGGGAGTGTGGAAGGTGGGAGTGAATGGGAAGGGGTGGGATTACATTGGGAGTGAATGGGAAGGGGTTGGGTTTCATTGGGAGCGTGAACGGTGGGATTGAATGGGAAGGGGAGGGATCCCATTGAGAGTGTGGACTGTGGGAGTGGATGGAAAGGGGTTGGGTCAGATTGGGAGTGTGGACAATGGGAGTAAATGAGAAGGGGTGGGTCCGATTGGGAGTGTGGATGGTGGGAGTGAATGGGAAGGGGTGGGGTCCCATTGGGAGCGTGGACTGTGGCAATGAATGGGATGGGGTGGGATCGCATTGGGAGCGTGGATCGTGGGATTGAATTGGAAGGGGTGGGGTCCCATTGGGAGTGTGGGAGTGAATGGGAAGGGGTAGGGTCCCATTGGGAGGGTGGACTGTTGCAGTGAATGAGATGGGGTGTGATCCCATTGGGAGTGTATGGGCAGAAGGTCGGGTCACATTGGGAGTTTAGATATTAGGTGTGAATGGGCAGGTTGGAGGGTCCCATTGGTAGTATCGATGGTGCGTGTTAATGGGAAGGGGTGGGATCCCATTGGGATTGTTGCTGGTGGGAGTGAATGGGAAGGGGTGGGATTCCATGGTGAGTGTGGCTGGTGGGAGTGATTGGGAAGGGGTTGGGTCTCATTGCGTGTGTGGAGGGTGGGAGTGAATGGGAAGCTGTGGGATCTCATTGAGAGTGTGGACTGTGGGAGTGTCTGGGAAGGGGTTCGGTCACATTGCGAGTGTGGACGGTGGGAGTGAACGGGAAGAGGTGGGGTCCCATTGGGAGTGTGGACTGTTGCAGTGAATGAGATGGGGTGGGATCTCATTGGGAGCGTGGATGGTGGGAGTGAATGGGAAGGGGTGGGATCCCATTGGGAGTGTATGGGCAGAGGGTCGAGTCACATTGGGAGTTTAGATGTTAGGTGTGAATGGGCAGGTTGGAGGGTTCCATTGGTAGTATCGATGGTGCGTGTTAATGGGAAGGGGTGGGATCCCATTGGGATTGTTGCTGGTGGGAGTGAATGGGAAGGGGTGGGATTACATTGGGAGTGTGGACTCTGGGAATGAATGGGAAGGGGTTGGGTCTCATTGGGAGTGTGGGAGTGAATGGGAAGGGGTGGGATCCCATTGAGAGTGTGGACTGTGGGAGTGAATGGGAAGGGGTGGATCCGATTGGGAGTGTGGAACGTGGGAGTGAATGTGACGGGGTGGGATTACATTGGGAGTGTGGATGGTGGAAGTGAATGGGAAGGAGTGGGATTACATTGGGAGTGTGGACTGTGGGAGTAAATGGGAAGGGGTTGGGTCTCATTGGGAGTGTGGGAGTGAATGGGAAGGGACGGGATCCCATTTTGAATGTGGATTGTGGGAGTGAATGGGAAGGGGTGGATCCGATTGGGAGTGTGGAAGGTGGGAGTGAATGTGACAGGGTGGGATTACATTGGGAGCGTGGACGGTGGAAGTGAATGGGAAGGAGTGGGTCCGATTGGGAGTGTGGAAGGTGGGAGTTAATGGGAGGGGGTGGATCCGATTGGGAGTGTGGAAGGTGGGAGTGAATGGGAAGGGGTGGGATTACATTGGCAGTGTGGCCGGTGGGAGTAAATGGGAAGGGGTGGGAACCCATTTTGAATGTGGACAGTGGGAGTGAATGGGAAGGGGTGGGATTCCATGGGGAGTGCGGCTGGTGGGAGTGATTGGGAAGGGATGGGATCCCATTTTGAATGTGGACTGTGGGAGTGAATGGGAAGGGGTGGATCCGATTGGGAGTGTGGAAGGTGGGAGTGAATGGGACGGGGTGGGATCACATTGGGAGCGTGGAAGGTGGGAGTGAATGGGAAGGGGTTGGGTCTCATTGCGAGTGTGGAAGGTGGGAGTGAATGGGAAGGGGTGGGATCCCATTGAGAGTGTGGACTGTGGGAGTGTATGGGAAGGGGTTTGGTCACATTGGGAGTGTGGACGGTGGGAGTGAATGGGAAGGGGTGGGATCCCATTGGGAGCGTGGATGGTGGGAGTGAATGGGAAGGGGTGGGATCCCATTGGGAGTGTATGGGCAGAGGGTCGGGTCACATTGGGAGTTTAGATGTTAGGTGTGAATGGGCAGGTTGGAGGGTCCCATTGGTAGTATCGATGGTGTGTGTTAATGGGAAGGGGTGGGATCCCATTGGGATTGTTGCTGGTGGGAGTGAATGGGAAGGGGTGGGATTCAATGGGAAGTGTGGCTGGTGGGAGTGATTGGGAAGGGATGGGATCCAATTTTGAATGTGGACAGTGGGAGTGAATGGGAAGGGGTGTGGTCACATTGTGAGTGTGATGGTGGGAGTGAATGGGAAGGGATGGGATCCCATTTGGAGCATGGATGGTACAAGTCAATGGAAAGGGGTGGGATTCCATGGGGAGTGTGGCTGGTGGGAGTGATTGGGAAGGGATGGCATCCCGTTGGGAGCGTGGACGGTGGGAGTGAAAGGGAAGGGGTGGGTCCGATTGGGAGTGTGGAAGGTGGGAGTGAATGGGAAGGGGTGGGATTACATTGGGAGTGAATGGGAAGGGGTTGGGTTTCATTGGGAGAGTGAACGGTGGGATTGAATGGGAAGGGGAGGGATCCCATTGAGAGTGTGGACTGTGGGAGTGGATGGAAAGGGGTTGGGTCATATTGGGAGTGTGGACAATGGGAGTAAATGGGAAGGGGTGGGTCTGATTGGGAGTGTGGATGGTGGGAGTGAATGGGAAGGGGTGGGGTCCCATTGGGAGCGTGGACAGTGGGATTGAATGGGAAGGGGTGGGGTCCCATTGGGAGTGTATGGGCATAGGGTCGTGTAACATTGGGAGTTTAGATGTTGGGTGTGAATGGGCAGGTTGGTGGGTACCATTAGGAGTATCGATAGTGGGTGTTAATGGGAAGGGGTGGTGTCCCATTGGGAACGTAGATGGTGGGAGTGAATGGAAAGTGGTGGGATCCCATTGGGATTGTTGCCAGCGGGAGTGAATGGGAAGGGGTGGGATTCCATTGGGAGTGTGGCTGGTGGGAGTGAATGGGAAGGGGTGGGATCCCATTTTGAATGTGGACAGCGGGAGTGAATGGGAAGGGGTGGGATTCCATGGGGAGTGCGGCTGGTGGGAGTGAATTGCAAGGGATGGGATCCCATTTTGAATGTGGACTGTGGGAGTGAATGGGAAGGGGTGGATCTGATTGCGAGTGTGGAAGGTGGGAGTGAATGGGACGGGGTGGGATCACATTGGGAGCGTGGACAGTGGAAGTGAATGGGAAGGAGTGGGTCCGATTGGGAGTGTGGAAGGTGGGAGTGAATGGGAAGGGGTGGGATTACATTGAGAGTGTGGACTGTGGGAGTGTATGGGAAGGGGTTCGGTCACATTGGGAGTGTGGATGGTGGGAGTGAATGGGAAGGTGTGGGGTCCCACTGGGAGCGTGGACTGTTGCAGTGAATGTGATGGGATGGGATCCCATTGGAAGCGTGGACGGTGCAGTGAATGGGAAGGGGTGGGATCCCATTGGGAGTGTATGGGCAGAGGGTCGGGTCACATTGGGAGTTTAGATGTTAGGTGTGAATGGGCAGGTTGGAGGGTCCCATTGGTAGTATCGATGGTGCGTGTTAATGGGAAAGGGTGAGATCCCATTGGGATTGTTGCTGGTGGGAGTGAATGGGAAGGGGTGGGTTTCCATGGGAAATGTGGCTGGTGGGAGTGATTGGGAAGAGATGGGATCCCATTTTCAATGTGGACAGTGGGAGTGAATGGGAAGTGGTGTGGTCACATTGTGAGTGTGGATGGTGGGAGTGAATGGGAAGGGATGGGATCCCATTTGGAGCATGGATGGTAGAAGTCAATGGGAAGGGGTGGGATTACATTGGGAGTGAATGGGAAGGGGTTGGGTCTCATTGGGAGCGTGAATGGTGGGATTGAATGGGAAGGGGAGGGATCCCATTGAGAGTGTGGACTGTGGGAGTGGATGGGAAGGGGTTGGGTCATATTGGGAGTGTGGACAATGGGAGTAAATGGGAAGGTGTGGGTCCGATTGGGAGTGTGGACGGTGGGAGTGAATGGGAAGGGGTGGGGTCCCATTGGGAGAGTGGACAGTGGGATTGAATGGGAAGGGGTGGGGTCCCATTGGGAGCGTGAACTGTGGCAGTGAATGGGATGGGGTGGGATCCCATTGGGAGCGTGGATGGTGGGAGTGAATGGGAAGGGGTGGGATCCCATTGGGAGTGTATGGGCAGAGGGTCGTGTCACATTGGGAGTTTAGATGTTGGGTGTGAATGGGCAGGCTGGTGGGTCCCATTAGGAGTATCGATAGTGGGTGTTAATGGGAAGGGGTGGGATCTCTTTGGGAGTGTGGCCAGTGGGAGTGAATGGGAAAGAGTGGGATACCATTGGGAGTGTGGACCGTGGGTTTTAATGGGAAGTGGTGGGTCCTATTGGGAGTGTGGATGGTGGGATTAATGGGAGGTTGTCGGGTCCTTTTGGGAATGTGGACAGTGGGAGTAAATGGGATAGGGTGAGGTCCCCTTGGGAGTGTTGATGGTGGGAGTGAATGGGAAGGTGTGGTGTCCTATTGCAAGTGTGGATTATGGGGTTGATTGGAAAGGGGTGGGATTCTTTTGGGAGTGTGGATGGTCGGAGTCAATGGGAAGTGGCAGTGTACCTTTGGTATACTGTGGAAGTGAATTGGAAGAGGTGTGGTCAAACAGGGAGTACAAATGATGGAAGTTGGAAGTGAATGGGAAGGTGTGGGGTCCCATTGGTATTATGGATGGAGGAGTGAATGTGATGGTGTGAGTGAATGGGAAGTGAAAGGGTCCCATTGGAAGTGTGTCCTGTTGGGAGGGTGGACAGTGGGAGTGAATGGGAAGAGGTATGGTCCAATTGGGAGTACAGATGATGGGAGTGAATGGGAAGGCATGGGTCCCATTGGGAGTATTCATGGAGGACTGAATGGGAAGAGGTGTGGTCCGTTAGGGAGTACAGATGATGGGAGTGAATGGGAAGGTGTGGTGTCCCATTGGGAGTGAGGACGGTGGGAGTGAATGGGAAGGTGTGGTGTCCAGTTGGGAGTGTGGACGGTGGGAGTGAATGGGAAAGTGTGGGCCCCATTGGGAGTGTGGCTGGAGGAGTGAATGGGAAGAAATGGGATCCCATTGGAAGTGTGGCCTGTGGAAGTGAATGGGAAGGGGTGGGTCCCATTGGGCGTGTGGACAGTGGGAGTGAGTGTGAAGTGATAGGGTCCCGTTTGGTGTGTAGAAGGTGGGAGCAAATTGGAATGGGTGCAATGCCACCGGGAGTGTGGACGGTGGGTGTAAATTGGAATGGGTGCAATCCCAATGGGAGGGTGAACAGTGGTAGTGAATTTGAACAGGTAGGATCTTATTAGGAGTGTGGATGGTGGGGATAAATGGGAAGAGATGGGATCTGATTTGGAGTGTGGATGCTGGGAGTTAATGGGAAAAGAGTATCCCATTGGGAATGAGGATGGTGGGATTTAATGGGAAGGGTTGTGCTCCCATTGGAAGTGTGAAGAGTTAGAGTGAAAGGGAAGGAGTGGGGTTCCATTGGGACTGTTGGACAGAGGGAGTGAATGGGAAAGGGTGGGGACCTGTTTGAACGTGGACAGTGGTAGTGAGTTGGAAGAGGTAGGTCTCTTTGGGACTGTGATCAGTGTGAATGAATTGGAAGGGGTGAGTCCCATTGTGAGTGTGGACAGTGGGAAGCATTGGGGACTATTGGGAATGTGGACGGTGGGAGTGAATGTGAAAGTGTGGATCCCATTGGGAGTGTGGACGGTCAGAGTGAAAGGAAAGGGGTGGGTCCCATTTGGGGTGTTGACAGTGGGAGTGAGTGGGCAGAGGTGGTGTCCCATTGTAACTGTGGACAGTGGGACTGAATGGGAATGGGAAAGTGACGGTGGGAGTTCATGGGAAGGGGTGGTGGGAAACGACAGTAGGAGTTCATGGGAAGGGGTGGAGTCCCATTGGGAATGAGGACAGTGGCAGTCAAAGGACAGTGGTGGTAACCCACTGGGAGTGTGGATGGCAAGGGGTGGGGTCCTATTGGGAGTGCGGGTGGTGGGAGTGAATGGGAAGGAGTGGAGTCCTATTGCAGTGTGGATGGAGAAATGAATGGGAAGGGGTGGTGTCCCATTGTAACTGTGGACAGTGGGACTTTACGGGAATGGGAAACGAAAGTGGGAGTTCATGTGAAGGGGTGGGGTTCCATTGGGAGTGTGGACAGGGGAAGTGAATGGGAAGTGGGATCCCATTGAGAGTGTGGATGGAGGAATGAATGGAAAGGGGTGAGGTCCCATTGGGAGTGTGGATGGTGGGAGTGAATGGGAAGGGGGGATCCCATTTGGTGTGAATGGGCAGAGGGTGGGGGTCCCATTGGGAGTGTAGATGTTGGGTGTGACTGGACAGAGGGTGGGGGTCCCATTGGGAGTGTAGATGTTGGGTGTGACTGGGCAGAGGGTGGGGGTCCCACTGGGAGTGTAGATGTTGGGCGTGACTGGGCAGAGGGTGGGGGTCCCATTGGGAGTGTAGATGTTGGGTGTGAATGGACGGAGGGTGGGGTCCCATTGGGAGTGTAGATGTTGGGTGTGAATGGGAAGATGGTGGGGTCCCATTGGGAGTGTAGATGTTGGGTGAGAATGGACAGAGGGTGGGGGTCCCATTGGGAGTGTAGATGTTGGGTGTGATTGGGCAGAGGGTGGGGGTCCCATTGGGAGTGTAGATGTTGGGTGTGACTGGGCAGAGGGTGGGGGTCCCATTGGGAGTGTAGATGTTGGGTGTGAATGGGCAGATGGTGGGGTCCCATTGGGAGTGTAGATGTTGGGTGTGAATGGACAGAGGGCGGGGTCCCATTGGGAGTGTCGATGTTGGGTGTGAATGGGCAGGGTCGGGGTCCCACTATGACTGTGGATAGTGGGATTGAGTAGGAAGAGGTGGGCCCCATTGAGAGTGTTGGCTGTGGGAGTGACTGGGAAGCTGTTGTGCCCCATTGTGAGTGTGGAAGGTGGGAGTTTCTGGCAAAGTGTGGTGTCCCCTTGGGAGCGTAGTTGACGGTAGTAAATTGGAATGGGTGTGATCACACTCGCAGTGTGGATGGTGGGAGTGAATGGGAAGGAATGAAGTCCCATTGGGAGTATGGATGGAGTAATGAAGGGAAGGAGTGGGGTCCCATTGGGAGTGAGGACAGTTGGAGTGAATGGGAAGGAGTGGGGTCTCATTAGGAGTGAGGACGGTGGGAGTGAATGGGAAGTGATGGGGTCCCATTGGGAGTGAGGACGGTGGGAGTGAATGGGAAGGGGTGGGGTCCCATTGGGAGTGAGGACAGTTGGAGTGATGGGAAGGGGTGGGGTCTCACTGGGAGTGAGGATAGTGGGCATGAGTGGGAAGGGGTGGGGTCTCATTGGGAGTATGGACAGTGGGAGTGAATGGGAAGGGGTGGGACCTCATTGGGAATGTGGATGGTGTGAGTGAATGGGAAGTGATGGGGTCCCACTGGGAGTGTGGACGGTGGGAGTGAATAGGAAGGGGTAGGGTCCCATTGGGATTGTGGACAGTTAGGGTGTATGGGAAGAGATGGAGCCTAATTGGGAGTGTGGACGGTGGGAGTGAATGGGAAGGGGTGAGGTCCCATTGGGAGTGAGGACGGTGGGAGTGAATGGGAAGTGATGGGGTCCCATTGGGAGTGAGGACGGTGGGAGTGAATGGGAAGGGGTGGGGTCTCATTGGGAGTGAGGACAGTGGGAGTGAATGGGAAGTGATGGGGTCCCATTGGGAGTGAGGACAGTGGGAGTGAATGGGAAGTGATGGGGTCCCATTGGGCCTACGGATGGTGGTGATGAATAGGAAGAGATGAGGTGCATGTGAGATGGTCAGGAAGGAGTGGACACACTATGCTTGTTCTGACATGGCCTTCTGTCATTGGTTCCAAGGTTTAGTCGATGCCAGCATCATCACCGACTTCTTCAAGCCAACGAGTGAGTTCAATGCTGAATACTCGGTGTTGTTGGCTGCAGTCTCTCAAGCCCGAGCTACTGGTCCCACCTGATGCGATCACCGTTACTTGCAATCAGGCACTGCCGGTTGGGTTCAAGGGTTTTCAAAAGGAATAGAAAGAGTTCACAGTGTTGATAGATTCCATTGTTGACAAGATGACCCCATCCCTTCACATTCACTCACACTGTACACATTCTCAATAGGACGCCACACCTTCCCATTCATTGTCACTATGCAATCTCCCAATGAGGCACAAAACCTCCCCATTCACTACCACTGTCTGCACTCCCAATGGGACACCAACCCTTCCTATTCACTCTCACCATCCACAGACCCAATGAGATCCCACCCCTTCCCATTCACTCCCATCATCCACACTCCCAATGGGACCCACCCCTTCCAATTCACTCTCACTGTCCACACTCCCAATGGGACCCCACCCATTCCCATCCACTCCCAATGGGACCCAACCCCTTCCCATTTACTCCCACCATCCACACTCCTAACGGGACCCAATCCCTCCCCATTCACTCCCAAGTATATCGCCCCCCTTTTACCACTCGTTCCCAGCCTCCACACTCTCAATAGAACCCACCTTTTCCCATTCTGTCCCAATGTAACATCTCCCCTCCCATTCATTCCCACCATCCACACTCTTAATGGGACCCCACCCCTTCCCATTCATTCCCACTATCCACACTCCCTATAGGACCCTACTCCTTCCTATTCATTCCCAGTGTCTACATTCCAAAGAGATAGGTAGGCTACAAGGTGGGGGTTTGAATCAAAATCAGGTTTAATATCACCAGGATATGTCGTGAAATTTGTTATTTTGCGGCAGCAGATCAATGCAATACATAATAACACAAAAAACAGTGGTTATTTTAAATACGTAAATTCTGCAGATGCTGGAAATTCAAGCAACACACATCAAAGTTGCTGGTGATATACTGCGTCCGGTGCTCCTGATGTGGCCTTCCATATATTGGTGAGACCCGACGCAGACTAGGAGATCGTTTCGCTGAACACCTACGCTCTGTCTGCCAGAGAAAGCAGGATCTCCCAGTGGCCACACATTTTAATTCCACATCCCACTCCCATTCTGACATGTCTATCCATGGCCTCGTCTACTGTAAAGATGAAGCCACACTCAGGTTGGAGGAACAACATCTTATATTCCGTCTGGGTAGCCTCCAACCTGATGGCATGAACATTGACTTCACTAACTTCCGCTAATGCCCAACCTCCCCCTCGTACCCCATCCGTTATTTACTTATATACACACATTCTTTCTCTCTCTCTCCTTTTTCTCCCTCTGTCCCTCTGACTACACCCCTTGCCCATCCTCTGGGTTTTCCCCCCCTCCCCCTTTTCTTTCTCCCTGGGCCTCCTGTCCCATGATCCTCTCATATCCCTTTTGCCAATCACCTGTCCAGCTCTCGGCTCCATCCCTCCCCCTCCTGTCTTCTCCTATCATTTTGGATCTCCCCCTCCCTCTCCCACTTTCAAATCTCTTACTAGCTCTTCCTTCAGTTAGTCCTGACGAAGGGTCTCGGCCCAAAACGTCGACTGTACCTCTTCCTAGAGATGCTGCCTGGCCTGCTGCGTTCATCAGCAACCTTGATGTGTGTTGCTTTATTTTAAATAGTTAACTTAAATAACTAGTGCAAAAATAAAAATAAAAATATTTAAAAGTATTGAGGTAGTGCTTATAGATTCAATGTCCATTCAGAAATCAGATTGCAGAGGGGAAGAAGCTGTTCCTGAATTGCTACGTGTGAGCCTTCAGGTTTCTGTACCTCCCTCCTGACGGTATCAGTGAGAAGAAGGCATGAACTGGGTGATGGGAGTCTTTAACGATGAAAGCCACCTTCCTTTGTGAAGATGTCTTGGATACTTACAGAGGCTAGTATCCATGATAGAGCTGACCAATTTTACAACTTTCTGCAACTTCGATCTTGTGCAGTAGCCCTCATATCAGGCGGTGGAGGGGTTTGAATAGGAGGATTGGGAGCATAGATAGGAAGAGGGCGAGGGAGAGGTTTGAGCAGTGAGAAGAGTGTGACCTGTTCCCTCATCCCACTCCAGAATGTGGCCCTCTGAAATCCTCAACCCCCTGTGATGTGTCCGGTCTCACTCAGGAGAAAGTCTGCGAGGAAATTGGCTGCTGCCTCATAAACTCCACCTGCTTTAAAAAAGTTCCGGACCGTGAGTCTTATCACCCCCACCCCAGCAGCAGCACCATCCCCACTTTACATCGGCATCACGGCAAGAAAGGGAGGGAGAGACAGGGGAAGAGATGGTGCAGGGAGGGAGAGAGGGAGTAGGGAGAGAAAAGTGGGGAGAGAGGGGAGGAGGGAGGGGGTGAGAGGGTGACGGGGCTGAAGGGGAGAGAGTGGACGGAGGGGATAGAGGGGGAGACAGAGGGGAGAGAGAGAGACAGGGAGATGGGGAGAGAGGGGGGAGAGAGGGGGTGAGAGAGTGGGGGAGAGAGGGGGATGAGAGGCTGTCAGATGGGCGGAGATGAGAGAGAGGTGAAAGAGAGAGGGGGAGAGAGGGAGGAGGGGAACTGATAGGAAGAAGAGGGGATACAGGGGGAATGTGGTGACAGGGAGACAGAGAGGAGAGTGGGGAGGGGGGAGAGAGAGGGGAGAAGAGGCAGTACAGGTGTTTTCAGGGGAGAAGGGAGGGGGAGAGGGAGGAGATAGAGGGAGAGAGAGGGGAGAAAGAAGGAGTGAGGGGGCAAAGGGGGGATAGAGAGGGAGAGAAGGGTGGCGAGGTAGTGGGAAGGGGAGGGGGAGAGGAGCGAGAGGAGGGAGTGTGAGTGGTAGGAGAGAGGGGAAGAAAGAGGGGGAAGAGAGGGGGAGGGTGTGGGGAGGAGAGAGAGAGGAGAGAGATGGAGTAGAGAGTCGTGGAAGGGAGAGAGAGCAGGGGACAGGAAGGATGGGGGAAGGGGGGGTGAGAGCGAAGAGAGTGGGGGATTGAGAGGAAGAGGCTGGAAAGAAGGGTTGAGTGGGAGTGTGGGGGGGAGAGAAGGAGGGAGGGAGGGGGAGTTGGGGAGGGGGAGCAGGGTGAGAGAGAGAGAGGGGAGGGTGAGGGTGGAGAGAGAGCAGAGGGGTTGGAAGAGAGGGAGAGGGGTGAGAGGAGGGGTAGAGATGGGAAAGGAAGGGGAGAGAGGGGGAGTAAGGGGAGGGATAGAGAGGGGATGAGAGAGGGGAGGGGGAGGGGGGTAGAGAGAGCAGTAGGAGAGGAAGATAGACAGGGCAGTAGGGAGATGGGGAAGGTGTACAGGGGAGAGAGGTGGAGTGGGAAGAGTGGGATAGGACGAGAGGAAGGGGAGAGGGGATAACAGAAGGGGGAGTGGGAGCAAGAGAGGGGAAATAAAGTGGGAGGAAGAGGGGAATAGTGGGGTGTGGAAGAGGGAGGTAGAGAGGGGAAGAGAGGCAGGCGAGAGATGGAGGAGGGAGAGAGGGAGGGAGGGGGAAAGGGGGAGGTAGGAGGGAGAGGTTGAGGGGCAGAGAGAGGACAGAGAATGAGGGGAAGAGGGAGGACAGAGAGGGGAGGGGAGAGAGGTGGGGAAGCAGAGAGAGGGAGGAGACAAAAGGAGAGGGGGAGAGTAAGGGGAGGTGGGAAAGAGAGAGGAGGTGAGAGAGGGTTACGAAGATGGAGAGGAGAGGGATGGAGATGATAGGGAGAGAGTGGGAAGAGACAAAGAGAGGGGGTGAAATCTAGGGAATGTGACGGGGATATTGCCAGAGAGAAGGTGGAGAGAATGGGAACAACACTCACAACACACTAGAGGAACTCAGCAGGTTGGGCAGCATCTGTGGCAGCATCAGGACTGAGGAGGGAAGAGGGAAGAGGGAAGAGGGAAGAGGGCAGAGGGAAGGGGCAGAGGGAGGGGGCAGAGGCCCTATAAAGAAGGTGGGGGGAGGGTTGGAAGGAGAAGGCTGGTAGGTTCCAGGTGAAAAACCAGTAAGGGGAAAGATAGAGGGGTGGGGGAGGGGATAGGCAGGAAAGGTGAAGAAGGAATAGGGGAAAACACAATGGGTAGTAGAAGGGTGCGGAACCATGAGGGAGGTGATAGGCAGCTGGGGGGGGGGGGCAGAGTGAAATAGGGATAGAGGAAGGGAGGGGGAGGGAAGTACCGGAAGTTGGAGAATTCTATGTTCATACCAAGGGGCTGGAGACTACCTAGACGGTATATGAGGTGTTGCTCCTCCAACCTGAGTTTAGCCTCATCAGGGCAGTAGAGGAGGCCATGTATGGACATATCTGAATGGGAATGGGAAGCAGATAAAAGTGGGTGGCTACTGGGAGCTTTGTTTTGGCGGACGGAGCGGAGGTGCTCAACGAAGCGGTCCCCCAATCTGCGTCGGGTTTCACCGATGTAGAGGAGGCCGCACCGGGAGCACCGGATGCAATAGATGACCCCAACAGACTCGCAAGTGAAGTGTTGCCTCACCTGGAAGGACTGTTTGGGCCCTGAATGGTGGCAAGAGAGGAGGTGTAGGGACAGATGTAGCACTTGCACTTACAGGGATAAGTGCTGGGTGGGAAATCCGTGAGGAGGGATGTGTGGATAACGGAGTCGCGGAGGGACCGATCCCTGCGGAAAGCGGAGAGGGGTGGAGAGGGAAAGATGTGCTTAGTGGTGGGGTCCTGTTGAAGGTGGCGGAAGTTGTGGAGGATAACGTACTGGATCCGGAGGCTGGTGGGGTGATAAGTGAGGACAAGGGGAACTCTGTCCCTGTTGTTGTGACGGGAGGATGGGGTGAGGGCTGAAGTGCGAGAAATGGAGGAGATGCGGGTGAGGGCAACATTGATGACGGTAGAAGGGAAACCACGATCAAACTTGGTATGAACATAGAATTCTCCAACTTCCGGTAATTCCCTCCCCCTCCCTTCCTCTATCCCTATTTCACTCTGCCCCCTCCCCCAGCTGCCTATCACCTCCCTCATGGTTCCGCCTCCTTCTACTACCCATTGTGTTTTCCCCTATTCCTTCTTCACCTTTCCTGCCTATCCCCTCCCTGCTTCCCCTCACCCACCCCTTTATCTTTCCCCTTACTAGTTTTTCACCTGGAACCTACCAGCCTTCTCCTTCCCACCCTCCCCCCACCTTCTTTATAGGGCCTCTGCCCCTTCCCTCTTCAGTCTTGACGAAGGGTTCCGGCCCAAAACGTTGACTTATCGTTTCCACGGATGCTGCCCGACCTGCTGAGTTCCTCCAGCGTGTTGTGAGTGTTGCTTTGACCCCAGCATCTGCAGGTTGTTTTGTGGAGAGAAGGGGAGAGCTGGAGGGAGGGGACGGAGAGACGGGGAGAGAGATTGGAAGGGGAGGAGGAAGATTGGAGATGGAGGGAGAAGGCAGAGATAGAGAGATGGAGAGCAAGGAGGGAGATTGGAGAGGGAAGGATAGGGAGGAGGGAGAATGGAGATGGAGGGGGATGGAGGAGGGAGATTAGAGTGGGGGGGAGATTAGAGAGGGAGGAGGGAGATTAGAGAGGGAGGAGGGAGATTGGAGAGGGTTGGAGAGGGAGATTGGAGAGGGATGGAGGGAGATCGGAGAGGGATGGAGAGGGAGATTGGAGAAGGAGGAGGAAGATTGGAGAGGGAGGAGGGAGATTGGAGAGGGATGGAGGGAGATTGGAGAGGGAGGAGGGAGATTGGAGAGGGATGGAGAGGGAGATTGGAGAGGGAGGGAGAGGAAGATTGGAGAGGGATGGAGAGGGAGGAGGGAGATTGGAGAGGGAGGAGGGAGATTGGAGAGGGAGGAGGGAGATTAGAGAGGGAGGAGGGAGATTGGAGAGGGATGGAGAGGGAGATTGGAGAGGGATGGAGATGGAGATTGGAGAGGGTTGGAGAGGGAGATTGGAGAGGGTTGGAGAGGGAGATTGGAGAGGGATGGAGAGGGAGATTGGAGAGGGTTGGAGAGGGAGATTGGAGAGGGATGGAGGGAGATCGGAGAGGGATGGAGAGGGAGATTGGAGAAGGAGGAGGAAGATTGGAGAGGGAGGAGGGAGATTGGAGAGGGATGGAGGGAGATTGGAGAGGGAGGAGGGAGATTGGAGAGGGATGGAGAGGGAGATTGGAGAGGGAGGGAGAGGAAGATTGGAGAGGGATGGAGAGGGAGGAGGGAGATTGGAGAAGGAGGAGGGAGATTGGAGAGGGAGGAGGGAGATTAGAGAGGGAGGAGGGAGATTGGAGAGGGATGGAGAGGGAGATTGGAGAGGGATGGAGATGGAGATTGGAGAGGGATGGAGAGGGAGATTGGAGAGGGTTGGAGAGGGAGATTGGAGAGATTTGGAGAGGGAGATTGGAGAGGGATGGAGAGGGTTGGAGAGGGAGATTGGAGAGGGATGGAGGGAGATCGGAGAGGGAGATTGGAGAGGGATGGAGGGAGATTGGAGAGGGAGGAGGAAGATTGGAGAGGGAGGAGGGAGATTGGAGAGGGAGGAGGGAGATTGGAGAGGGATGGAGAGGGAGATTGGAGAGGGATGGAGAGGGAGAGGAAGATTGGAGAGGGATGGAGAGGGAGATTGGAGAGGAATGGAGAGGGAGGAGGAAGATTGGAGAGGGATGGATGGGAGATTGGAGAGGGATGGAGAGGGAGATTGGTGAGGGAGGAGGGAGATTGGAGAGGGAGGAGGGAGATTGGAGAGGGATGGAGAGGGAGATTGGAGAGGGTTGGAGAGGGGGGTTGGAGAGGGAGATTGGAGAGGGATGGAGAGGGAGATTGGAGAGAGAGTAGGGAGATTGGAGAGGGATGGAGAGGGAGATTGGAGAGGGTTGGAGAGGGAGATTGGAGAGGGATGGAGAGGGAGATTAGAGAGGGAGGAGGAAGATTGGAAAGGGAGGAGGGAGATTGGAGAGGGAGGAGGGAGATTGGAGAGGGATGGAGAGGGAGCTTGGAGAGGGATGGAGAGGGAGATTGGAGGGGGGGAGGGAGATTGGAGAGGGATGGAGAGGGAGATTGGAGAGGGAGGAGGGAGATTGGAGAGGGATGGAGAGGGAGATTGGAGAGGGATGGAGAGGGAAGAGGGTGATTGGAGAAGGAGGGAGTGGGAGCTGCGTGATTGAAGGGGGATGGAGCGGGAGGGAGACTGGAGGGAGGAAGAGGGAGGAGGGTGATTGGAGACAGAGTTAGAGGAAGATTGGACAGTGAGCCAGGAGGTTAGTGATGTGAGAGGGAGAGGGAGGGAGAAGGGTGATGGAGAGTGAAGGAGGGAACCAGAGGGAGGTTGAGGTGAAAAGATTGTAGAGGGAGGGAGTTGGAAGAGGGATATTGGAGAGGACGGGAGAGGGAGCAGGGTTGATTGGAGAGGAAAAGTGGGGGAGGTGGGAGATTCTGGAGTGAGGGAGAGAGAGCAGGGTGATTGGAGAGGGAGGAGGAGTTTGGAGAGAAAGGTGACTGGGGTGGGAGGGAGATTGGTGAGGGAGGGATAATGGTGAGGGAGAGTGAAGGAGGGTAAAGCAGGGAGAGGGAGGTAGGAGGGAGACAGGGAGATTGGTGAGGAATGGACAGGAAGATTGGAGAGGGAAGGAGGGAGACTGGAGTGAAAGTGTGATGGAGGGAAAGGGAGGAGAAAACATCGGAAAAGGAGGAATGAGTTTGGAGAGGGAGAGGGAGATTGGAGAGGAGAGAGGCAGTGGGGGATTGGTGAGGGAGGAAGTAGGAGAGAGGGATTGGATGGAGGGGGAGGTGAGAGATTGTAGAGGGAGGGAGTGGGGGAAAGAGATTGGAGAGAGAAGGACAGGGAGGATGATTGAAGAGGGAGGGAGAGGGTGGGATATTGGTGAGGGAGGGTGAAAGAGGGAGAGGGAGGAGGGAGATTGGTGAGGGATAGAGAGCAAGAGGGAGATTAGGAAGAGAGGGAGAGGGCGGAGGGAGATTGGAGAGGGAGGAAGAGGGAAAATTGGAGGGGGCATGGAGGGATGGTGCAGATTGCAGAGCAAGGGGAGGGAGAGGGAGGAGGAAGATTGAAGAATGAGGGATAGGAAGGAGGAAGATTGGAGAGCGAGGGAGAGGGTGGGATATTGATGAGGTAGGGTGAAGGAGGATGAGGCAGGAGGGAGATTGGAAAGGAAGGAAGAGTGATGAGGGAGATTGGGTAGGGAGGAGGGAGATCGGTGAGGGAGGAGAGTGATTGGAGGGGAGGGAGAGAGAGGAGGGAGATTCGAGAGGTGTGGGAAAGGTAACAGGGTGAGGGAGGATGGAGAGGGAGGGAGAAGGAAGAGGGATATTGGTGAGAGAGGAGGGAGTTTGGATAGGGAGGGAGAGGATGGAGGAAGATTGGATTGAGAGGGAGAGGATTGAAGAAGATTAGAGGGGAGAGAGGGAAATAGGAGAGGGAGGGAGGAAATTGAAGTGGGAGAGGAAGATTGGAGAGAGGGAGGAAGATTGGAGAGAAAGAGAGTGGCAGGAGGGAGAATATAGAGGGAGGGAATGTCAGGAGGGTGATTGGAGAGGGAGGGAGGATGAAGATTGGAGAGGGAGTAACAGGAAGTTAGAATGAGGGAATGTTTGCAGCCTGTCTCACCCTCCTTTCTTTCTCCAAACTCTCACCCCCACCCCCTCCAGGGAGGAAAACCTTCTTCAACTATGCGATCTTGCTTTGTATTCTGGCATTGAAGGTCGGATCCATCGTCTGTCTTTGTTACATATGGTAAAGCCCCAGCCCCTGTTTCCCTCCCCTCCTCCAGTTCAAACCCCTCCCTCATCCCTATCTCTGTTACCCCTACACCCCCATCCTCCTGTTCAAACCCCTCCCTCATCCCTATCTCTGTAACCCCTACACTCCCCGTCCTCCTGTTCAAACCCCTCCCTCATCCCTCCCTATCTCTGTAACCCCTACACTCCCCCTCCTGTTCAAACCCCTCCCTCATCCCTCCCTATCTCTGTAACCCCTACACTCCCCCTCCTGTTCAAACCCCTCCCTCACCCCTATCTCTGTTACCCCTACACCCCCATCCTCCTGTTCAAACCCCTCCCTCATCCCTTCCTATCTCTGTAACCCCTACACTCCCCCCTCCTGTTCAAACCCCTCCCTCACCCCCTCCCTATCTCTGTAACCCCAACACTCCCCCCTCCTGTTCAAACCCCTCCCTATCTCTGTAACCCCTACACTCCCCCTCCTGTTCAAACCCCTCCCTCACCCCCTCCCTATCTCTGTAACCACTACACTCCCCCCTCCTGTTCAAACCCCTCCCTATCTCTGTAACCCCTACACTCCCCCCTCCTGTTCAAACCCCTCCCTCACCCCCTCCCTATCTCTGTAACCCCAACACTCTCCCCTCCTGTTCAAACCCCTCCCTCACCCCCTCCCTATCTCTGTAACCCCAACACTCCCCCCTCCTGTTCAAACCCCTCCCTCACCCCCTCCCTATCTCTGTAACCCCTACACTCCCCCTCCTGTTCAAACCCCTCCCTCACCCCCTCCCTATCTCTGTAACCCCTACACTCCCCCTCCTGTTCAAACCCCTCCCTCACCCCCTCCCTATCTCTGTAACCCCTACACTCCCCCTCCTGTTCAAACCCCTCCCTTGTTCCATACCCTTGTCTCATCACACTTGCCAATGTCTCCCGTGTTCAGTTACCTGAAGAGGAAGAACAAGGAAGGTGAGAAGTTGAAGGAGGAGGAGGTGACCCGACTCCTGACGAGGCTTCTGAATGAAGGGAGCGAGACAGAGTGAGAAGAGGAGGGGTGAGAGTCTGACTTGGACGGGGGTGTGGAGGGAAGAGAAAAAGAGAATGATGGAGGGTAAGAGGAGAGGGTGGTGGTGCAGAGAGAGTGAAAGAGGAGGAGAAGGGAAGGGGAATGTTGAAGTGAGAGAGCATGATGAGATTGTGTGCTGGAGAGGCAGAGCAGGAGGGAGAGGGAGAGGCAGACAGCTTCTGAGAGGGAAAAAAGGTGAGTCAGCCAGAGATGGCGAGAGGGTGTTCAAGAGGAGGAGTGAGAGGAGACGAGATTGGAGAGGGTAGAAGGTGACTCAGACCATGAGAGGCCTGCGTCGGGCATTTTCATGCAGATGTGTGGGGCGCCAGTCCTCGCACAGACACTAGAGCAATGTGGAGTTAAGTGCCTTGCTCAAGGACACAAACATGCTGCCACAGCTGAGGCTCATACTAGCGACCTTCAGATCACTTATCGAATGCCTTAACCACTTGGCCACGTGTCCAACACAGGTGAAAGGGTAGAGGGGTAGAAGGGTTAAAAGAGGACCGAAAGAAGCATTGAAGAGAGAGAGAAAAGGGGAGAGAGGGGGAAAATGAGAGAGAGGGGGAAAATGAGAGAGTGGGGGAAAGTGAAAGGGCAGTGGGACATGGTGGGAATATGGGAAAGAAACATGGAAAATGGGAAAGCCAGTGAGAGATGGGAAAGAAGAGAGAGAAGCGAGAAAAGGGAGAGTCAATGGGAGATGGGAAAGGGGAGAGAGCATTTCCCAAATATCGATTGGCATCTCCTGCCAGCAAGGGGTTTAGATGGGGTGAGTTTGTTAGGTGAGTTCAGGAAGGTTTCTTGACACAGTATGTAGATAAGACTAGAAGAGACGAGGCTGTACTGGGAAATGAACCTGGTCAGGTGTCAGATCTCTCAGTGGGAGAGCATATTGGTATCAGGCAGGAACTTGGAAGCATAAATTGGAAACAGATGTTCTCAGGGAAATGTATGGAAGAAATGTGGCAAATGTTCAGAGGATATTTGTGTGGAGTTCGGCATAGCTACGTTCCAATGAGACAGGGAAAGGATGATTGGGTACAGGAACCGTGGTGTACAAAGGCTGTTGTAAATCTAGTCAAGTAGAAAAGCAGAACTTACGAAAGGTTCGAAAAACTAGGTAATGATCGAGATCTAGAAGATTATAAAGCTAGCAGGAAGGAGCTTAAGAATGAAACTAGGAGAGCCAGAAGAGGCCATAAGAAGGCCTTGGCGGACAGGATTAAGGAAAAGCCCCAAGGCATTCTACAAGTATGTGAAGAGCAAGAGGATGAGACCTGAGAGAATAGGACCAACCAAGTGTGACAGTGGAAAAGTATGTATGGAATCGGAGGAGATAGCAGAGGTACTCAATGAGTACTTTGCTTCAGTATTCATGAAGGAAAAGGATCTTGGCCATTGTAGGGATGATTTACAGTGGACTGAAAAGCTTGAGCATGCAGATATTAAGGAAGAGGACGTGCTGGAGCTTTTGGAAAGCATCAAATTGGAAAAGTCACTGGGACCGGACGAGATGTACCCCAGGCTACTGTGGGTGGCAAGGGAGGAGATAGCTGAGCCTCTGGCAATGATCATTGCATCATCAATGGGGACGGGAGAGGTTCCAGAGGATTCCAGAAGATTGGAGAGTTGCGGATGTTGTTCCTTTATTCAAGAAAGGGCGTAGAGATAGCCCAGGAAATTATAGATTAGTGAGTTTTACTTCAGTGGTTGGTAAGTTTATGGAGGAGATCCTGATAAGGTACCACATGCAAGGCTTATTGAGAAAGTAAGGAGGCATAGGATCCAAGGGGACATTGCTTTGTGGATCCAGAACTGGCTTGCCCATAGAAGGCAAAGACTAGTTGTAGACGGATCATATTCTGCATGGAGGTCAGTGACCAGTGATGTGCCTCAGGATCTGTTCTGGGACCCCTGCTCTTTGTGATTTTTATAAATGACCTGGATGAGGAAGTGGAGTAGTAAATTTGCTGATGACACAATGGTTGAGGGTGTTGTGGATAGTGTGGAGGGCTGTCAGAAGTTACAGCGGGACATTGATAGGATGCAAAACTGGGCTGAGAAGTGACAGATGGAGTTCAACCCAGATAAGTGTTAGGTGGTTCATTGGTAGGTCAAATATGATGGAAGAATATAGTATTAATGGTAACACTCTTGGCAGTGTGGAGGTTCAGAGGGATCTTGTGGTCTGAGTCCATAGGACACTCAAAGCTGCTGCGCAGGTTGATCCTATGGTTAGGAAGGCAGACGGTGTATTGACTTTCATCAATTGTGAGATTGAGTTTAAGAGCCGAGAGGTAATGTTGCAGCTATATGGTACCCTGGTCAGATCCCACCTGAAGTACTGTGCTCAGTTCTGGTCGCCTCACTACAGGAAAGATGTGGAAACCATAGAAAGGGTGTCAGATCTCTCAGTGGGAGAGCATTCTGGAGATAGTGATCATAATTCTTTCTCCTTTACAAGTTAGAAGAGCGTTTAATTGGAGTAAGGGGAACTAAGAGGCTATCAGGCAGGAAATTCGAAGCTTAAATTGGGAACAGATGTTCTCAGGGAAAAGTATGGAAGAAATGCGGCAAATGTTCAGGGGACATTTGTGTGGAGTTCTGCATAGGTATGTTCCAATGAGACAGGGAAGTTAAGTACAGGAACCGTGGTGTACAAAGGCTGTAATAAATCTAGTCAAGAAGAAAAGAAAAGCTTACAAAAGGTTCAGAGAGCTAGGTAATGTTGGAGATCTAGAAGATTATAAGGCTAACAGGAAGGAGCTTAAAAAGGAAATTAGGAGAGCCAGAAGAGGCCATGAGAAGGCCTTGGTGGGCAGGACTAAGGAAAACCCCAAGGAATTCTACAAGTATGTGAAGAGCAAGAGGATAAGACGTGAAAGAATAGGACCTATCAAGTGTGACAGTTGGAAAGTGTGTATGGAACCGGAGGAAATAGCAGAGGTACTTAATGAATACTTTACTTCAGTATTCACTATGGAAAAGGATCTTGGTGATTGTAGGGATGACTTTCAGCAGACTGAAAATCTTGTGCTGGAGCTTTTAGAAAGCATCAAGTTGAATAAGTCGTTGGGACCGGACGAGATGTACCCCAGGCTACTGTGGGAGGCAAGGGAGGAGATTGCTGAGCCTCTGGCGATGATCCTTGAATCATCAATGGGGACAGGAGAGGTTCCGGAGGATTGGACAGTTGTGGATGTTGTTCTTTTATTCAAGAAAGGGAGTAGAGATAGCCCAGGAAATTATAGACCAGTGAGTCTTACTTCAGTGGTTGGTAAGTTGATGGAGAAGATCCTGAGAGGCAGGATTTATGAACATTTGGAGAGGTATAATATGATTAGGAATAGTCAGCATGGCTTTGTCAAGGGCAGGTTGTGCCTTACGAGCCTGATTGAATTTTTTGAGGATGTGTCTAAACACATTGATGAAGGAAGAGCAGCAGATATAGTGTATATGGATTTCAGCAAGGTATTTGATAAGGTACCCCACACAAGGCTTATTGAGAAAGTAAGGAGGCAAGGGATCCAAAGGGACCTTGCTTTGTGGATCCAGAACTGGCTTGCCCACAGAAGGCAAAGAGTGGTTGGAGACGGGTCATATTTGCATGGAGGTTGGTGACCAGTGGTGTGCCTCAGGGATCTGTTCTGGGACCCTTATTCTTCGTGATTTTTATAAATGACCTGGATGAGGAAGTTTGCTAATGCCCCAATTAGCTAATGCTAATTCCAAAGGTTGGAAGTGTTGTGGATAGTGTGGAGGGTTGTTGATAGGAGGCAAAACTGGGCTGAGAAGTGGCAGATGGAGTTCAACCCAGATAAGTGTGAAGTGGTTCATTTTGGTAGATCAAATATGATGACAGAATATAGTATTAATGGTAAGACTCTTGGCAGTGTGGAGGATCAGAGGGATCTTGGGGTGCAAGTCCATAGGACGTTCAAAGCAGCTATGCAGGTTGACTCTGGGATTAAGAAGGCGTACGGTGTATTGGCCTTCATCAATCGTGGAATTGAATTTTGGAGCCGAGAGGTAATGTTGCAGCTATATAGGACCCTGGTCAGACCCTACTTGGCGTATTGTGCTCAGTTCTGGTCGCCTCACTATAGGAAAGATGTGGAAGCCATAGAAAGGGTGCAGAGGAGATTTACAAGGATGTTGCCTGGATTGGGGAGCATGCCTTATGAGAACAGGTTGAGTGAACTCGGCCTTTTCTCCTTGGAGCGACGTACGATGAGAGGTGACCTGACAGAGGTGTGTAAGATTATGAGAAGCATTGATCATGTGGATAGTCAGAGGCTTTTCCCCAGGGCTGAAATGGCTAGCACAAGAGGACACAGGTTTAAGGTGCTGGGGAGTAGGTACAGAGGAGATGTCAGGGGTTAAGTTTTTTACGCAGAGAGTACTGAGTGCGTGGAATGGGCTGCCGGCAACGATGGAGGTGGATACAATAGGGTCTTTTAAGAGACTTTTGGATAGGTACATGGAGCTTAGAAAAATAGAGCTTTGGGTAAGCCTAGTAATTTCTAAGGTAAGGACATGTTCGGCACAGCTTTGTGGGCCAAATGGCCTGTATTGTGCTGTATGTTTTCTATGATGATGTGGACCAAGGGTGAGTGAAAGGACGGAGGTGGTGGGGCATTATGAGCAGAGAGATGTGAGTAGTGTGGGAGGGTAGACGGTGGGGCAATGTCGCCTGGGAAGGAGGTGACTGATGAGGTGCAGAAGGGGTAGAGAGGGAGGGCAGACGAGATGAGGGGGCACATGGCGAAGTGGTCCCAGTGGGGAAGGTTTTGATTGGGCCGTCACTCAGTCGGAGCTCCCTTCCACAGGACCGGCGTTCCCAGCCGATGGTGCCGGACAGAATGGGGTCCCAGAAGGACAAGAAGGAACGTGGACCAGGAGATCCTGGAATCAAACGGAGCCTCCCCTTTCCCTTACTGGGGTGGATCACCCTGCCCTGTAAATAAATCTCTGTATTTAGTGTTAGCAGTGTCTCTCTCTCTCTGACTACACAGGGGAAAGGGTCTGTGCTGTGGTGGACCATCACACCACCCCTCCCCGCTCTGAGAGTTACAGACGAGACCACCTCCTCCTTCCCTTACTTACTGTCAAATTCCCTCTGTATCTCTCCTTTTGTGTTTACTCCTCCCCTCCTTTCCCTACTCTCCCTACCCTCTCCACCATCCTTTGCTCCAACTCCCCGCTGCACCTTCCTTCTCCATCTCCCGTCTCTCCTCTCCACCTTCCTCTCTCCATCTTCCCACTCTCCTTTCCACCTTCCCTCTCTCCAACTCGTCTCCACCTTACTTTACACCCATCCCCTCTCTCCCTCCATCGCCTCCTTCCTTCTCTCCCTTTTACAACTTCCCTCTGACCAACTAACTTCTCCAACATACCTCTCTGCAACTCACATCCCCACCTTCCCTCTCCCTCTCCACTCTACAGCTTCCCTCTCTCCCTCAATCCTCTCGAATTCCCCTCTCCACCTTCTCTTTCTACCTTCCCTCTTTCCCTACTCTCTCCACTCTTCACCTTCCCTCCAACTCTTCTTTCCATCTTCCTTCTCTCCAACTGCCCTAACTTCCCTCTCCATCTAATTGCTCTATCCAACTTCCCTCTCCATCACTATTCTCCCACTCCCCTTTCAACAATCACTCTCCGAATCCTCTCCATCATCAATCTCTCTAAATCCTCTCTCCACTGCCCGCTCTCCCTCTCCTCTACACCTTTCATCTCTCCAATTCCAACTTCCCTCTCTTCACAATCCACTGTCCATCTCCCCTCTAACTCTCTCCACGCTCCCTTGCTCCCACCCCCTCTCCCTCCCATCTTCACCTTCCCTCTCTCCCTCCCATATCCAACTTCCCTTTCAACTCTCCTCCCCACCTTCTCTCTCCCATCCATATTCAACTTCCCTCTCTCCAACTACCTTCAACTCTCCCTTCCACCCTCCCGCCCTCCAACACCCCTCTTCTCCTTCCCTCTCTCAAACTCACCTTTCCGCTTTCCCTCTCTCCAACTCAATTTTCCACTTTCCCTTTTCTTTGCAGCGTGTCTCTTTCTCAACCTCTCCACCTTCCCTCTCTCCAACTGTCTCCACATTGCCCCTCACCAGCTCCTCTTTCCATCTTCACTCTCATCACTCTCTACTCTCCACCTTCCCTCTCTCCAACTGTCTCCACATTGCCCCTCACCAGCTCCTCTTTCCATCTTCACTCTCATCACTCTCTACTCTCCACCTTCCCTCTCTCCAACTGTCTCCACATTGCCCCTCACCAGCTCCTCTTTCCATCTTCACTCTCATCACTCTCTACTCTTCACCTTCCCTCTCTCCAACTCCTCTTTCCACCTTCCCTCTTCAATTTCACACTCTCCCTCCTCTCGACAAATTCCCTCTCTCCCTCAGACTCTTCAGCTTCCCCCACTGCTCTTCATTTCTCTTCTCCACACCATCTATCCCACCTCTCCCCATCTCCACTCTCAACAACTCCTCTCTCCACCCTTGCTCTATTAACTTCATTTTCTGTAACTCTACTCTCCACCTTCCCTCTCAAGCTCTGCTTTCTACCTTCCTATGCGCCCACCCCCTTCCATCTCCACCCTCCCTCTCTCCCTCAACCTTTTCTCCCTCCACCCTCTGTCCAACTCCTCTTTCCATCTTCCCACTTTCAAACTGCCATCTTCACTCTCTGTAACTCCTGTATCCAACTTCCCTCTCCACCATCGCTACCTCGCACTCCCTTCTCCACTATCCCACTCTCCAACTTCCCTCTTTTCCTCTCCCCTGGATATTTCCTCTCTCCAATCCCACCCTTCACTCCCCCCCTCTCCAACTCCCTTCTTCACCTCCCCTGCCCTCTCCACTTCACTCACTCTCCCCTCCACAAAATGCCTCTCTCCAATTCCCCTCTCCACCTTCTCTCACTCCAATTACCCTCTCCATATCCCCTCACCCTCATCTCTACTACTACCCTCTCTCCCTGTCTATCCACCTTCCGTCTCACCAACTCCCCTCACCATCTTCCTTTTGCTCCAACACCCCTCTACACATTTCCTCTCCATCTCCTCTGTTCACCTTCCCTCTTTTCCTACCCCACAACCTTCCCTCTCTCCAACTTGTCTCTCCACTTTCCCTCACTCCAACTTCCTTCTCCACCTTGCATCTCTCCCTCCCCTCACCCCAACTCCTTCCTCCACTGACCCTCCTCCTTCCCACTCTCCAATTCCACACCCACCTCCGCATCGGAATGGCAGCATAATCCTGCTCCTATGTCTTCTGGTCTTATCAGCTGACAACCTTCCACCTCTCCACCATCCCTCTCTCCCCTCATTACCTTCCCTCCACACTCCACCCCTCTGTCTCTCCCTCCGCCTTCCCACTCTGCCTCCCATCTCCTTCCCTCTATCTCTTTCTCTCACCCCTCTGGCTTCCTTCACTCCCTCTGAACTCCACCTTCACTCTCTCCCTCCTCCCTACAAATTCCCTCTCTTCAACTCCCCACTCCATCTTCCCTATCTCTACCATCCCAAACTCCCCACTCCACCTTCCCTATCTCTACCATCCCTTTCAAACTCCCCTCTCCACCTTCCCTATCTCTACTATCACTCTCAAACTCCCCTCTCCACCTTCTCACTCCAATTCCTCTTTCCACCTTGTTTTTTTCCAACACCTCTCCATCTTCCATTTCTCCCTCCACTCTCCACCTTCCCTCTTGCTCTCCCTCCACTTTCCCTCACTCCAAACCTCCTTCCAGCTCCCTCTTCCCAACTTGTCTCTCCCCCTTCTCTACAGCTACCCTCCTTCAATCTCTCCACTTTCCCTCCCCCAACTCCCCCCCACCTTCCTTCTCTCCAACTGCCCTTCCTGCTTCCCATGCTCAAACTCCCCTCTGCACCTTCCCTCTCTCCTACTTTCTCCACCTTCACTCTCTCCCTCAGGCTTTCCACCTTCCCTCTCCACTTACACTCTCTCCAACTCCTTTCTCCCCCTCCCCTCTCTACCTATGCTCTCTCCAACGCCTCTTTCCAAATTTCCTCCCTTCAGCACTTCTCCACCTTCCCTCTCTCCAATCCCCTATCTCCCTCAACCTCTAAATCTTCCCTCACTCCAACTCCCTTCTCCACCTTCCGTTTTTTCCAACTACCCTTTCCACCTTCACTCTTCAACTCCACTTACTTTCCTTGCTCTCTCCCTCCCATCTCCACCTTCCCACTCTTCGAATTCCCTCCCCATGTTCCCTCTCTCCAATCCTTTTTACAGCTCCCTCTCCCCAACTTGTCCCTCCCTCCTCTCTACAGCTTCCATTTCCCTCAATTACTCCACTTTTCCTCTCTCGAACTCACTATTCCATCCCTTTTTCCCTCCCCTCTCCACCTTCTCTCACTCCTGTCACCTTCTCTCACTCCGCTCTCCACCACTCTTTCCCTCCCACCACCGCCATCAATCTCACCCTCCCATCTCCACCTTTCCTCAATCCCTCTCTCCAATACCCCGCTATGCCTTACTTTTTCTCCAACGCCCCCTCCACATTCTGTTCACCTTCCCTCTCTCCAACTCTCTCCCTTCTCTCTACAGCCTCCTTTGCTTCAATTACCCTCAACTTCCTTCACTCCAGCTCCCCTCTCCACCTTCCCTCTCTCCCTTCCAGCTTCACCTTCCCTCTCCAATTATGCTTGCTCCAACTTCCCTTCCTAAAACACCCCTCTTCAACTTCACTCTCTCCCTCTTCTCTACAAATTCCCTCTCACAGGATCTTCATCTTCTCTCACCACCTGTTTTTTCCAACACCCCTCTCCACCTTCACACTCTCCCCTCCACAGCTTCTCTCTCCAACTCGGCTCTCCATTTCCTTCTCTCCCTTAATCTCTCCAACTTCCCTTCCTCCAACACCCCTCTTCAACTTTACTCTCTCCCTCCTCTCTATAAATTCCCTCTCACCTTCCCTCATTCCAATTCCCCTCTGCACCTTCCCTCTTTAAAAAATCACTCTCTCCCTCAGGCTCTCCAACTCCCCCTCGACCTTCCCTCTCTCCCCCACATCTCCACTTCCCTCACTCCAAACCCTCTTTCCACCTTCCCTCACTCCAAATTCCCTCTCTCTTTCAGGCTCTCCACCTGTTTTTTCTAACTCCCCTCTCTCATTGCTCTCTGCACCTTCCATCTTTTCCTCCACTCTCTCCTCCCCCACCACTTTCCCTCTCTATCTGCCATATCCACAAATTCCCTCTCCACATTCCCTCTTTCCAGCTCTCCTCCCAACTTGTCTACCCCTTTCTACAGCTTCCCTCTCCCTCAATCTCTTTACTTTCCCTCACCCCACCTCCCCTTTCCACCTTGCTTCTCTCCAACTGCCCATCCACCTCCCCTCTGCACCTTACCTCTCTCTAACCCTCCACAAATTCCCTCTCTGCCTTAGGTTCCTTCCCTTTCTCAAACTCCCTTCTCCTGTTTTCCCCTCTCCTCCATCCCTCTCTCCCTCCCATCTGCACCTTACAACTCTTTCAAACTTCCCTCTCTCCAACTCCCCTCTCTACTGTCACTCTCTCTCCCTCAGGCTCTCCTCCTTCCCTCTCTCCCTCATCCTCCATCTACCCTCTCTCACTCCTCTCTGCCTATCTCCACCTTCTCTCCAATTTCCCTCTTCCTCCCCTCCCTATCTCCTCTCTCGCTGTTTTTCCCCTCCACCTCCCACCCAACCCTGGTCTGTAACCACTACCGACTCTGTTCAAAAGTCCGATATTCAATCTTCTCAATCTCCGCTCGCCACTCTTTCACCCCTACTCCCTCTGCCTCTTCCGCACCTTCTCCCCCATTTTACACCTCTCTTTCCCTATCCTTCCCTCCATCTCTTCTCCTTTCCCTCCATTCTCCCCTCTCTGCTCCAATCTCTCCCTCTTGTCTCCTTCTCTCACTGCTTCCTCCCCCTCCCTCCCTCCTGTCCCTCTCTAATACTCTTTCTCTCTCCCTCCCCCGGGTTGGCGGGGGGAGAAGACAAGGGTGAGGACCATGCTGAAACTCAGACGGAGTGGGGGGAGCCACCGCGAAGTTCCCACCAGCTCCAGGCTGTGGAATGTGGCGACCGGTCTGAGACTCACGATGGGAAGGGAGGCTGACAGGAGGGAGATGGGGCAACGAGGAAGGAGGGTGAGAACCAGCAGGAAGGATCGATCTCCATGACCCAGGCAGACACCGTTCAGCAGACAATGAGGATCCCCATGTGGGGGCGAGGTGGTGGCAATCGGAGCAGGGGGAGACAGAGAAAGAGACGGTCAAAGACAGACAAACAGACTGGGAAACTGAGAGGGTGACAGAGTGAGAGGGGGGGGGAGAGACGGAGAGGGACAAGAGAGGGAGGGAGAGGGAGAGACAGAGAGAGAAGAGAGAGAGAGAGAGGGCCAAGAGAAGGGAGAGGAGAGAGGGAGGGAGAGAGAGAGGGAGGGAAGGAGAGGTAGGGAGAGGGAGAGACAGACAGAGAAGAGAGAGAGAGGGCCAAGAGAAGGGAGAGAGAGGGAGGGAGAGGGAGAGGAGAGGTAGGGAGAGGGAGGAGAGGAGAGATACAGAAAAGAGAGGAGAGATCGGGCAGAGAAAGAAAGAAAGAAAGAAAGACTGGGAAATAAAATGGGGAACTCGTCAATTCTGTGGCCTGGTTCAATACACGCGATCACTTTAACATCAGTTTTTGAGGGACGTTAAGGGGATAGGGACGACAGAGGGAGGATGGGGAGAGGGGGAGAGAGTGGGTGGAGAGAGATGGGGGAGAAAGGGAAGAACAGATTCAGAGGCAGCAAAAACCAACACACAACGCCCCACCACCGTCAGATCCACAGAGCCAGTGACCCCCCCCTCCCCTCCCAAGAGAAGATGGATTGAGGGAGATGATGTGAGGACCAGCTCCATCTCTCTCACAGAGGTCACTTTATTGAACAGAGCAGAAAGTCTGGTGAACAGGTCAGATTACAAAGCAACGCAGCCTGTCAGTCGAGGGCTGGGGAGGGGGTGTGAATTAAGAGAGAGGAAAAGGAGTGGGAGGAACAGAGAGAAAGGCGGGGGAGTGCAGAGTGGGATAGGGTGGAGGGAGCGAGGGGAACAATGGAGGGAGAGGTGAGGGGGAGCTAGGTGAGAGGAACGACTGACTCACAAACAGCAAATCCTGAACACACGGCATCTCATCCCCTCCCCACTCCACCCTCCTCCCCCATTCCCCAGACACCTCCCTCCCTCCAGAAACATACACCCTTGCTCTGCCTGGGACGGGGCTGTTGTTGACCTCAGGACCATTCTCCTCTTCCCAAGGGGACGTGAGGAACGCCCTCTTCACTTCCCTCCCTCCTACAAGGTCCTTCTGCCTGGGAAGGGTTGGTTGACCTCAAGCCTGTTTCATTCCCCACCTCCCCCGACCCCACTCCTCAACTTGGCCCTCTAACCCAGGGACAACTGAGCTCAGCCCACTCCCCCACTCCGCAGCCCAGTCTGTAAAGGACCCACTGAGGCGCAATGGGAAGTTGGGAGAGGGACAACTGACCTCAGGAGCCTCAGTGGAGGCAGTGAGAAGCACCACAGCCTCAGGCCCTTCAGCAGTGAGTTCCCCTCTGGCCAGCATGGCAGGGCAGGTGGGTGGCGAGCTCCAGGGCACGGGCAAAGGCGCGTGGGCAGTGGGGGCAGACGAAGGCCGGGCTTTGGCCCTGAGGCAGGGCACACTGGTGCTTGAGGAGCTGCACCAGAAAGGGGAAGGCCCGCTGACACTGAGGACAGTCATAGGGGAGGACAACGGCGCCCCTGGGGTGGCCATCGTCCTGGGCTGGTTCAGACTCGGGCGACTTTGACAGGCAATGTTCTCCATCCCACTCGGGCTCCCGGGGCAGGTGACGGCTCTGGGTTCCAACCTGGCCTAGTTCCAAGGTCCCAGGGAGACCATCAGCTCTGTCCTGGGGTGGCTCAGAGTCCCCGGAGAGCCTGCAAGCAACGTCCCCAGCTGTATCTGGGGTGTGAGGGAGCTCCAAGGCCGGAGAGAGGCTGTGGCCTCCATCCCACTGCAACTCAGGGTCCCGGAGCATCTCTGAGGCTTGGGGAAAGCCAAGGGCCACATCCTGGGGCAGTTCTGAGGCCTGAACAAGGCCGATGGCTCTGTCCTGTAGTGATCTGGGGTTCTGGGATGTCTCCAAGGCCTGAGTGTGGCTGAGGGTGCTGTCCCACGCTGATACTGGATCCTGGGGTGTCTTTGAAGCCTGAGTGAGATCGAGGGCACCATCCCACTTTGACCCTAGGTCCCGGGGTGTCTCTGAAGCCTGGGACACATCAAGAGCACTAGGTTCGGAGGCTTGAAGGAATTCTGAGGCCCAGGAGAGCCCGCTCCCCACTGCTGACCCCCTCACTCTCCCTCTCCCTCTACCTCGCAGCCGCCCACGCCCCGTTCCCTCTTCACCGTCAGCTCTCTCCCGATGGGCAGTGCGTCGGTGCCTACCCAGCATGGAGGAGCGTGTGAAGGCCTTGCCACAGGCTCCACAGGCATAGGGCCTCTCGCCCGTGTGGAGGCGGGCGTGCTGGTCACGGTCCTGGCCACTCTTGAAGCGTCTCCGGCAGGCTGGGCAGGAATAAGGGGCCCGGTCTGAGTGCCGGCGCCCATGGCGGGCCAGTTCATATGGGTAGCGGAAGGCCTTGCCGCAGGCTGCACAGGCGTGGCGGAGAGTGGGGTCAGTCCCACCGCTGGATGCCTGGGATTCAGAGGGCGGGTGGCGACGGGCCTGGTGCTTGAGGAGGTAGGCGGTGGTTTTGAAACGACGGCCACATTCCGGGCACGGATAGGGCAGGCCGGCAGCGTGCGTTCGCCGGTGCTGCGCCAGGTAATGGGGCCGCTTGAAACGTTTGTCGCACTGCGGGCAGGCGTAGGGTGCCTCGGCACTATGGGTCAGGCCATGACGCAGCAGCTCGTAAGCGTTGACAAAGGCCTTGCCGCAGGCCAGGCAGGCATGGGGACGCTCGCCCGTGTGTGAGCGTTGGTGCCGCAGGAGGTGTGAGGCCCGGCCGTAGACGCGCCCACACTCAGCGCAGGTGAAGCCCCGAGATGGGGAGGAAGGCGAGGATGGGGACGGGTGCCAGCGCTCCTGGTGGGCCTGTAGCTCGGCTGAGCGCGGAAAGGCCAGCCGGCACAATGGGCAGGCGTAGGGCCCGCGGGACGGCGGGTGGCCCTGGCCGTGGTGACGGGCCAGTGCGGCAGTGTCAGCGAAGGCTTTGCCGCACACCACACACTTGGGCCGACGGGGAAGGGCCGGGGTGCCGGTCTGCTCCTCACTGACTCCGGAGCCAGCCACTGCAAGGTGACCGACGGTAGTCACTTGGGATGTTGCCGAGGGGCAGGGGCAGGGACCTGCTGTTGCTGGGGCACTGCAACCTGTCACAGTAGCAGTTGCTAGGGGACTGGAATCAGGCCCCGTGTTGGATGTTAAGGAACCAGAAGCAGGCCCCGTGGTGGTTCCTAAGGAAGTGGAAAGGGGTCTGGGGGCAGTTTTTAAGGGACTATGACCAGGCCCCGCATTAGTTTCCAGGGGACAAGTCTCAGATCCGGTAGTTGCTAAAGACCCAGAATTGGGCCCAGTGGTTGCTAGAGGCATGGAATCAGGTCCAGTAGTTGCCAAGGGCCCAGAACCGGCCCTGGCGGAGGCTGCCGCTGGGATGCAGTGCAGACGGCGGTGCCGGCGCAGGGTGCCAGGGTCGCGGAAGGCCTTGCCGCAGCCGGTGCAGGGGTATGGCCGCTCGCCAGTGTGGCCATATTGGTGGCGAAGGAGGTGGGCTGAGCGGGCATAGCCTTTGCCGCAAAGAGGGCAGCGGAAGGGGCGCCGGCGGGGCGGCCCGTGCTGGCCCCGCAGGTGGAGGGCCAGGCCCTGGGGCCGGGCAAAACGCCGGGGACAGGCTGGGCAGCAGTGGGGCCTGCCCGGATCGTGCACCAGCCGGTGACGGGCCAGCTCATAGCGCTCCTTGAAGGCCCGACCACACTCAGCGCAGGCAAAGGACGGCGGGCGTGAATGGCGCCGACGGTGCTTCTGCAGGTACCAGGGGGTGGCAAAACGCTTGGGACAGAGGGGGCAGCTGTATGGCCGGGCTGGGTCGCACTCATGGGATGCCAGCAGCTCAGGCCGGGCAAAGGCCCGGCCACAGGCCTCGCACCGGTGGGGCACAGCTCGTTCCAGCGCCCGGGCCCCGGCCGAGGGGTCGGGCTCCGACTCCGGATCCCACGGGTCTGGGTCCGGGCCTTCTGGGCTTCCAAAGTCTGGGGCTGCATCTGCTGGGCCTCCTGGCCCTGTGGCTGGGCTTCCCGGCTCTGGGATTGGGCCTGCCGGGCTCTGAGTGCTTCGGATCTGGCCTACTTGAACTCTCCAGCTTGGGACTGGGTCTGCTCGTCCTCCCTGACATGGAGCTGCGCCTGCTGAGCCTGTCACTGGTTCTGCTGGGCCTAAAAGACCTCCCAAGCCTGTTTCTGGTGCTGCTTGGTTTCCCAGTCCTGTAGCTGATCCTGTTGAACATAATGGTTCCCCCAGGCATGAAGGTAGGTCTATCGAGACTGGGACTGGCCCTGTTGGGTTGGCGGGAAGTCCCAGGCTGGCAGGTTGGCCTGTCGTGCCTGGGGTTGGCCTTGTTAGGCCAGTGGGACTTTCTGTGCTTACAGCATCGCGCACCAAGGCTGGGAATGGCCTTGTCGGGCCAGTGGGATGTCCTAAGTCTGGAGCTGAGCTGGTTGAGGTTGGGATTGGCTCTAATGGGCCTGCGGGAGCCCCGAGGCCCAAAGATGGGCAGCAGTGGCCTGAGAGTAGGCGGAAGAAGGAGAAGGCGCGGCCGCAGCAGGAGCAGATGAAGGGAGGCCGGGACGGGTGGGACAAAAGGTGCCAGCGCAGGGTCCACAGACGGCGGCAGCGACGTCTGCACTCCCGGCAGCGGTGGGTAGCACGGGATGGCAGGTGAGAGGCCCAGGGAGAAGGTTCCATCTTTGCGGCCTCTTCTGCTTCCTCCTCCTCCGCCTCCTCTGGCACTGGCTTCCATCTACCCCTCCTCCTCCTCCTCGTCTTCGTCTCCATGGCGACCAGGGCCTCAGCGGGGAGGAAAGAGGGATGGGAGGGGAGGCTGGAGAAAGAGAGGATAGGGGGAGGAAGGGAAGTGAAGAAGGGAGGTGTGGGTTAGTATGGAGGAGACGGCAAAAAGGAGGATGATAGAGGAGAGAGGGGAAGGATAGAGGGAGGGAGGGAGGACAGAGGCAGAGGTAGGAGGAGGTGAGAAGGGGAAGGGGAGGGGGAGGGGGAGGGGGAGAGAGAGAGAGAGAGAGAGAGAGAGAGAGCATTGAGAAACACTAGAGGCACACTCTGGGAAAGATGGCAGTGGGGATAACTCGCGGTTGACAAACCGATCATCTGCGTTTCAGGGACCCGGAGGAGGAAGAGAAGGGATACAACCTCCTAGCTGTACAGTATAGGGACAGAAAGGGCTTCGGGTAAGTGAAGGGGCAGAAGGGTTTGGACTGACTAGGAAAATAGGCAATGAAATGGCAGTGTTGGGGAGTCTCTGCTCATGCACATTGGTAGAAGAATAAAGGCACAGAGTATTTTCTGAACAGGGAGGAAATTCAAAACTCGAGGCGCAGAGGGACTTGGGGGCTGTTGTGCAGGATTTCCTAAGGGTTCACTTGCAGGTTGAGTTGGTGGTGAGGAAGGCAAATGCAATGTTAGTGTTCGTATCAAGAGGACTAGAATATAAAAGCAAGGATGTAATGCTGAGGTTTGAAAAAGCTCTCGTGAGGCCTCACTTGGAGTATTGTGAGTAGTCTTGGGCCCATTATCTGAGAAAGGACATGCTGGCATTGTAGAAGGTTTAAAGGAGGTTCATGAGAATGCTTCTGGGAATGAAAGACTTATCATATGATGAGTGATTGATGGCTCTGGGCCTTTACTCGCTGGAATTTATAAGACTGAGGGATGAGAGGACATAGAGATAATATTTTCATCATCAGGAATGTCTTGAGATCCAAAAACAGAATTTAGAGCATAGATCACACAGCATAGTCCTGGCCATTTGGCCCACAATATTATGCTGACCCTCTAACCTACTCTAAACTCAATCTCATCCATCTCTCCTACACAACCCTCTATTTTTCTACCTGTTAAGAATATGCCTATATAAGAGTTTTTAAAATGTCCCTAATGTATCTGTCTCTACCACCACCCCTAGCAGGGTTCCACCCAGTCACCACTCTCTGTGTAAAATACCTACCTCTGACATCTCCCCTGATTCTCTCCTCCAATCACCTTAAAATTATGCCCCCTCATATTAGCCATTTCTGTCCTGGGAAAAAATCTCTGGCTGTCCACTCTATGTCTTTTACCTTATACACCTCTATCAAGTCACCTCTCACCCTTCTTCCAAAGAGAAAAGCCCCAGCTCACTCAACCTATACCTTCTAATCCAAGCAGCATCCTGGTAAATCTCTTCTGCACCCTCTCTAAAGCTCCCACATCCTTTGTATGTTGAGGTGATCAGAACTGAACACAATATTCCAAGTGTGGTCAAACCAAAGTTTTAAAAAAATTTCTTTTTATTTCCAGATAAAAAGGGTTTGCATAATACTCCAAGTGTGGCCTCACCAACATCTTGTACAACTGCAACACAACGTCCCAACTCCTGTATTCCTCTTCTCTATTCTCTCACCTCTTTGTGGCCAAGACCTTCCCCTCTAGGCAATCAATCCCTGGAAGGGCTCTCGAACAAAGACAATGATCATCCCTCTGCCCCTGAAGATGACGATGGTCCTACCCAGCAGTTCATCTTACAATGAAGATCCCAGCGTCTAGGCCCTCTTGTGCTGATGGATCGATCCCTGGATCAAGACAAAACGTTAACACAAAGATCCAAGTGAAATAAGGTCCGTCACCCTTCCACTGTCTACAGGTCAAGAATGTGAGGGAACATCCCCCACTTCCCTGCGTGGGGTTAGTCCATACACACAGAATCTGCAACATCACTGTCTACAGGTCAGGAGTGTGAGGGAACACCCTCCACTTCCCTGCGTGGAGTTAGTCCATACACACAGAATCTGCCACATCACCATTCCACTGTCTACAGGTCAGGAGTGAAAGGGAGCTCTCCCCACTTCCCTCAGTGGGGTTAGTCCATACACACAACATCTGACACATTATCCCACACTGATAAACAACATGCAGGAATCTTCAAGGCATTTATGTACAGAGGAATCTCGGGGTCCAACCCCACGGCTCCCTGAAAGAAGCTGGGCCTTCACCAGCTGGGATGTTGAGTATAAGAGTCGGGAAGTCACTTTACAACTGAATAAAACTCTGGTCAGGCCACACTTGAAATACTGAGTGCAGTTCTGGTCCTCCCGTTATAGGAAGGGTGTGGGGGCTTTGCCTGGAGATCTGATAGAGGTTTACAAGATTATGAAAGGCACAGATAGAGCAGACAGCCGGTATCTTTATCCCTCGAGTGGAAAGTCTAACACCAGAGGGCATGTGCTTAAGGTGAGAGGGCAGTTCAAAGGAGATGTGAGGGGCAATTGTTTTTACACAGACAGCGGTGGATGCCAGGGATGGTGGTGGAGACAGATATGATAGAGGTGTTTAAGAGGATGTGCAGGAAAGGGAGGTAGATGGAGATTGTGTATGGGGAATGTCAGATAGTGGAGAACACCCCTGTGGCTGCCCCCCCAACAATAAATGCGCCATTTTGAGTACTATTGGGTGGAGGGGGGGGGGAATGACCTATCTGGGGAAAGCAACAGTTGCAGGCCCTCCAGCACTGAGTCTGGCCCAGTGGTTCAGAAGGGCAGGGCACTGAAGAGAATGGCAGCAGACATAGTCATGGATGGGAGTTTTCCTCCCAGGTACCAGGGTCCGGGATGTTTCTGAACACGTTCACAATATCCTGAAAAGGGAGGGTGTGCAGCCAGAGGTCATGGTACATATTGGTACCCAAAACATTTGTAGAAAAAGGATGTCCTAAAAAAAAATACAGGGAGTTAGCAAGGAAGCTGAGAAGCAGGACCTCAAGGTAGTAACCTCAGGGTTGCTGCCTGTGCCTCGTGACAGTGACGACAGGAATAGGATGAGGTGACAGATAAATAGGTGGCTGAAGAATTGGAGCAAGTGGCAGGGATTCAGATTTCTGGATAATTGGAATCTTTCAGTGATGGGACAAGTGAAGTTATCCCCCTTTGGTTTAAGAGCCTGATATTTGAGGGTTATAACCGTTCCGGATCCTGGTGGTGTTGTACCTAGAGCTCTTGCACTTCCTTTTGATGGCAGCAGTAAGAAGAGATCCTGGATGGTGGGGGGCGAGGGGTTCCTGATATTGAGGTGAGGGAAGTTGTCCATGCTGGTTTAACAGATGAAGAGTTGTTAAAGTGAGATCATTGGTTGAAGGAACATCTCAAAGGATGGGCAAGTGAGTGTAGTTCCTGATGGCAGCAGCGAGAAGAGAGAATCATGGTCTGGGTGGTGGGGGTCCCTGAGGATGGATGCTGCTTTCTTCTGGCAGAGCTCAATAGTGGGACATTTCGGAATATCTCACCACTGTGGCTGTGTGTATATTTACAAGACGGGCATGTTTTAATGTAAATGCACCGATTATTAATCTCTGACTCTCCCCTTCAATGTGACCCAGTGTGTATATTTACAGACGGATTGCTACTGATGTAAATGCAATAAACATATTAATGCAATCGTGACCACTCCCTATATTAATTTGCATATTGTCAGAGGGATATTTATTGTACATAACTGCATTACTTTAGTCCTTCTCCTGTGCATCCTGCTCTGCTTGCATTTCGCGGATTGCATGCACTGCTGCTTGCATTGTTGCTGCCTGCGTTGCATTTGAAGTGTTTTTTTCCTTACCTTCGCTGCAGCCGCCTTCGCTTTGCAGCCCGTTCCCAGGACGACTTCCGGTCCTTAAGTGACCCCTGACCCACCGCCGTACCCGGCCAGCCGTAAACTTCCGGGTGTGGCGCCGCGGCAATAGCCATCTCGGGAAGGTGAGGGCGCCGGACCCGCTCCATGCTGTTGGTCCAGCGCCGGCTTTCGTCCGGCTGAAGCGCGATATTTGAAATCATTAGTTCCTTTTTCAAGTGTGGAATACAGCAGGGACTGTAAATTAGAGGCAGGGGACAGGGAGCATGGGGGTAAATGAGGGTGTGAGAGAGCCTGGGGACATGTCCTCTTCTCATTGCTACCATCAAGTTGGAGATACAGGAGCCTGAAGACCCACACTGAATAATTCAGGAACAGCTTCTTCCCCTCCACCAACAGATTTCTGAATGGAAATCATGATTACTACCTCATTACTTTATATTTTTATCTTTTTTGCATACTTATTAATTTAACTTTAAATCTCTCTCTCTCTATATATATACACACACACACGTCATATTGTGATTTAGTTATTTTGTATTGCAAAGTACTGCTGCTATATAATAATAAATTTCACCACATATGCCAGTCATATTAAACCTGATCCTGATTCACAACTATTTTTTAAAAATTACACAGAAGCTAAATGACTGTTACCAGAGCAAAAAGCAGACATTAGCACTTTGCTCAAAAATGCTGAGGTGGTGAGGGCTCTGTTGGCCGGGGTTGACTATGGATGTTGCGTTCCAGCTGTCTACCTGTCACCAGTAGCATCGCAGGAGTTGCCAGTCAGCGTTGAACTTAACGTAGGACTGCCATAGGGACTCCAGCTCTGCATTTTCCCTTGGGGCTTACTCCCAAAGCTTTCTCCACAAAGCAGTGGAGGTTTGAGATCAGAGTTTTCCTTCTCCTAGAATGGCTGACCATTAGATTAGATTCAACTTTATTGTCATTGTGCCAAGTACAGATACAAACCCAATGAAATGCGTTTAGTATCTGACCAGAAATGCAAAGTACAGTGTTATTTACAAAATAACTGCAAATAAAAAGTGCTACAGCACACAAATATAAAAGTACTGAGACAGTACAATACGGATGCAATACTGCTTAGTGCTGTGGCGTGAGGTTCAGCAGGGTCACAGCCTCAGGGAAGAAGCTCTTCCTGTGCCTGCTAGTGCGGGAGCGGAGGCTCCTGTGGCACCTACTGGATAGTAGGAGAGTAAAAATATGCCCGAAGTGACTGGTTTTAAAGCACCAGTCACCCCCCTTTACCCCCACTCCTATCAGTGGAAACGGTCCCACCAGGCCTAGCAGCTAAGCCACACGTGAAGGCCAGGAGCTAGACTTGGTTGTCAGAGGCTACCTGGGGAGAACATCATTGAGAGCATTTAATAGGTAACAGGAGCTCGTCCCACTACCAGAGCGGCTATAACAACCTTATGAGTGATGAAAACGAAAAGCCTCGCAAAGCCTTCCCGATGAGTGGGTACAGCCACAGGCAGGGGAGGTTTGAGATCAGAGTTTTCCTTCTGCTATAGGAGCTGCTGATCACGGCTGACAAGCCCCAACTGCCCGAAGCGACTGGTTTTAAGGTGCCAGTAACAGGAGGATGGGAGTGTAGGGGTTACAGAGATAGGGAGGGGGGAGTGTAGGGGTTACAGAGGGAGGGGTTTGAACAGGAGGAGGGAGCGTAGGGGTTACAGAGATAAGGAGGGGGTGAGGGAGGGGTTTGAACAGACGGACAGGGAGCGTAGGGGTTACAGAGATAGGGAGGGTTGAGGGAGGGGTTTGAACAGACAGACAGGGAGCGTAGGGGTTACAGAGATAGGGAGGGGGAAAGAGAACAAGAACAAGAATGGTCAACATCTACGTTTGTAAGAAGAGAATATTTTATTCAAAAACACTCTTCCCCCCAAGCATCACTGAGAGATATCCACCCTTTCCCATTTGATCTCTGTCAAACTCGTTTTGAGTGCCATGATCCGCCATTCTCAGGTGTCGCTCTTTCCATCTTGTGTCTGTTGGTCCCGGAGGAATGGCTCCCGAAGGAGATCGTGGATTCTCTGAGCCTGTGGGAAGGACGTGAGAAGATCAGTCTCTGTGTGGGTATTTCCAGCATCGAGGCAAAGCAATAGCGAATACAGCACAGAATAAAGGGTTAGAGTTACATTGATTACATATGATGGGAATCGAACCTGGGTCGCTGATATTGTAAAGTGTTGTGCCAACCACCACACTACCGTGCAATGGGAATCGAACCCAGGTCGCTGGTACTGTAAAACGTTGTGTTAACCACTACACTACCGTGCGATTGGAATTGAACCCGGGTCGTTGGTACTGTAAACCGTTGTGTTAACCACTACACTACCGTGTGGTGGGAATTAAACCCGGATTGCTGGTACTGTAAAACGTTGTTAACCACTACACGACCGTGCCAGCTCAGAAGGGCACTAAAAGAGACAAGAAGCTGCAAGGACCACGATGAGGTAGATTGTACTGGAACCCCATCTTATCGTACTGGGGGACCGTTCAATAGTCTGATAACAGCGGGGTAGAAGCTGTCCTCGTACTGGGGGACCGTTCAATAGTCTGATAACAGCGGGGTAGAAGCTGCCCTCGTACTGGGGGACCGTTCAATAGTCTGATAACAGCGGGGTAGAAGCTGCCCTCGTACTGGGGGACCGTTCAATAGTCTGATAACAGCGGGGTAGAAGCTGTCCTCGAGCCTGGTGGAATGTGGAACATGCTCTCAGGGTTTCGTATCTTCTCCCTGATGGGGGGGGGGGGGAGAGAGAGAGAGAATGTCCAGGGTGGATGACATCTTTGATTATGCTGGCTGCTTTACTAATGTGGAGTGTGCATACAGAGTCCATGGAGTGGAGGCTGGTTTCTGTGATGTGCTGAGCTGTGTCCACAATTCTCTGCGGTTTCCTGTGGTTGTTTACCTGCACTATACTTGTTTGTAACTGTAACACTTTATTCTGCATTGTTATTGTTTTCCCTTGTTTTACCTCAATGCACTGTGTAATGATCTGATCTGTGTGAACCGTGTGCTACGCAAGCTTTTCACCCTATCTCAGTACACGCTCAGCACAGAGACCAGCCTCCCCTACAAAGTTGTACAAGACACTGGTGAGACTGCACTTGGAGAACTGTGTTCAGTTCTGGTCAGCCTGCTGTAGGAAAGAGAGAAACATAGAAAACATACAGCACAATACAGGCCCTTCAGCCCACAAAGTTGTGCCGAACATGTCCTTACCTTAGAAATTACTGGGCATACCCATCGCCCTCTATTTTAATAAGCTCCACGTACTTATCTAAATGTCTCTTAAAAAACCCTATCATATCCGCCTCCACCACCGTTGGGGGCAGCCCATTCCACGCACTCACCACTCTCTGAGTAAAACACTTACCCCAGACATCTGCTCGGTACTGACTCCCAAGCACCTTAAACCTGTGTCCTCTTATGGCAACCATTTCAGCCCTGGGAAAAAGCCTCTGACTATCCACACCATCAATGCCTCTCATCATCTTATACACCTCTATCAGGTCACCTCTCATCCTCCGTCGCTCTAAGGAGAAAAGGCCAAGTTCAGTCAATCTATTCTCATAAGGCATGCTCCCCAATCCAGGCAACATTCTTGTAAATCTCCTCTGCACCCTTTCTATAGTTTCCACATCCTTCCTATAGTGAGGCGACCAGAACTGAGCACAGTACTCCAAGTGGGGTCTGACCAGGGTCCAAAATAGCTGCAACATTACCTCCCAGCTCATCAACTCAGTTCCACGGTTGATGAAGGCCAATGCCCCGTAAGCCTTCTTAACCACAGAGTCAACCTGCGCAGCTGCTTTGAGCATCCTATGGACTCGGACCCCAAGATCCTTCTGATCCTCCACACTGCCAAGAGTCTTACCATTAATACTACATTCTGCCATCATATTTGACCTACCAAAATGAACCACTTCACACTTATCTGGATTGAACTCCATCTGCCACTTCTCAACCCAGTTTTGCATCCTATCAATGTCCCGCTGTAACCTCTGACATCCCTCCACACTATCCACAACACCTCCAACCTTTGTGTCCTCAGCAAATTTACTCACCCATCCCTCCACTTCCACATCCAGGCCATTTATAAAAATCACGAAGAGCAAGGGTCCCAGAACAAATCCTTGAGGCACACGACTGGTGACTGACCTCCATGCAGAATATGACCCATCTACAACCACTCTTTGCCTTCTGCAATGTCCCCTTGGATCCCATGCCTCTTTACTTTCTCAATAAGCCTTGCATGGGGTACCTTATCAAATGCCTTGCTGAAATCCATATACACTACATTGTAAGGCACCACCTGCCAATAGACAATAGATGTAGGTGTAGGCCATTCAGCCCTTCGAGCCAGCACCACCATTCACTGTGATCATGGTTGATCAACCACAATCAGTACCCTTTTCTTGCCTTCTCCCCATATCCCTTCACTCCGCTATCTTTAAGAGCTCTATCTAACTCTTTCTTGAAAGAATCCAGAGAATTGGCCTCCACTGCCTTCTGAGGCAGAGCATTCCACAGATCCACAATCCTCTGTGTAAGAAAGTTTTCCCTCAACTCCGTTCTAAATTGTCTACCCCTTATTCTTAAACTGTGGCCTCAGGTTCTGGACTCCCCCAACATCGGGAACATGTTTCCTACCTCTAGCGTGTCCAATCCCTTAATAATCTTATATGTTTCAATCAGTTCCCCTCTCATCCTTCTAAATTCCAGTGTATACAAGCTCAGTTGCTCCAATCTTTCAACATATGATAGTCCCGCCATCCTGTGAACTAACCTCGTGAACCTACACTGCACTCCCTCAATAGCTAGAACGTCCTTCCTCAAATTTGGAGACCAAAACTGTACACAATATTCCAGGTGTGGTCTCACCAGGGCCCTGTACAACTGCAGAAGGACCTCTTTGCTCCTATACTCAATTCCCCTTGTTATGAAGGCCAGCATAGTCATAGTCATACTTTATTATTCCCGGGGGAAACTGGTTTGCATTACAGTTGCTCCATAAATAATAAATAGTAATAAAACCATAAATAGTTAAATAGTGATATGTAAATTATGCCAGTAAATTATGAAATAAGTCCAGGACCAGCCTATTGGCTCAGGATGTCTGACCCTCCAAGGGAGGAATTGTAAAGTTTGATGGCCACAGGCAGGAATGACTTCCTATGACGCTCTGTGTTGCATCTCGGTGGAATGAGTCTCTGGCTGAATGTACTCCTGTGCCCACCCAGTACATTATGTAGTGGATGGGAGACATTGTCCAAGATGGCATGCAACTTGGACAGCATCCTCTTTTCAGACACCACCGTCAGAGAGTCCAGTTTCATCCCCACAACATCACTGGCCTTACAAATGAGTTTGTTGATTCTGTTGGTGTCTGCTACCCTCAGCCTGCTGCCCCAGCACATAACAGCAAACATGGTAACACTGGCCACCACAGACTCGTAGAACATCCTCAGCATCGTCTGGCAGATGTTAAAGGACCTCAGTCTCCTCAGGAAATAGAGACGGCTCTAACCCTTGTAGACAGCCTCAGTGTTCTTTGACCAGTATAGTTTATTGTCAATTCGTATTCCCAGGTATTTGTAATCCTCCAGCATGTCCACACTGACCCCCTGGATGGAAACAGGGCTCTCCTCGGGTCTACCACCAGCTCCTTAGTCTTTTTCACATTAAGCTGCAGATAATTCTGCTCACACCATGTGACAAAGTTTCCTACCGTAGCCCTGTACTCAGCCTCATCTCCCTTGCTGATGCATCCAACTATGGCAGAGTCATCCGAAAACTTCCTGAAGATGACAAGACTCTGTGCAGTAGTTGAAGTCCGAGTTGTAAATAGTGAAGAGAAAGGGAGACAAGGCAGTCCCCCGTGGAGCCCCAGTGCCATTAGCTTTCTTCACTGCCTGCTGTACCTGCATGCTTACTTTGTAACTGATGAACAAGGACACCTAGATCTCGTTGTACTTCCCCTTTTCCTAACTTGACACCATTCAGATAGTAATCTGCCTTCCTGTTCCTGACACCAAAGTTGATAACCTCACATTTACCCACATTAAACTGCATCTGCCCACTCACCCAACCTGTCCAAGTCACCCTGCATTCTCATAATGTCCTCCTCACATTTCACACTGCCACCCAGCTTTGTGTCATCCGCAAATTTGCTAATGTTACTTTTAATCCCTTCATCTAAATCATTAATATATATTGTAAATAGCTGTGGTCCCAGCACTGAGCCTTACGGTACCCCACTAGTCATTGCCTGCCATTCTGAAAAGGTCTCATGAATCCCTACTCTTTGTTTCCTGTCTGCCAACCAATTTTCTATCCATGTCAGTATCCGACCCCCAATACCATGTGCTCTAATTTTGCCCACTAATCTCCTATGTGGGACCTTATCAAAGGCTTTCTGAAAGTCCAGGTACACTACATCCACTGGCTTTCCCATGTCCATTTTCATAGTTACATTCTCAAAAAAATTCCAGAAGATTAGTCAAGCATAATCCATGCTGACTCGGACCTATCCTGCCACGGCTATCCAAATATGCCGCTATTACATCTTTTATAATTGATTCCAGCATCTTCCCCACCACTGATGTCAGACTAACTGGTCTATAATTGCCTGTTTTCTCTCTCCCTCCTTTCTTAAAAAGTGGGATAACATTAGCTACCCTCCAATCTGCAGGAACTGATCCTGAATCTATAGAACATTGGAAAATGATTACCAATGCGTCCACAATTTCTAGAGCCACCTCCTTAAGTACCCTGGGATGCAGACCATCAGGCCCTGGGGATTTATCAACCTTCAGTCCCATCAGTTTACCCAACACCATTTTCTGCCTGATGCGAATTTCCTTCAGTTCCTCTGTTACCCTAGGTCCTCTGGCCACTATTACATCTGGGAGATTGTTTGTGTCTTCCCTAGTGAAGACAGATCCGATGTACTTGTCCAGCTCATCTGCCATTCCCTTGTTCCCCATAATAATTTCACCCGTTTCTGTCTTCAAGGGCTCAACTTTAGTCTTAACTAATTTTTTCCTCTTCACATACCTAAAGCAGCTTTTACTATCCTCCTTTATATTTTTGGCTAGCTTACCTTCGTACCTCATCTCCCCGCGCCCGCCCCCCCATTGCCTTTTTAGTTATCTTCTGTTGCTCCTTAAAAGTCTCCCAATCATCCTTGACAAAGCCTTGCTGACTACTCCTAATCATATTATACCTCTCCAAATGTTCATAAGTCCTGCCTCTCAGGATCTTCTCCATCAATTTACCAACCACTGAGGTAAGACTCACTGGTCTATAATTTCCTGGGCTTTCTCTACTCCCTTTCTTGAATAAAGGAACCACATTTGCAACCTTTCAATCCTCTGGAACCTCTCCCGTCTCCATTGATGATGCAAAGTTCATTGCCTGAGGCTCAGCAATATCTTTCCTCGCCTCCCACAGTAGCCTGGGGTACACCTCATCTGGTCCCGGCTACTTATCCAATTTGATGCTTTCCAAAAGCTCCAGCACATCCTCTTTCTTAATATCTACATGCTCAAGCTTTTCAGTCTGCTGAAAGTCATCAGTACAATCACCAAGATCCTTTTCCATAGTGACTATGAAGTATTCATTAAGTACCTCTGCTATTTCCTCCGGTTCCATACACACTTTCCCACTGTCACATTTGATAGGTCCTATTCTTTCACGTCTTATCCCCTTGCTCTTCACATACTTGTAGAATGCCTTGGGATTTTCCTTAATCCTGCTCACCAAGGCCTTCTCATGGCTCCTTCTGGCTCTCCTAATTTCATTCTTAAACTCCTTCCTATTAGCCTTATAATCTTCTAGATCTCCAACATTACCTAGCTCTCTGAACCTTTTGTAAGCTTTTCTTTTCTTCTTGATTAGATTTATTACAGCCTTTGTACATCACGGTTCCTGTATCCTACCATAACTTCCCCATCTCATTGGAACGTACATATACAGAACTCCATACAAATATCCCCTGAATATTTGCCACATTTCTTCCATACTTTTCCCTGAGAACATTTGTTTTCAATTTAAGCCTCCAATTTCCTGCCTGATAGCCTCATAATTCCCCTTACTCCAATAAAATGCTTTCCTAACTTGTCTGTTCCCATCTATTTCCAATGCTATTGTAAAGGAGACAGAATTATGATCACTCTCCAAAATGCTCTCCCACTGAGAGATCTGACACCTGACCAGATGTTGTTAAACTCGAAACAGTGCAGAAAAGATTTACCAGGATGTTAGCACGACTGAGTTACCAGGAGAAGTTGTGTAGTCTAGGACTTTATTACCTGGAATATCGGAGATTAGCGGGTGACCTGATAGAGGTAAATACATACTATCATGAGAGCTATGGAGGCCCTCCGTTGGTCAAGGTCGATTATGGTGTCATAGCCAGAGCACTATGATATGGGGGGTAAACAGTTGCCCATGGAGCAGGCCCCCCTCTTGTCATGCAGCTGATGAATTCAAAAGGACACCAGAGAGCAGTACAGTTTAGCAGGAGTTGCTGGTCAGATCTGAACTCAATGTACGACCGCCTTAGAGACTCCAGCTCTTCATGTTCCCTTGGGGTTTACTCCCAAAGCTTTCCCCATGAGTGGGTATAGCCACAAGGCAGTGGAGGTTTGAGATCAGAGATTTCCTTCTCCAAGAATGGCTAGCCATCTGCCCGAAGTGACTGGTTTTAAAGCCCTTTCTCCTGTCAGTGGAAACGGTCCCACCAGGCCTAGTAGCTAAGCCATACATGAAGGCTTGGTTGTCAAAGGCTATTTGGGGAGAACATCATTGAAAGCATTTAATAGGGAACGGGAGCTCATCCCACTACCAGACCGGCTATAACAACTTTATGAATGATTAAAACAAAAAGGCTCAGGATCAATGATCCCTCTAATTTTTAGTAGCAAAAATCTTACATTGTGCAAATTTTTTTCCTGACAGAAGTATGTGCGCACTCAATACACACATGCGACAGTTTATGTAGGTTTACAAAATATTTGACATAAAACTGCACAGAACAATGACAAAATAACATACGTATTTAAGTCACACACACAAAAAATGCTGGTGAACACAGCAGGCCAGGCAGCATCTCTAGGAAGAGGTTCAGTCGACGTTTTGGGCCGAGGCCCTTCGTCAGGACTAACTGAAGGAAGAGCTAGTAAGAGATTTGAAAGTGGAAGTGGGGGGAGCCCGGAGGATGGGCAAGAAGTCAGAGTGAGAGAGAGAGAGGGAGAAAAAAAATGGGAAAGAAAAAATCATAATGATGATAATTAATAAATAAAGAAAGAAAGAAATAAGGGATGGGGTGCAAAGGGGCATTAACGGAAGTTAGAGAAGTCAATGTTCATGCCATCAGGGTGGAGATATTTAACTTTTATCATATTTAAGTCACTCAGTTATTTTTTCTCTCTCCTGTGTCTTTGGCATTTACCCATTCTTTATAAACTCTATCTCGGCTAATAGAACTTCCATCCCATTGATAGCTTTTGATTCTCATTCACATGTCCAAATGACATTCACCTAAACGGTTTCTCAGCTTGTTTTTGAGTTGATTCATTAGGCTAAAACCTCGCTCATAGTCCGCACTAGACGCAAGAAAGGTTCCCCCAATGTCCATCAACTGTGCAAGGTCGCAAAACTGTTCATTTTGAAGTACAAATGCCACCACTTGAGCAAAGTTTGAAATCGGATTGGATTTAATTTTTTCTTGCACGGAAAATTTGAAATCATTAAACTGTCTAACTATTACAATATTTTCAGCTAGAAAATCATGATATTTTAGACATAAGGCATTAACTTGTTCATCGCCAAATGTGAAGTCACAATCTGCAATTGCGTAGAAATCAAAAGTTAACCATTCTTGTCCCTCAACTTTGATCTCCTCTGAGTTTGATCGTTTTCGCTCTCACTCATCTGCACTCAACCGTAACAGGCATAGTACTCCTGTAATGGGTAGTGACGAATTCTGTTGCCTGAGCTTTTGTACACCATCCAAATGCGATTTACTTGCCAAATGACGCTTCAAAAAGTTAAGTTTCCAAATATCATCCCACTTCTTTCCACTAGCAAATTCTCCAGCAACTTTCGCATCACGATAATACAAACAGTTTACTCCAGTTTCCGAATCATACATAAATATTTCTCGTAGCTGAACGCTCATGACCTCATGAGCTTTTGGTGTAACAGTTTCTACTATTTTGTTAAGCCATTCAACTTTAAACAAATTTGCAGTTCTTTTGCGCTTCACGCCCTTAAATTAAGCAAGTCACCAGGATCAGATGGATATACGGCAGAGTGGTATAAGGAATTTAGAAATGAGTTAATTCCTGTTTTTCTCCCCACACTGAACTGGGCCCTAAGAAAGGCACAAATGCCCCCCAGCTGGAAGGAAGCGATAATCTCAGCTATACCGAAAGGCGGCCAGGATAAAATGGAATGTGGGTCATTTAGACCAACATCTGTTCTTAATGTGGATTATAGATTACTTACCTCCATCATGGCCAAACGATTAGTAGAGTTTCTACCCACACTGATACATAATGATCAGACAGGTTTTATACAACAACACTAAACACAAGACAATATACAAAGGACACTTCACATTATGGATCATATAAAAAAAAGAAATTGAAGCAATAGTGATAAGCGTGGATGCTGAAAAGGCATTTGATTCAGTTAATTGGAATTTTCTTTACAGAGTTTTACATAGATTTGGTCTACATAACACAATTATTAAAACTATACAGGCACTATATGACAATCCTACTGCTAGGATTAAAATCAATGGATATTTATCTAATAGTTTTACCCTAGAAAGGGGCACGAGACAGGGTCTAAGGTAGAAGCTGTATAACTCATCTTCTACCTTAGGCCTCTTCACATCATATCTGGAACCATTAGCTCAACACATCAGACAAAATGAAGATATCAGGGGAATTACTATTAAGGGAACAGAACATAAATTGGCCTATTATGCAGATGACATTTTGATCTATCTAGGGCAACCATTTTTTACCTAAATTGATGCAATCCTTTGAACAATATGGCCAATTATCAGGATACAAGATCAACATAGATAAAATCCAACTACTTTCATATAACTATAGCCCACCAAGAGAAATTGAAAGTAGATATCCTTGGGCATGGCAAACAGAGTCTGTCAAATATTTGGCATCATTATGCCAAAAAATTTGGCAAAATTATCAGAATGCAATTATCAGCCTATATATAAAAAAATTAAGGAAGATATAACAAGATGGAACCTAATTCTTTTTCTTGGTCTCAGTTCAAGGATACTGTAATCAACACTGATGTACAGAGAATCTGTTAAAATAAATATACTGCCCAGACTACTATATCTCTTTTAGACCCTACCAATAGAGATTAACCATAATCAATTCAATGAATGGAACAAGATGCTATCAAGATACATATGGCAAGGTAAAAGGCCTAGAATTCGTCTCAAAACTTTGCAATTAGTCAAGGAAAAGGGGGGATGGGGCCTACCTTCTCTTAGAGATTACTATTTTGAGGCACAGTTGAGAGCTGTGATATGCTGGTGCAACCCATCATATGGCACTCAATGGAAAAACATTGAGGAGAGGATACTTTCCATCCCCATACAGGCAATTTTGGCTGATAACAACCTACAAAGTTACATAAATACTACTGATAACCCATGGGTGAAATGGACTCTTAAAATATGGAAAACTATTACAAAAGAATATAAACTAGAGAGAGACATTGCAATTCTTAAGTGGTGTGCATATGACTCGGATTTTACGCCAAATAAACTGGATGCTAGATTTAAGGACTGGACAGCTAAAGGGATAACAGCTATTTGCAATATAATGAAAGAATGAACACTGTTCAGTTTTGAAATGCTCAAAGAGAAACACTTATTAGAAAAACAAGACTTTTATCGATATTTACAGATGCAACAGTATGTTAATAGGATGGTTAAAAATGTAACCAAGGCAAGTACATGTTTGATAGAGCTATTTTGAAAAGCATATAATTCATACAACGGTAGTAGAATCATTTCAAGCGTGTATAAGGGTTTGTCAAATCTTAAAACACATTCGACTTCATACATTAAAACAAAATGGGAGAAGGAAGGAGGGATAATAATATCTGAGGAAGACTGGACAATAATATGGAGGTATCAACGGAAGTGTACCAGCTCACAGAAATGGAGGGAGTTTGGATGGAAAAACTTGATAAGATATTTTATTACACCCTCTCAGAAATCCTATTATGATAGTAATCTCCCTATTTGCTGGAGAAATTACGGAAATCAAAATGCAAACCATTATCATATTTTCTGGGAATGCCCCATTATCAAAGACTGTTGGAGTGGGATACATAATGCCCTACAAGACATCTTTAAATGTGAAATACCCTTAGAGAGTAAGACCATATATTTTGGGTATATACCTTCAGAATGGTTGAAAAGAGCTAAATATTTAATGAATATACTGCTGGTGGCTGGTAAAAAGACCCTTACCAGGAAATGGTTATCACAGGAGAGCCCAACTTTAAATGTATGGATGGAAATTACAATGGACATTTACAAAATAGAGAAGATAACAGCATCTGTTAATCATAAGTTGGAACAATTTGATTCATACTGGGAAAAATGGTTTAACTACATAACACCTCATAGGCCTGATTTTATTCTCACAAGTCAATGAATAGGTTGTAAAAAAAAAGATCACTCCCTCCTTTGTCCATAGTTTTCTTCTTTTGATTGTTTTTTTTCCCTCTGCTTTCTATAAGTGTATACCTCAGATAAATATTATGTGGAGATTTGTGACAAATATTACTATATGATACATATGTACAGTATCTGAAATACATCTTATGGGAAAGTTTTGTTTGATGATGAACTTCAATAAAAAATAAATTACAAAAAAGAGTAAGTGATATTCTTGATTTGTTGATGTAACCTTCATGGATCAGTAATAGGGATTCTTTCTAATTGCTCACATTCCTGGTTTAACCATTCTTCTATGGCTTTTTGATATAAACTTTTAACTTTTTTATCCAAGGACTTATATTTTATAGGATTTGCTTTCAAATCCTATACATCAATGAATCAAGAATATCACTGGTAAAAATCTCCTCTGTTCTTCAGGTGGATGTTTGAAAGCAAAGGATGGTACCATTATCATGGAAAAAGATGAGATTATGAATAGATGGCCTGAGTATATTCAGGAATTGTTTGAAGACGATCGAGGCGGAAAACCAGAAATTAAGAAGAACATTGAAGGTCCAAGTATTTTAAAATCTGAAGTTCGTAATGCAATAAATAAGATGAAGAAAGGAAAGGCAGCAAGTCCTGATGAATTAGTAATAGAACAAATTATCGCCCTTGAAGATTATGGAATTGAAAAATTTATTGATTTAATCAATGACATTTATGAGACTGGAATAATACAAGAGATGAAAAAAATCAGTATTTATCACTTTTCCTAAGAAACCTGGAGCAATAGAATGTGAATTACATAGGACCATGAGTTTAATGAGTCACATCACCAAGGTACTTCTAAGAATTTTGATGATAAGCTGAAATAGGTAAAGAACAATATGGTTATCCCTAAAAAAGGAAAAGGTCTATCTGAAAGTGCCTCCTATAGACCAATTTCTTTATTGAATGTGGACTTTAAAATTCTCTCTAAAATTCTGGCTAATAGGCTTGAGAATATTTTACCTACTGTTATTTCAAATGATTAAACTGGATTTATTAAAAATAGGTATTCACACTTGCTATTGCTCTTAGGGACTCCAACTCTGTTCAGGGTATTAAGAGAGGGGATAAAGTACATAAGGTTTTGTTGTATGCAGATGATTTATTAGTTTACATTTCAGACCCTAGGAAATCTATCCCTTCTATGTTATCCATATTTACTGAATTTAGTACTTTCTCTGGATACAAGTTAAATTTACATAAAAGTGAATTATTTCCTATTAATAACTATTCAGATCAATATGATCTAATACCTTTTAATATTGCTAAAAATTATTTTACCTATCTTGGTATTAAAATTATTAAAAATTTTAAAGATTTATATAAATACAATTTTCTTCCTTTAATTGAATATAAACAACAAACGCTTTCCAAATGGTCGCCTATGACGTTGTCATTAATTGGTCGAATAAATGCTATAAAAATGACAATTTTACCGAAATTCTTATACACATTTCAAGCTGTTCATCCTTTGTTCCGAAAACATTTTTTGATAAAATAGGTTCTA